>NC_138772.1:329242622-329615122 GCF_965119305.1 Pelophylax lessonae
AATGAAGAGTATAGCACAACTGCAAACCTGCCAATACATGGCCGTCCACCTAAACTGACAGGCCGGGCAAGGAGAGCATTAATCAGAGAAGCAGCCAAAAGGCCCATGGTAAGTCTGGAGGAGCTGCAGAGATCCACAGCTTAGGTGCGAGAATCTGTCCACAGGACAACTATTAGTCATGCACTCCAAAAATCTGGCCTTTATGGGAGAGTGGTAAGAAGAAAGCCATTGTTGAAAGAATGCCATACGAAGTCCCGTTTGCAGTTTGCGAGTGGGGGACACAGCCAGGGGCGGACTGACAAATCATGAGGCCCCCGGGCAATAGGAGATCATGGGGACCCCTGTGTCCCCATCCACACTCAAGCCACACCCACACAAAGCCCCCACGTACATATTGCAATATTGCACTACTCACAAATGCTTTAAAGCAGCAATATAAGAAAAGCAGTGTGTCACCGTCTAGCAGCAACTAAACTGTAAAGAGGGCTGTGTCCAGGGCCGGCGCTACCTATAGGCAAGGTAGGCCTCGGCCTACAGCGCACATCAGTCGGGGGCGCCGCCCCTGTGCTACCCCCCCCCCCCCCCGGGCAGAAGGACTGCTGGGCGCGTGCTGTCAGTGCTCTTTCCTGTGACACTCCGTCTCCCGGCCCCACCGCCGCCTCTTCAAAACGCTGCCAGAGCTGTGTGTTGCTAGGTATTAGAGGCGGAGGTTGGTGGTGTAGCTCACCAGTTGGGCGGGGTTGTGCGCGTGATGGGGTGGAGAGCTGGCAGACGTGATCTGAGTTCCGGGCTGCTGCTACCTTGTGCTGTCAGCTCTGAACAGAGTAAGGAAGCGGCTGTGATGCAGCCTCCTTCATGGAACGTGAGTGGGACCTGTCTGGGGAGATTAGGCTGGAGGGGAGGTGATGAGGGGCAGAGGGGAGAAGTACCTCCTGGGCTCTGAACTGGGGGTCATAGGGCAGAGGGGACCTGATCTGAAGAGAACTGTGTGTGTGTTTATTATTATATGTAGAATACCATAGAAATCCCCTGAACACAGGAATATACTCTGATTATGGAACAACATAGGGGGCCCCTGTCCATATACTACCCCAGCCTGTCCGTATACTACCCTAGCCTTTCCGTATACTACCCCAGCCTGTCCGTATACATCCCCAGCCTATCCGTATACTACCCCAGCCTGTCCATATACTACCCCAGCCTGTCCGTATACATCCCCAGCCTGTCCGTAGACTACCCCAGCCTGTTCGTATACATCCCCAGCCTGTCCGTATACTACCCCAGCCTGTCCATATACTACCCCAGCCTGTCCGATATACATCCCCAGCCTGTCCGTATACTACTCCAGCCTGTCTGCATACTACCCCAGCCTGTCCGCATACATCCCCAGTCTGTCCGCATACCACCCCAGCCTGTCCGCATACATCCCCAGCCTGTCCGCATACATCCCCAGCGTGTCCGCATACCACCCCAGCCTGTCCGCATACCACCCCAGCCTGTCCGCATACATCCCCAGCCTGTCCGCATACCACCCCAGCCTGTCCAAATACCACCCCAGCCTGTCCGTATACCACCCCAGCCTGTCTGTATACCTCCCTAGCCTGTCCGTATACCACCCTAGCCTGTCCGTATACCTCCCTAGCCTGTCCGTATACCTCCCTAGCCTGTCCGTATACTTCCCTAGCCTGTCCGTATACTTCCCTAGCCTGTCCGTATACTTCCGTAGCCTGTCCGTATACTTCCCTAGCCTGTCCGTTTACTTCCCTAGCCTGTCCATATACTTCCCTAGCCTGTCCGTTTACTTCCCTAGCCTGTCGGTTTACTTCCCTAGCCTGTCCGTACACTTCCCTAGCTTGTCTGTATACTTCCCTAGCTTGTCTGTATAACTGCGGACCACAGCTGGCGTGAGGAATTGAGCCAGTGCTGCCATTATTTGTCTTCAGTCTGGGCCCAGAGGAGCAGGTGCAGGCCTGGGGACCACGGCTGAAGAAATAGGTAGAGAGGTGCCACAAAAAATCTTCACCCCTGCCACCGTTTACATGGGCAGGGAAAAGGGGGTGGAGTCAGGGACAGAGCCAATGGGGGGGGGGGGGCGGCAAAATGTGGTTTCGCCTAGGGTGTCAAGAATCCTTGCACCAGCCCTGGCTGTGTCCTTAATTTTCTTTCTTTCTTTCTTTCTTTCTTTCTTTCTTTCTTTCTTTCTTTCTTTCTTTCTTTCTTTCTCCAAGGTGAAAAATCAGAGGTCTGTTTAGAACCCTGGTATATCAGCAAAGCCTCCCAACTGGGCTCCTAAATAAAGTTGTATAAAGTAATAAAATAAATTGGTAAAATAAAAGACTACTGGCCCCATCCACTGCCCTGCTGACACCTTCCACTGCTCTACTAACACCTTCCACTGCCCTACTGACACCATCTACTGACACCTTCCACCAGGCCCGGACTGGGACAAAAAATAGGCCCGGGCATTTTAGGCTGAGCAGCCCATTTTTTATTTTTTTTTTAAACAAAATGACCAATGATGAACAAATACCGGTTTCTCTATGTTTTTTAGTTATATTTAGCCTGCACACCCTTGCGATCCGATTCTGCAAATCGCACTGCATTTTGAAAACTTATTGCGGGGTGTCGTTAACCTAACATACGCTCCGCAATCTGTTTGCATGGACGGGTTGCTATTTAGATGCAGTCCGCATTTAGTGTGAACCCAGGCTAAGAGATAACAGGTAATTTTAGGGTACATTCAAAATATATTACCCAATTTTTGGGTAAAAGATGAGTTTGTGTCAAGTAAATAAATATCCAACATGTCAAACCTTAAGACTATGCATGCCCGAAAATAGCAACACATTTCAGTACCCTATATTTTCCATAGGCAAAGCTATTAAAGATCATAGAGGTCATCAGTTCAGAGTTAACCATGAATAATGATCCTATAATTATTTCTCTCATTCCAGTGTGCAGGGTCATATATTACACGTGTAGTAAAATCAAAGTTTTTGTTCACAGGCACCCCCAAAATGTGTATGTAGTTTCTTATGGTATTGGTGGGATAGGGGTGACATCCGTAGCAGTGGTGGTAGTGGGGATAGGGATGACATCAGTAGTGGTGGTGGGATAGGGATGACATCAGTAGTGGTGGTGGTAGTGGGGATAGGGATGACATCAGTAGTGGTGGTGGTGGGATAGGGATGACATCAGTAGTGGTGGTGGTAGTGGGGATAGGGATGACATCAGTAGTGGTGGGATAGGGATGACATCAGTAGCAGTGGTGGTGGGGATAGGGATGACATCAGTAGCAGTGGTGGTGGGGATAGGGATGACATCAGTAGCAGTGGGAATAGGAATGACATCAGTGGCAGTGGTAGTGGGAATTGGGATGGCATCAGTGGCAGTGGGGATAGGGGTGACATCAGTGGTGGTGGGGATAGGGGTGACATCAGTGGCAGTGGTGGTGGGGATAGGGGTGACATCAGTGGCAGTGGTGGTGGGGATAGGGGTGACATCAGTGGCAGTGGTGGTGGGGATAGGGGTTACATCAGTGGCAGTGGTGGTGTGGATAGGGGTTACATCAGTGGCAGTGGGAATAGGAATGACATCAGTGGTAGTGGGGATTGGGATGACATCAGTGGCAGTGGTGGGGATAGGGATGACATCAGTGGCGGTGGTGGTGGTGGGGATAGCGATAACATCAGTGGTGGGGATAGGGATAACATTAGTAGCGGTGTTGAGGATAGGGATGATATCAGTGGGAATGATGAGGATAGGGGTGACCTCAGTGGCAGTGGTAGTAAGGATAGGAATAACATCAGTGGCAGTGGTGGTGGGGATAGGAATGACAATGTCCACTGCCACCGATGTCATCCCTATCCCCACCACCACCGCTACTGATGTCATCCCTATCCCCCCCATCACCACTGCCTCATGGGAGGGGGGGGAGATCAGACAGAGGGATGGCGGTGGGAGGGATGGGATCAGGCAGAAGGATGGCAGTGGGAGGGATGGGATCCGGCAGAGGTATGGCGGTGGGAGGGATGGGATCAGGCAGAGGTATGGCGGTGGGAGAGATGGGATCAGGCAGAGTGATGGCGGTGGGAGAGATGGGATCAGGCAGAGGGATGGCGGTGGGAGAGATGGGATCAGGCAGAGGGATGGCGGTGGGAGGGATGGGATGAGGCAGAGGGATGGCGGCGGGAGAGATGGAATCAGGCAGAGGGATGGCGGTGGGAGAGATGGGATCAGGCAGAGTGATGGCGGTGGGAGAGATGGGATCAGGCAGAGGGATGGCGGTGGGAGGGATGGGATCAGGCAGAGGGATGGCTGCGGGAGAGATGGGATCAGGCAGAGAGATGGCGGTGGGAGAGATGGGATCAGGCAGAGTGATGGCGGTGGGAGAGATGGGATCAGGCAGAGGGATGGCGGTGGGAGGGATGGGATCAGGCGGAGGGATGGCAGCGGGAGAGACTGGATCAGGCAGAGGGATGGTGGTGGGAGATATGAGATCAGGCAGAGTGATGGCGGTGGGAGAGATGGGATCAGGCAGAGGGATGGCGGTGGGAGAGATGGGATCAGGCAGAGGGATGGCTTTGGGAGAGATGGGATCAGGCAGAGTGATGGCGGTGGGAGAGATGGGATCAGGCAGAGTGATGGCGGTGGGAGAGATGGGATGAGGCAGAAGGATGGCGGTCGGAGGGATGGGATCAGGCAGAGGTATGGCGGCTGGCGGGATGGGATGGGATGAGGCAGAGTGATGGCGGTAGGTGAGATGGGATGAGGCAGGCTGTCGCATCACATGTAACATGCGAACTGGCATGCCGCACGGCACATGTTTTCTAGCAGCAGTGACTCACTGCTGCTAGAAAACATGTGCCATGCGGCATGCCAGTTTGCTTGTTACATGTGATGTGACAGCCAGGTGCACATTTTCAAGTTGAAAATGTGCACCTGGCTGTCACATCACATGCAACAAGCAAACTGGCATGGCATGATGGCACATGTTTTCTAGCAGTGACAGTCAGTTCCAGACCAGTCTGACCAGAACACTGCTCTGCCGGTGGAAGGCCAGCCCAGAACCACAAATGCCAGCGGTGACACACGGTGTGTTGTTTCCTTTCCTTACCTTCTTGCAGCAGCCGGTGTTGTTCTTGTCTCTCACTCTGTCAGTGGCTGGCTGTCTGTGGTGCGGTGCGGTGCCGGCGACTTCCTTCCCGCTTCTTGCCGACAACAAGCAGGGGGGTCCCCGGCCTCTAGCTCCACCCCCTTCAGCCTTCAATCACCTGACGCCGGTCCACCCCTCCTGAGCGCCTATGCTGGATGCCGCTGTGGAGCCGGCCGCAGTGAGCGGCGCTGGGCTCAGCTCAGCATCAGCACGGCTGCCAGCTGAGCCCAGTGCTTAGGAGTGAGTGGCGGGGAGTCGGGGACGGCAGCGGGCGGCCTTCAGTCTCCGCGGAATCGGCCGCGGAGAGGCCAGCAGCGGCAACCGCCGGCATCGGTACACAGTCCAGACATAGTTACACTGTCTGTGACTGCACTTCATGCGCCCGGAGCGGAGGCCTCGGCCCACCGGGCATTTGCCCGGTCTGCCCTATGGTCAGTCCGGCCCTGCCTTCCACTGCCCTACTGACACCATCCACTGCTCTACTGACACTGTCCACTGTTCTACTGACACTGTCCACTGCCCTACTGACACCACCCACTGCTCTGACACTGTCTGTAAACTACTCTACTGACACTATCCACTGCTCTACTGACACCATCAACTGCTCAACTGACACCGTCCACTGCTCTACTGATACCATCCATTGCTCTGTTGACACCATCCACTGCTCTGTTGACACCGTCCCCTGCCTTACTGACATCATCCACTGCTCTGCTGGCACAGTCCTCTGCTCTACTGGCACCATCCCCTGCTCTACTGATACCATCCACTGATCTACTGACTCTGTAGTCTGCTCTACTAACTCTGTTGTCTGTTCTACTGACACTATCCACTGTCCTACTGACTCCTTCCACTGCCCTACTGACACCTTCCTCTGCCCTACTGACACCATCCATTGCCCTACTGACACCGTCCATTGCCCTACTGACACCGTCCACTGCCCTACTGACACTGTCCACTGCCCTGCGGACACTGTCCACGGCCTTACTGACACGATCCATTGCCCTACTGACTGACAATACCAGGGTTGCAAAGGTCGCATATGCGACCAGGCTCTGGTGTTTTGCTACCGTGGGGGGGACCAAAACAGCAGGAAGGAGATCCACTACAGAACACGTGAAAAGATCCTGCTGTTGAATTGTAATAAAGAAACCTGAAATTGGAGCAAATGGCCTCAGGGATCAGTTGGATGGGCCCAGGCTGGGGGTCAGGGGGGCCCCATGGGTTCTGTGAACTGGGGCCCTGAAAGTTTTAGTTACGCCTCTGTCAGCAAGCATATAGCAAGTCAGCTTTTTATGGTCAGTGTAAGAAAATCAGTGAGCAGAGGCAAGAATTTCACTTTACACATGCTTTAATGCAAGAACAGAGGATAGCAGCAATGTAGCATTTCCTTGCAGCAGATAAGCAATGGTTAACACTCAGGGCTCTTTCATGGATGTCAGCAAGTCAGAGCGGTCATACAGAGAGCTTTACCGACTTTCAATTTGTGGAAAATTTCAAGGGGTATGAATACCTTTTTAAGGCACTGTAGCAATTAATCAGAACATAAAGGCAACATATTGCAATTCTGTATAGCATTAAAGATTTTTCTTAAAATTTACAGTTTAAATTATACCTATAAATATTAAGAAAATGTTCTGCCTGGTCAAGTTGTTTCTAACTATTAGAAAATAAAAAAGACTGTAAGAAATAGTTGTAGAAGACAATTAACACCAAGAAGGTTTTAGAGAAATATATAGAGGATTATAAAGATTTCCTAAGAAAACAGTTTAATATGAAGTTTTCCTTCCTAAGTGATACCTTTAAAGGTGTCTCCTGTGGAGTTAGTTGACTTTTTGACACACCCTCAGATTGGGAGAATGTCTTCTGGTTTTCCCTACCAGATGTTTTTCACCGAAAATGCGTCTGAACGGGTTTTTACGTCATGACGCGATTCCGCAGCAATGTCATTACGTCATATTAGGTAATGACGCAAATTTGCATCATGACGTCACAACGTGACATGCGTGATGATGCAAATGCAGAATTTACATGGAAAACCCTATAAATAGAGGGAAGAAAGGGGTGGCTGTCATTTTGACTCCAACCATGTGGAGATAGTTTGGTTCCCTCCATTTTCTTCCTTTATTTTCAGACATTTTTATTTGGTGCCTTTATTTTTCACTCCTGACTAAGCTTATCAATTAAGTGAAACATTTGAAGTTTTTGGGAGCACTATTATTATTTGGGGTACAGCATGGTTTGTGGAGAGGGTGTTTTTTTAAGTTTTGGCAGGCAGATTGAGTCCAATCTGTACCTAGTTCATTTATGAGGCGGGTCTGATCAGTATTCCTAGATTTCAAGGCCGGTTTATTTATAGAGGCAGATATATTGTCAGACTAGGCAGATGAGATTTGTCAGTCCAGTTGCTAGCCAGCTACATAGTTTTGGAGCCGTGCACAACACAGATTGCTGCTCTTGTGGGAAATTATGTTATTGTAGAAGGCTATCCAGGATCATTCTAGATACAGACCAGAGAGCTAGAGTATAATAGTTTCCAGTTTTTTACTAGGTACACTGTTTCCCTAAAAATAAGCCCTACCCCAAAAATAAGACCTAGCGTGATTTTTGGGGATAGCTGCAATATAAACCCTACCCCGAAAATAAGACCTAGTAAAATCCTTGTAAAAACATGTTATCCGTTTTGTAGAAAGATGATTTAATGTGCAGTGAGTCTCCTTTTGTAACTTTATTGTGGAATATACCTTATTTACAGCGCTAATTACAAATGGAAACTCACTGGATATTATATAATCTTTTTACAAAACAGATTGCATAATTTTACGATTTAACCAAGGTTTTCTTTTTGGGATTACAGAATGTTTTTTACAGAACTTTACAGAATTTTAAAAAATATTTTATTGTTTTATTCCAGGTTTTTTTTTTAAACAGAGAGGGTTAAATGACACAACACAAGGACTGTGCTGTCTATCATGCTTTAAAGCAAGGGTGGGGAACCTTTTTTCTGCCAAGGGCCATTTGGAAATTTATAACATCATTTGGGGGCCGTACTAAATTATAAACTTAAAAACTAGCCTGTTATATTTGGTCAAACATTTAATTAACTCACCCCTAATGTGATGGCTGGAACTGCGTCTCTTTGGTGAGGTGTGTGATGTTAGCTGGTATTGATGATGTTGCTATTTGCAACTGGTTTTCCATCAGTCTGGAGCGCAGTCAACTCTTTGCAGTGGTCATTTTTGAAAAGAACTGCTGTGCTGTGCATGCTGCTGGCTGGTACTGCTGTGGGTACTGCTGGCTTAGGCTGGTAGTGCTGGCTGGTACTGCTGTGGGTACTGCTGGCTCAGGCTGGTACTGCTGGCTGGTACTGCTGTGGGTACTACTGGCTCAGGCTGGTAGTGCTGGCTGGTACTTCTGTGGGTACTGCTGGCTCAGGCTGGTACTGCTGGTGGGAAATGCTGGCTAAAGACTCAGGAGCGGCGCTGCTCTGGAGGAAGATCGATGTTCCTGTATCTCGGTCAGTCTCCTCGCAGGCGAAGTGCATTTGATATCACTCCACCTGTGACTCACTCAGACAGAAAGGAGCTGGAACTTTACATGAAACATCGGGTCCGTTCTGACAGCTCAGCTGCAACAGACAGCCCAAGTGGCACGGGGGCCTGACCAAATGATTTCGGGGGCCGCAGATTCCCCACCCCTGCTTTAAAGGATCAGGATATCTATATATATTTCTTTTTTTTTAGGGTTACAACCACTTTAAGATCATCCTTGTACATACAATAAATAAATAAGACATCCCCTGAAAATAAGCCCTAATGTGTCTTTTGTAGCCAAAATTAATAAAAGACCCGGTCATATTTTCGGGGAAACACGGTAGGATTGATTAGCAAGAGGAGCTAGTTCAAACTAGTGTTTTTCAGCTGCATAGACCCTAATAGACCATTGAACTGTTGAGACAGGCTTCATAGGAGATCCTGTGAGAGAGACTTGTGAGCAGGCCCGGACTGGCCATCGGGCAGACCGGGGCCAACCGCTCCTGTGGCCGGTTGATGATTAGGCCGCGGCCTGGACAGGGTTAACACAGGCCGCAGCCACCGCTTACCTACCGCTGTATGGCTGTGCCTTTGACCGCCTCCTGCTGCAGGGCTGAGCTGTGTATGTCTCACAGCTCAGCCTCAGAGCCGCTGTCTGCAGGGAAACAAGAGGAGAGAGAGATTGTCTTCTCCTCCTCCTCCCGCCCCTTCTCCATAATCCGAGGATGTGTGGGCAGGAAGTTTAAACCCCAGACAGCCTGTGCCTGAGCCTCCATCCTGGGGTGAGTAAACTTGCCCTCTCTCCTGCCTCCCAGTATATAAAATGAATGTAAGGGGGGCTCTGTGGGGGGTCTCTGATGTAAGGGGGCTCTGGGGGGGGTCTCTGATGTAAGAGGGGACTCTCTGGGGGGGGTCTCTATGGGGGGTTTCTGATGTAAGAAGTGCTCTGTGGGGGGGTCTCTGATCTAAGGGGGGTCTCTGATGTAAAGGGCATCTCTGTGGGGGGTCTCTGATGTAAGGGGGTCTCTGATGTAAGAGGGGGCTCTGTGGGGGTCTCTGATGTAATGGGGGGTCTCCGTGGTTGGTCTCTGATGTAAGCGGGGTCTCTGGGGGGGTCTCTGATGTAAGGGGGGTTTGTGGGGGTTCTCTGATGTAAGGGGTGGCTACGAGGGGGGTCTCTGATGTAAGGGGGGCTCTGTGGGGGGTCTCTGATGTAAGGGGGGCTCTGTGGGGGGTCTCTGATGTAAGGGGTGGCTATGAGGGGGGTCTCTGATGTAAGGGAGGGCTCTGTGGGGGGTCTCTGATGTAATAGGAAGTTTTGTGAGGGGTCTCTGATGTAAGAGGGGGCTCTGTGGGGGGGTCTGTGATGTAAGGGGGGGCTGTTTGGGAGGCTCTGTGGGGTCTCTGATGTAAGGGGGGCTCTGTGGGGGTCTCTGATGTAAGGGGGGCTCTGATGTAAGGGGGCTCTGTGTGGACACTGATTTAAGGGGGGGCTCTGTGCGGACTCTGATGTAATGGGGGAACTCTGTGCGGACTCTGATGTAATGGGGGGACTCTGATGTAATGGGGGGACTCTGTGCGGACTCTGATGTAATGGGGAACTCTTTGTGGACTCTGATGTAAAGGGGGGCTCTATGCAGACCCTGATGTCAGGGGGGGCTCTGTGCGGACCCTGATGTAAGGGGGGCTTTGTGCGGACCCTGATGTAAGGGGGGGCTCTGTGCAGACCCTGATGTAAGGGGGGCTCTGTGTGGACCCTGATGTAAGGGGAGGATCTGTGCAGACCCTGATGTAAGGGGGGGCTCTGTGCAGACCCTGATGTAAGGGGGGGACTTTGTACCGACCCTGATATAAAGGGGGCTGTGCGGACTGATGTAGGGGGGCTCTCTGCGGACTGTGATGTAAGGGGCCTCTGTGCTGACTCTGATGTAAAGGGGACATGTTCGGACTCTGATGTAAGGGAGCAGGGGTGGGAGGAGCTGGAGATCTGCACAGTAAGCAGGGATGAAAAGGAGGGGCATGATTCCTAGGAGCACTGTTTTCATTACAGTGCCTCTTTACAGTGCAGACCCTTTTATATCACAGTGCCCCCTGTACATTAGAGGACCTACTCTGAATATCCCGTTACCAGCTGTCCCTGAAAAAATTGGCTGCTCAGTCTAAAATGTCCGGTCCTATTTTTTGTCCCAGTCCGGGCCTGCTTGTGAGTATCCTCCAGCCTTAGTTGATGTAAGTATCATCTAGGACCTAAACCTAGGAGGAGTATATCTCACAGGTGACAGCACCTAGGAGTTTTAAAACTGAAGGGGTCTTTGTCTCTTTATTTCTGGTTGGGGTTGGGGGTTGTTTTATAGGGACACCATACACGTCATCAGTTGGATTGGTTGTTCCCTCTCTCCCCATTCTTTTTTCCTGATTTTCTGCCTTGATTAATTTACTATTGTGTGCACCAATCATCATTCAGCACTATCTGCCAACCATAAAACAAACCCTTAATTTTTGTACATATATACAGTCCAGAAATGTTTTATAAAAGTCAAATAAAAGTTATATTTTAATACCATTGGCCTATGGTGCGCAGGGCTCGCACCCTCCATTCAGTTAAATCTAGTTATTGCCAGCAAGGTATCTTTTGAAATAATTACAGTATTCATTTGTGTTTATTGTATTAACAAATACAGCAAACATTTTGATATCCTGTTGCAAACTGGTTAGCCCATGATTGGAAACAATTTCTAAAGTGCTTTTTCCAAGCCTACAGAGAAATGTGATTGGGTAGATTGTTGCCAGGGCGGTAGAAGTTGTGCAACAATGAGTAAATATACCTATTTGTTTAGGCATGTATGTATGTTTAATTAAATCTGAATCTCGAGCAAACAGATAAATACACTGTTGAAATGCATATTTGTATGTCCGTACTGATGCAAGGGACTTGCCAAATGTTTTATATATAAAGAGAAATTGGAGCGAAACCTAATAGAATCCTTAGAGATTACCTACTGTAATAAAATTTGGATCTCCAACGCTAAATGCTTACCTAACATACTAGCACAAGAAAACACTTACAAAGTGCTTTCCCATTGGTACATGACTCCCAACCAAGTAGCAAAATTTTTCCCTAACGCCTTTTTTGGCCTGATTTCAAGGTTGTGCCTGTTGATTCTGGATCTGAATTTACGATATAAACAGGTTAGTTCTGAATTGTAGCTTGATTCAGAATCACTGGGAAGCATTACTACTTAGGCCAGTCTCTAGGCAGGGCAAAGTGAACGTGAACTCGATGTTTAGCTTTCCGGGTACTATTCGCCAGCTTAGGCCCAACTTCCCTAATGCAAACCCCCACTCCCAGAGGGACTCAATGTACCACATGTCCTCATAAGGCAAAGTATAGCCACCATTATCTTTTGCTCCTCCTCTGGAAGATCCAGAGGCCTACCTTACTTACAATTTTGCAGGTAAAGGTCACAGCAAGAAATAAAGTGAGTCCATTATAATGTTTTTTTTTCTTACTTTACTTTATTTTTTTTATATATATATATATATATATTACATTTTTATTATTTTTTTCAAATAAAGTATTACAAACATGTGTCAACGTCAGTCATTAATAAAGCAATACACCATGTATACATCAGCATATAGTGTATGTACATGCCAGAAAGATTAAAATGTTAACAGAGTCAGTAAAACTCGTCACCCAAGAGACTCCACTGACACATAATTAAATCCCCACAGAAAGAGATAACAGAAAATAACAAAAAGGAGAAGAAAAGAGGGGAAAAAAAGAGAAACCAAAAGGTATATAATCCAGATGCATATATTATGTGTGGATACCAGATGTAGAATACTTAAATCAAGCATGTGTTAGATTTTGACAGTGAATTTGCATGAATAACACTGTACCAAGTTTACAAAAGTGTTCTCTGTTGATAAGGACATTTATAGGAATTTTTTTTAAGGAGCTTCAGCATATAAGAGTCACACGCAACTCCTCTTGAAATTGACATGGCAGCAAAGCTCCCAGCAGATAACCAGACTCAAGAAATTCATAAGAACTTATGGTGGACTTTTATTTCATTAAAATAATGCATACAGCCAGACCAAATATATTGTAATCTGTCTAGCTTATCCTGAGACATTACCACACACTGCTCCACCTCCATTATCCTGTCCACTTCCACCTTCCAATCAAGAACAGTAGGACCTGTTTCAGAACCTGGGGATAAGGCTCTTTGCTGCATTCAACAGGTGAGGGGTGACATTGTTCTTGTAAGATTTAATAGACAAAGGTACATAGAATATGTATTATGTGGAAAAGGTAGTGAAGGGTGGTATGTTTAGGGGAGTTTTCTGTATTCATGGTGAGATGACTACCCAGAATATTTTAATTATAGGCCAATACCACCACAAATGAAGGAACGAGCCTTCCTGCGCACAACCTCTCCAGCAAGTACACAAATTATTGTCATGCTCCTCTCGGCTAAGAACAAAGCCAGTCTGATTAGGGTGGATTAATAAGGGATATGTCCCTGCAGTCTGGATGCCAGGAGTTTAGAAAATATTTTAGGAGGGATAGCTGCCTATAATTTGCACAGCGCATAGGGTCCTTGCACAGTGTTGGAATCACTTTTATGTGTGCCGTAAGTGCCTCTCTAAGGTCTGTGACTGTATTTAAATATATCTGCACATAGGTTCTGCTAACACTTGGGAGAGTTTATTAAAGTAACAGTTAGTGAAGCCACCCACTCTTGCATTAGGAAGATTCGAAATAATTGAGCCCAACTCCTGAGGCATAATAGGGTCATCTGAAGTCTGCAAAATCTGTGAGGTGAGGTGTGGAAGCACAATTTCTTTTAAACAAGCACTTTTCAACTCTCTGCGGGTCAAGTCACCCCCAGGGTGAGGTGTAGGTGTTATTTTGTAAATGGAACCATAGTAAAGGCTGAATTTCTGAGCAGTTTTAGTGGAATCCAAAACAGGCTCACCATGTGTTTCGTGACAAAGGGCATGTTGTGCCCGTAAAGATTTTGCTTAGAGCTTCTCGCATTTATTTCCATGTTTGTAGAACCTATGGGCATAGAACCTACATTTATCCCTCACTTTCTGATCTAAAAATTCAGATAATTTACTACGTAAATCCTGCAAAGCAGTAGAATCCTCTGGCAAGAAGGTGTGTTTGTGTTCCTACTCAAGAGCTCTAATCCTATCTAACCCACTCTAGAAGGACAGAAAGCTCATTCCGTTTTTTTTTTTTTTTTGTATCCTAGATCCATGGGCTATCAATTTGCCCCTGATGACTGCCTTATGTCTTTCCCAAATGGCTTGTTCAGATATTTTGCCAAGAACATTCTCGTCTACATAATGTTTCAGAGAATTTGTAACAGTCATCAATACAGAAAGACATCTAATAGAATCTCATTCAACCTCCATGTTCAGTCTCGTGGGAAGTGTTAGGGGGTTAAAAGTAAACTAGACTGGGGCACGGTCCAGGATAGTTATCTAATAAATTATAGCAGAATACAGTACATTAATATTAATCTACAAAAATTAGATCAAGTCTAGAATACATGTCATGTTTCTTTGAGAAGTAGCTATAGTCATTTATATTAGCATGCATAGCCCTCCAGCTGTCCACCAAGTTTAAATCTTGAAGTAATTTCTGAAAATGTTTAATCTCATGGAAGGAAAAGAAGGTCCTCCAGGAGGAGGTATCCACTGTTGAGTCAGGCGTTAAATTAAAATCTCCACCCAGTATTAACAATCCCTCCCAAAAAACAGTAAGTTCCTTCAAAGGAATTGAGTTGAATTAGATTGTATGAATATTAAGGACATAAATATTAGCCAGGGCGTAACTCTTGTATGGAACCTTTAAGAAAAGAAAAACTTACTATCAGGGTCCAGAAGTTGTGATTGTAAGACAAAGAGACATGATTTGTGTATAGCAGTAGCCATAGCTCCCAATAAGGGGGGTAGAGCCGGCCCTTCTGTAAGCGAGTGCCCAGGCAGCAGGGGGAATCGGATCTGGGCAGGGAGGGTGAGAAATTACTGGAACCAGCCACCTGTGTGTCTGTCCCTGCAACAGCTGAAACCTGGCTTCTCCCCCTCTCCTCCCTGCTGCAGCGAGAGACCCCCCCCGCCACACTGATCACTTCCCAATTTTTCCCACATTCTCTCTCCCCTGCTGCTTGGGCCCCTTTGTAAATAAATCAATTAAAAAAGGACTTTTTTTTCATTATTATTCTACTCTACTTTTACTTTAACTCATGATATATGAAAGGGGGAAATAGCGCTACACCGATATTGTGATTGTCAAGACTCAAGGGTGACATAAGGTCCCACACTTTTTCCTGCTACCCATATAAGTTGGGCATCCAGCGGTCTCTAGCTGGCTATCCTTCCCTCTCACAACATTTATAAAAGTTTCCTCTTTGCCCCCCCCCCCCACAAAGTTTATATCACTTCACCCTATATCTGGCACACCTACTGATGATATACTGTTTGATGCCCAGCCTGTATGTAAAATGGATGAGGTACTCATCAACACAGATACACTATGTTTGTTGGGGGTATAAATTGGAGAAAAATGTGGGGGAAAAAATGTATAGTAGGTGGCCTAATTTTTCTAAATCTTGTCGTATTTGGGGTGACTTTGTGGAGGGCACAGGGAATTGTCACTAAAATGCAGGAATCTCATATTCATTATGTTGCATGTCCTGGTCATAACAGAGGAATGCCTTGGTATAAGGGGTGTGTGAACCAATAGGAATGAAGTTCATTCCCATATTTAGGGCAAGGCCAAGAAATCTTCAGTGGAAAACAAATAGAAAAAGTGAGGGGGTATATAATGTTCAGTCTCTAGCTGAATGCCTGGTTTTGCTGTAAACGGGGGGCAGGGCGGGGGGTTGGTTATGACAGGTGCAGCTGAAATAGAGGGACGCTATAAAGGATTTAAAAGTGTCCTTGGGACACTAGTTTGGGCCCTAATCCTTCATGGCTGATATGACACCCCACTACTTGTATCTGCCCTTTCATCCGGATGTACCGTTCTACTGGTGCTCGCCACTTTACCAGGATGTACTGTGCAGCTGGTGATTGCCTGCTGCTGTTCAGTATGCCTGATTCTTTTGTCAGGACACTTTCAACCTTGGAAACTTTGCCCTGAAATGGGTTCATAATTAGAATCCGAATGTGACAGTGAGAGCTCCTCCCCACTACTCTCATCTACTCTCACGTTCAGAATCTGAAAGGCCTTCCCTCTTGTGAACCGTTTTTTGGACATGGCATTCAGGACACTGGTTCTGGCTGGCCACCAGGTTAAACTGGCTCTGGTGACACTGTATTGGTATGATGTTGATCAGGTACTAGTGTATCAGTTAACAGATGTTGGTGGCTGCACTGGTGACACTGGGAAAGGTGCTGCTGGCTGCACTGGTGACACTGAGGCATGTGTTGCTAATAATCAAGGACATAGTGGATGGCTTCTTAGGTGTGTACACTAGTGTGGCTAGCAATCAGGGCACTGCCTATGGTTGCACTGGTGTGTAACAGTGTTTTCTCACAGTAACAATGACAGTTTCACAGTGAGAGGAAACAGAGCCGATGGCTGGAACATGCAGCCTTTGTTTACTTTGTGGTCGTTGTGATAGGTCACAGAGATCACATGGTACAGGGCCAATTTCCAATGGACACAGTGATCACAAGACATGCAGTTGTATCCCACTGGAGGGCGTTTATGAGGCATGGGATCAGTTGAATGTTTTAATATGCCCCCCTAAATCTGAGAAACTCCTGTCCAGCCGTTTATCAACAGTGAGCAAATGGGAAGCAGTTAAGCAGGAGGTCTGAAGCACCCCAGGCAAAATGAATAAAGGCTGATAGAATTAAACGCAATGAGAGGGGATGTCAATTAGTCACACTCACATAAGATATAGTATTTTCGGGAGCAAGGATATTTTAAGCACTGCGATAAGACTAATCCACAAAATGTGATAATGTTTCCAGGATTGAAGATGTTTGGTTTGCCTTAGAAGGGCTGGATACTTGCGAAAATAATGCATAAAGTTTCGTTTTCTTAACCAGTTCGGCTCCAGAGCAATTTTTTTATTTTTTTGCATACATGTAAAAATCTTAATTTTTGACAATAAAATTACTTAAATCCCTAGAACATTATATATTTTTTTGAAAGCAGAAGCCCTGTAGAGTATAAAGGTGATAGTTGCAAATTTTTATGTCACATGATAATTTGCGCAACTGTTTATTAAAGCAAATTGTCAAGAAAAAATATAATAAAATGCATTTTAGTGCAAAAACACACAATATAATACCCATTTTTGGTAAGAATATAAAAGATAGATACCAAACACGTCTTAAAACTGTGTGCGCCCGTTAGATCGGCAAAAACGATGGTGCCCAAAAATCTCCATGGGTGACGCTTTAAAGGCCTTTACAGCTTATCAGTTTAGAGTGAACTAGGAGCTCTTTTGCTAGAATTATTGTACTCACTCTGACATTTGTGGCGATATGTCATAGTTGTGGTGTGACGGTGGTTTACATGAACGTACACACCCTGAGCTTGCGTTTGCGTAGGTGCGTGGGACAAGGGGGGTTACGGCAATTTTTTTTTTTTTAATTTTAATATATTTTATGAACATTTTTTTTTTTTTTTTTTAATGTTTCTTTTATTTATTTTTACTTGATTGCTATCACAAAGGATTAATAAACCCCTATTTGATTGCATTGGGCAGGTGACATTTACTCTTTATAGAGACATTAGGGGTTTAATAGACTTCAATGTCTCCCCTGCCCTTCACATAATGTAACCAAGCACAGATCGGCTTGGTTAGCTGTGTCTCCTGGCTGTACTGGCCAGGAAATGGTTCATCTGAAAGAAGAAGTAACATCCGGTTACATTGTTTGCATGTGGGATTGAGGCATGGATTTGCCTTGGTCTCACAGCGCTCTCCCTCTCCTAGCCGCACCTGCTTGGGGAGGTCACCGTGCTGGCGGCTCTGTGAAAGTGATCTGCAGCTATTTCACTTTGAAGCTGGGAGCCAGCTAAACGAAAACCCGCACGAACTTGTGATTAACCGGTTCCGGACTGCCCACCGCATATATACTGTGGTAGGCTGGCCCTCCTGCGCGAACCGACGTAGGGCTATGTCGGTCGCGCGTCGGCAGCTAGGGGGCTCCCGCCCCCACTCGGCAGCGGGGACTCCGATGCACGGGTCAGGGGGGCTCCAATTGCTGCCTGACACCCGCAATTGCTCCCTGCTGAGAGAGAAAAACGGTCAGCTGTTGTAAACACAGCTGACCGTTCTTCTCTCTGGAATAATCACAGAGCTCCTGTGATCCTTCTATATAGGATCACAGGTCTCTATCTTCATTCCATAAGCCCCACCCCCATACAGTTAGAATCACACCCCTAGGCTCATATTTAACCCATTGATCACCCACAGTGATAACCCCTTTCCTGCCAGTGTCATTATTACAGTAACAGTGCATATTTTTAGCACTGATTACTGTAGTAATGTCACTGGTCCCCCCAAAAGTGTCAAACATGTCAGTTAGGGGTCCAATCTGTCTGCCGCAATGTCACAGTCCCGCAAAAAAATTGCAGATCGACTCCATCCCGTAGTTAGTAGACGCGATAACTTTTGTGCAAACCAATCAAAATACGCTTATTGCGATTTTTTTTTACCAAAAATATGTAGCAGAAAACAAATTGGCCTAAAATGTTAAAAAATTTTGATTTTTAAATTTTTTTGGGGGAATATTATATAGCAGAAAGTGAAAAATATTGTTTTTTTTTTTTCAGAACTGTCGCTCTTTTTATGTTTATAGCGCAAAAAATAAAAATCGCTATAGTGATCAAATACCACCAAAAGAAAGCTCTATTTGTGAGAAAAAAAGGACATTAATTTTATTTGGGTACAGCATCGCACGACCGCACAACTGTCCGTTAAAGTACGCAGTGCTGAATCGCAAAATATTGCCTGGTCATTAAGGAGAAAAATCTTCCGGTCCAGAAGTGGTTAAAGGTTCACTCTTTGGATGTACGTAATATGTCCAAAGAGCCAAACTGGTTAACAAACATCAGTTTTCTTGTGGGAACATCTTTGTTAAAGCAGTGTTTGCACAAGGGAAGTTTTGCTGTTCTAGGAAAAATAGATTTTTAGCTCCCATTGTTTTAGAGAAGCTCTTGTCAAACACTAGACCCATACTTACTGGTAGCTCTCTCAATAGGAATCAACAATAGCCTGACCTTTTTACATATTTGACCTATGGCATTTATGGTACTGTGGTTCCATCAGGAGCTTGTTGACAGAAATGCATCCCTCACAGAAACTGAGGTTGGAACGTAATTTTAAAGGGCTACGCCCTTGTTGGAATGGCTACTGGACTTTCCAAGGTAAAAGGCCAGCAGTACAAGCTGAAAGGAGGACTCTACCAAGGGTCAACAGAAGCCACACTACAAAAGAGAGAAAGACTGTCAAGACCAAGCACCCATTTTTCTGCAATCGCTCCTTGCCACAGAAATCGCAGATAAAGTAAAATGGAAGCTTGGTAGTCTGTGCATGTGTGCATATTTGGAGCACTCTATGGGTCCCCATACATGGACTGTTTGATCAGGTCCGCGGACACCCACCGCTATCCAATCCGATCCTGCCCGCAAAAAGCAGAGGGATGGTGGTCCTATTTTCCATCCGTCTGGCGGATTAGAAAGGATTGGATGGAGATGGACAGGCAGTCCGTTTCCATCTGATTTTCCTACAGAGGAGAGCGGAACTGTGTCCGTGTCTGCTCTGCACAGCGGAGTGGACAGGACCTGCCATCCGCCTGCTCAGCAGGGATCAGAGGAGCAATCCCTCGATGAGCAAGCGGGATTCAGTTTTCATAGGTCCCTTGCATATGGGGCCTTCAGCTGCAGCATGTCCCTTGCAAAGGTTTAGTGCGCCCAGGAGGGACAGGAATGAGTCCAGGAGGCACGGGAGCAAGAGTGAGAACAGCAGGAGCCAGCTAGCACGTCCAGGAGGTCTCTAGGATATGTCAGCTGGGTGGGCTGGTGAGTGTGCAGTCTAGGAGGACTGTGGTAAGTAGCCAGGAGGGCTAGTGAGAGAGGAAGCTTCAGTCAGGCGGGCTGGCAGTGTCTTAAGAGGTGGTGCGGGGATCAGTAGCCACAGGAATGTAGCTGGACACTGGACTTTTCTCTACACAACCAAAGGGCTTATGTAAGCAAGTGGCTGCTGGAGGAAGAGGAGTGTATGTAGACTGTATATAGAAAACATATAGTGATAGGAAACAGGGACTTTCAATGTGCCAAACAAAGATAATATACTACATCATATTATTTAAAAAATTCATAACAAATTGTGGTAAAAAATACTGCGCTAACAAAAATAGTGAACAAATAGCCACTGACACTCCAACAGACTCTGATGGCAACCAAATATACAGTAAACATAAATTGTGCAGCGCTCAAATATTAAAAATAGTACAATAGGATACACACTGAAATGCAAAAATAAAGTCCAATATTCAAAATTAGACAAAAAGGGAGGTGACCAGTCCCACATAGAAGAGTGAATACTTGTGATAAATCCCACACCAAAAAGAGAATATAATTCGCTCACCAGATGGCATGGACCCAAAGTACCTTACAGCAATTGGGTCATGCAGGCTGAAAGTGATGATCTCCTTGGAACAGATGGCAGAGGCTTCCACGAATTCTCCTCCAAATGGTGGATATAGGAAGGTCACTCAAGGATGGTACACATATGGATATCTGGAAATCCCCACTCAGAAAGGTGTATGTGGGATAAATCGAAAAGACACCATAGCGTGATACCGTTTAAATGGTTTATTAAAGCAAAGAAAGTAATGCACTTACAATGGGTCAGATGGTAAGAAGAATTCAATACAATTCAAGAGTGCCGAATTGTATTGAATGCTTCTTACCATCTGACCCATTGTAAGTGCATTACTTTCTTTGCTTTAATAAACCATTATAAACGGTATCACACTATGGTGTCTTTTCGATTTATCCCACATACACCTTTCTGAGTGGGGATTTTCAGATATCCATATGTGTACCATCCTTGAGTGACCTTCCTATATCCGCCATTTGGAGGAGAATTTGTGGAAGCCTCTGCCATCTGTTCCAAGGAGATCATCACTTTCAGCCTGCATGACCCAATTGCTGTAAGGTACTTTGGGTCCATGCCATCTGGTGAGCGAATTATATTCTCTTTTTGGTGTGGGATTTATCACAAGTATTCACTCTTCTATGTGGGACTGGTCACCTCCCTTTTTGTCTAATTTTGAATATTGGACTTTATTTTTGAATTTCAGTGTGTATCCTATTTTACTCACTTTAATATTTGAGCGCTGCACAATTTATGTTTAAATTTTATTAAACACATTAAAATAACATACCAGTCTTAAAAAACTGTTTTGTTTTCAGAGTGAAAATCTTATGCAATTCAGGTATACTGTACAGCGATAGTTGCTCAACATGTTTCACCAGAAGATGGCTTCTTCAGGAGACTTTATACTTTACTGTACTGTACATGATGCTCTCTGTAGACAGAAAGTATACATTTTAGAACAGTAAATAATGGGATCAGAGTACCCTGTTGGGCACAATTCTTACATAAACAAGTTAATTTACATTACAAAACACTGAACTGTCTAAAAGACTGCTCTTACCCTGGAGCCGCCACCAAGCAAGTGTGCAACTGCAAAAGAGCCAAGGGGTTACCACTAAAAGGATATCAGTGAATCATAGGAGGAAAATATCGCCAATCTGTGACAATCTAAAAAAAAAAAAATTATATATATATATATATATATATATATATATATATATATATACACACATGTATACGCATGTCCACCAGCATAATTGAAACCGTGCCAAAAAAGATTTGAAATCCTGCTATTAAGGAGTTGTTTAAGAGTTACCTGTTAAAGCAGCATAGGGGGCTAAAGGCAAAGTAATAATTTGCTGGGAAGATGTATCGCAATTGAAATCATATAATCCACCAGAGGGAGCCATTCCAACTTTATAGACCATACAGATCTTTTAATTCAAGCAAAAGGGTCTGACTAATCACTGAAAATAGAAAAGGAAAAAAGTTTTCCTCCCCTTTTGGCAACCCTTAATATTATGTTATAAAATAAAGCTACCTCCCCAGTTAGTATTCCAGTGCTCTTACCTTCAGATATTAGACACAACAAATTAAGCATGTCAGCAAGAGACGCAATCAGTTGCACAGACAAGCCTGATAAAGCAGATCTACAAAACAAACAATGCTTATAATTAATGACTTCTCAGCTGGTGACAAAAAGCACTGACCAAAGGTCCAAGTATTAACCTAATGTAAGTTACCTTACTTGGCATGGTAAGTAGTAATGGTTCTGGCAGGCGATCGCACTACAGAGAACCGCCACCATGCTGGGCTATTTATAATCCTCCCACCTCATGACAGGTGTGCCTGCCAACAAGATGCAGATGCCATATTAGCGCTGTTCACGCATGCGTGGATGTGATGACGTCACGCGCGGTATTCCGCCGGCCATTTTGGAAAATCCTCTGGAGCCCTACCACATAAGGAAGAATGCCCCTACCTTAAATAGTTCTGCAATCACCGTCACAGCCTAAACACAGCTCAGAAAACAATGACAGCCCGGGCAGCCCCAACCAACTGAAATGGAACATTGAGCCAACAGGCCTGTGGAGGAGCGCTCACTTAAAGGGCCAATAAATACACAAATTATGCTAAATGAGGCAATATTTTCCAGATCTAATGATCAGGCCAATGAATAAACAGCACATAAGAAAGGGTGTCACCGTAAAGGGTCAGCCACGGTAATAATCCCCTTTAGTAAAGGTAATTGTTGTGCAACCAAAGTATATTGGCAGAAATTACATCTGCCACATGTATTGGTGCCCACAGTTTTTAAATTGTGATGTTTATTTTGAGTATGATAATGACTATAAACCAATTGGTCCCTCGGGGATCGTGACTATAGGGAATACTTGATATTAGTGGAGTCGGATGGGAGCTGGTGGCATGTAGAATCGTATTGCCTGAAGATAACTTTCTATAGAGGGTGGAACCAAGACTACTGTCTGAATTGACAAAGAATGTACAAGAAATTAATAACCTGCTGATGGTGGGCCATAGTGAATTTGAAATTGTAATCAATAACGTTCACTATATACAGGAATGCACTGAATTTGAAATTGTAATCATTAACATTCACTATATCCAAGAATGCATTTAATTAATATAGAGTACCAGTCCAGTTGATAAAAATATCATCTATAAATCTTCTCCAGATAAGTACCCTGCTGAGGTCTTCCTGCAAGTCATCCCTGGAAAAGAGGTCTCCCTCCCACGGTCCCACCCCCCAGGTACAGGTTTGCATACGATGGAGCACAACAAGTCCCCATCTCAACTTCCTGCACCTGGAGGTAGTGGGAATGTTCAAACATGAACACACTGTTTGTCAACACAAATCTTAAAAGGTCCAAAATGAACCCTTTATATGGGTCAGCGGTGGTACCCCTCTCCAACAGAAAGCCCACCACAAACCTCAGTGCCCGATAATGGGGGACTGAGCTGAAGAGAGCTTCCACATTAACTGCCGCCAACCAAGCCCCTCCGCCACATATGTGTTGTCCAACGCTCAAATCAAATCTGTTGTATGCTGAATACAGGACACTAGGGAAACAACATGAGGATGCCTGATTCTGTCAGGCATCCATTGCCCGAAAAAAAATGGGTCTGCCTAGTGGTTGAATCATACTCTATGGATTTTGGGCAGAGCATACAAAGTAGGAGTTCTTGGTGCTTTAACATTTAAAAATTCAAATGTTTTTTTTATGAGTTATGTTTTTAACATGGGCATTAGTAATCAGATTCCTATACCTCAAGGTCATCCTATCCACAAACAGCTCAGATGCTTCTATACCATTCTTTATTGTTGAGTAGGTCCATAATCAATTGCTCATAATGGTTCGTATCCATAACAACTATATTGCTGCTCTTATCGAAATGTTTAATCACTATTTGTTGGTTATCTTTTAGACTAGAAACGCCTATTAATTGTACAGCATTAAAATTTGAGGTATTTAGATCTTTCCATTTGGTTTTCTCAATTTCCTTGGTTACTTGTTGGGTAAATGCCCAAATATTTGAATTCACTTGGTAACAAGGTAAATGCATGTGATTTGGGCGTATACAGTTGAAGTGGTGGGAAGCAGATGCCCTCAGGTACAGTGACCTAAGATGTAAACAGGCCATCAACATCTGCAGAATCCAATACTGATTCATCAGAAGGATTACTTTCTTCCGAGAGTTCCATCAGGTTATTTAAATATTTCATATCATCCATGGTAAAATTCCTCCAAATGTCATTCTCAAGGGAACGAGATTTGAAGGACTGATAATTTTTATCATAGATAACTTTATGTATACGTTTGTGGGCAAAAAGGTGTACATCCTTAATTAGTTCAAAACGGTCTACTTTCTGTGTTCGACAAAATGTTAACCCTAAACTAAGGACTTGAATCTGCTCATAAAGATAGATTAATCTAATAAAACATATATGTCTGGTTTGGGGGCCCTTTGGGGTCCAATGTCTCTCCATCGGGGGCCTTTTTTTGGGTCCAGTGTGATCTGAGGTAAGAAATATAGGAGCAGTGCGTACGTCGCCATTGACTGTGGTTGTATTGGGTTGGCTTACCTTTGGTGCAGTGGAAACCTGAGTGAAGGTTGAACGTTGGCCAAGACCATACAGCAGTTTAACAGGACAGGTTCCACTCAGAACAGGCCTCGCCATTGTCGACCAAAGAAGTTGAGTGCACATGCTCACCGTCCTATCCAGAGGTTGTCTTTGGGAAATGATGTATGAGTGCTGCCAGCATTACTGCAGAGGTTGAAGGGGTGGGGGGGTCAGCCTGTCAGTGCTCAGACCATACGGCACACACTGCATTAAACTGGTCCACATGGCTGTCGTCCAAGAAGAAAGGCTCTTCTAAAGTTGATGCACAAGAAAGCCTGCAAAAAGTTTCCTGAAGACAAGCAGACTAAGGACATGGATTACTGGAACCATGTCCTGTGGTCTGATGAAACCAAGATAAACTTATTTGGTTCAGATGGTGTCAAGCGTGTGTGGCGGCAACCAAGTGAGGAGTACAAAGACAAGTGTGTCTTGTCTGCAGTTAAGCATGGGGTTGGGAGTGACATAGTCTTGGGCTGCATGAGTGGTGCCGACACTGGGGAGCTACAGTTTATTGAGGGAACCATGAATGCCAACATGTACTGTGACATACTGAAGCAGAGCATGATCCCCTACCTTCGGAGACAGGGCCACAGGGCAGTATTCAAACATGATACCAATCCCAAACACACCTCCAAGACAACCACTGCCTTGCTAAAGAAGCTGAGGGTAAAGATGATGGACTGGCCACGCATGTCTCCAGACCTAAACCCTATTGAGCATCTATGGGGCATCCTCAAACGGAACGTGGAGGAGTGAAAGGTCTCTAACTTTCACCAGCTCCATGATGTCATCATGGAGGAGTGGAAGAGGACTCCAGTGGCAACCTGTGAAGCTTTGGTGAACTCCATGCCCAAGAGGGTTAAGGCAGTGATGGAAAATAATGGTGGCCACACAAAATTGAGGGGGTGTACTGACTTTTGTTGGCAGTGGTTTAGACATTATTGGCTTTTTGTTGAGTTATTTTGAGGGGACAGCAAATTTACACTGTTATACAAGCTGTACACTCACTACTTTACATTGTAGCAAAGTGTCATTTCTTCAGTGTTGTCACATGAAAAGATATAATAAAATATTTACAAAAATGTGAGTGGCGAATTCACTTTTGTGAGATATTGTATTTTGGTTGCACAACAATTAACTTTACCCAATGGTCAGATATATAGGCCCAGATTTTCTGCTAACTCAATCAGTGGGGGTGGTTTACTATATGAAGTGTGAATGTGGTATGTTTTACATTGGGAAAACGAAAAGGCTTTTTTTTATATCATATTCACAATCATGTTTCTTTAGTCAATAAGGAAAAGATGGAAGCCCCCATAATATGCCATGTAGGCTTATATCATAATTTTATGCATCCAAAATGATATTTTTCACTTTGGAGCATATTCCTCAACAAGAGAGGCGGGGAGATGTTGACAAACTATTGCTACAACGCAAAACCAAATGGATCTTTAACCTATCAGTGACCAAATATCCTGGACTGAATGAGGCCCTTAGCGTCAAACCATTTCTTTAGATACTGTTCCTTAAAAGTCATTGGCTGTCAAAATACAAATAATCATATCTAAAAATCCTTGGGGTTAAGTGATTTGCACACTATTGGTTATATTTACAACAAATAATAGTTTCTGTTTTTGACCCCAGTATTTTGGGGCTTTTCCATGTGTTTGCAATTTTTTGTTTTTTATGGTTCATTGTAAGGATCTTCTGATTGACTGCTCTTATAGGTGTACAGGCATCCATGGTACCATTGGATCACCGAACTGGATGGGTGGTCATACAGATGCCCAGAGCGCCAGTCTGTGGGGTAACATCCATGGGGATTATTACTGTGGCTGCCCCTTTGGGCAGCACCCTTTCTTATGTGCTGTTTTATTAATTGGCCTGATCATTTGTGCTGAAAAATATTGCCTCATTTAGAATTATTTGTGTAGTAATTGGCCCTTGGAGGGGGCTACCGGGGCTGTCATTGTTGTTTTCTGAGCTGTGTGTAGGCTGTGGTGGTGACTGCAGCACTATTTTAAGGTAGGGCCATTCATCCCTATGTGGTAGGGCTCAAGAGGATTTTCCAAAATGGCCGGTTGAATACCACGCATGTGCGTGACGTCATCACGTCCACGCATGTGAGAACAGCACTAATATGGCGTCTGTATTGCGTTGGCAGGCACACCTGCCAGGAGGTGGGAGGACTATAAATAGCCCAGCATGGTGGCGGTTCCCTGTACTGTGACCGCCTGCTATGCTGCAAAGAGTGGCCACCATTACTTACCACGTCAAGTAAGGTAACTACATTAAGTTAATACTTGGACCTTTGGTCAGTGCTTTTTGTAACCAGCTGAGAAGTCATTAATTATAAGCATTGTTTGTTTTGTAGATATGCTTTATCTGGCTTGTCTGTGCAGCTGATGGAGTGACTGGGCTGCAAGAAGTTGCCTGTAGTCATTTGTTGTGTCTAATATCTGAAGGTAAGAGCCCTGGAATACTAACTGGGGAGGTAGCTTTATTTTATAAGATAATATTAAGGATAAATATATAAAATCCTGCAAGCTACTTACTATATTAATATATAATATTAAGTGTTGTCAGAAGGGGAGAAAAACATTTTTTTCCTTTTCTGTTTTCAGTGATTAGTCAGACCTTTTGCTTGAATTAAAAGCTCTGTATGGTCCATAAAGTTGGGCTGGCTCCCTCTGGTGGATTATATTAATTTAATTGCAATACACCTTCTCAGCAAGATATTACTTTGTCTTTAGCCTCCTATGCTGATTTAACAGGTAACTCTTAAATAACTCATTAAAAGCAGGATTTCAAATCTTTTTGCCATGGTTTCAATTATGATGGTTGACAGACACAACCAAAGAAAAGGCAACGTGCAACCAGGCCAGAGAAGAAAAAAAACTGAGCCAACAGGGCAACAATATCTCCACAGGAGCCAACTCTGAACAAATACACCCCAAGAAGAGACAGAACAACACATCTCTGCAAAACAACCGCCGCACTCAAAACTTTGCGGCCAAAGGAAGCATCCTAGGATATATTTACAAAAAAGCGCACACATGCAAAAGAAATGCCTATCAAATATAAAGGCAATCAATGAATGAATAAAAATGGGGATTTGGTCCCACCATATGGCCATATCGTGCTCAAGCCCACCACTACGTCAAAGTACCCCATTATCAGTGGGTCCTACACTATCCATATAAAAAAGCATGAATCCAGCTTCTCAAACCATTGGAGATACTTACTCCTTACAGGGAGAGATGTGCGACTGCACTATGAGGGACTCATCCTATATCTGCCAATCAATGGACACTAATAGAGTACAGGTGTGGGAGGGTGGGGTGCTCAACCTCAGAGTCTGGTCAGACCGAATACATTACAAACAAAAAGGAGCTGGGGGAGCACACCCTAAACATGCATTTCTAAAGCTGGTGCAGCTATAGACCAAGAGACATGCATATTTACAAAAAAGCGCAGACATGCAAAAGAAATGCCTATCAAATATAAAGGCAATCAATGAATGAATAAAAATGGGGATTTAGTCCCACCATATGGCCATATCGTGCTCAAGCCCACCACTACGTCAAAGTACCCCATTATCAGTGGGTCCTACACTATCCATATAAAAATGGATAGTTTTTTCCATTTTTAGTCAATGGACACTAATAGAGTACACCTGTACTCTATTAGTGCCCATTGACTAGCAGATATAGGATGAGTCCCTCATAGTGCAGTCGCACATCTCTCCCTGTAAGGAGTAAGTATCTCCAATGGTTTGAGAAGCTGGATTCATCCTTTTTTATATGGATAGTGTAGGACCCACTGATAATGGGGTACTTTGACGTAGTGGTGGGCTTGGGCACGATATGGCCATATGGTGGGACTAAATCCCCATTTTTATTCATTCATTGATTGCCTTTATATTTGATAGGCATTTCTTTTGCATGTGTGCGCTTTTTTGTAAATATGTATGTCTCTTGGTCTATAGCTGCACCAGCTTTAGAAATGCATGTTCAGGGTGTGCTCCCCCAGCTCCTTTTTGTTTGTAAAGCATCCTAGGATGCCAATATATCAAGTCAGCACATCTTAGCCACATGAAGCCTGATGGCAGAAGGACCAAGAGGCAATGACGGCACTAGTAGAACGTGCCCTCCCAGGAAAAAAGGAGGCACCTGAGCCTATAGTGAATAGGCCTAAACCAAAGTCTGTCTGATCCAAACCGGAAGGGGCTGCAGCGGACGCAGCCAAACCCTTCCGAGGGCACTCGGAAGGACAAAACAGGGAAACAGACTTCTTATAAGACTCCGTGGTAGACAGGCAAAAAATAGATCACCTGGACCACCGGCAAGAAATGCAAGACAAAGTCCTTGGGATGCTTGGGCTGCACCCAAGGCGGAGGCATCGTAAAAGCAGACACCACCTCAGGAAGAAAAGACTTAGTGGGTCACAGGACCACGATACTCCTATAAACAACCAAATAAGGCAAACGGCAAGGCCAAGCCGCCAATATCGACACTCTGCAAGCAGAGGTGATAGCCACCAGAAAGACAACTTCCTGGGACAACACAGGCAGAGCTATTACTCTGATGTTCTCAAAGGGAGGCCGTAGTAAAAATAGGCCAAAAAAAAAACAAAAAAACTGAGACATAGGTCCCAGCAGGTAAGCCTATGTCCTACTCCTACGCTAGGCAGCATGAAAATTGAAGAGCAGCACCTAGTGGCTGATGGGTATTAGCTGAGGAACAGCCCCCTAGAGGTGTGTTATGTGTAAAAGTTTCTGTTGTTAACCTTTTTACTGCCTAGCCGGCTCCTGCAGAGATGCGCATTACCCACTCGTAAAGGCTAACTGAACGGGCTGCGACTGTCAGAGGACGTTAAGAGAAAAAACCTGACAGCTCAGGTCGGAGCTGCTGTTAGTACAGCGATCTCCCCTGCTGTTCTATTGTGTGTGTGTGTGTGTGTCCCCCTCCCCACCAGAACACTTCAGTCAGCACCGATCGGGAGCCGGTCGGCAGACCTTTTTCGGTCATGCCCCGTCAACAGAAGTCGGCCGAATGATGGCTTCTGTCGGACCGGCTGCAGTACACATGGGCCAAATGTCGGCATGTTTCTATTGAACTGGCCGATGCCGCCCGACATTCAGCCCATGTGAACAAGGCTTTAGAGACTGGGAATATGTTACATGAGACTGCTATTTACAAATTAATGCTCCCACTACTGGTTGTGAGGCACCAGGGCTGTAGAGAGAAAAACAGTGTTCAGATTAGGATTTCAACATCTTCCTTTGCTCTGACTGACCATAATCCTAATCCTTTGGATATTCTGCAAAGCCTGCGATGTATTAAGATTAAGGAAGACAAAATATAAGAATAAAACAGTGCTGCATGCAGCACTATAGGGAGACAGTTGGGTGAAGTTTGATGTGATACTTTACATCAACAGATTTAACAATTAGGGTGCTATTTTTATTACTTACTTAGTTGCCTGTAGAACTGTGGATCTGTTTTGGAATGTTAGCTAGCTAAAATACAAGTCAGATAGAGTATCCTGTTACATCACCCAAACAACTGAGAAAAAAAAAAAAATGCTTTAAAGGACAAATTTGCAAACTATCGGTCGACATGGCATTTTCTGGTTGGATTCCAAATTCATGATGGAATTAAGAAAATAACATAGTGTGGGATTCATCCAAGTGAGTTATCTGGCTGGCTAAATATCCAGGCATTAGGCTTGCAGTCATATATACGGATTTGCTGTAAGCCTTTGGATAGCTTGGTGGTGAACATAATAGAAGGCATTCTGCCAACATAGGTCTGCAAAGTACACACTGATATGAATGCTGGATGTCTGGTGCTCAGTACAGGAAGTTATAATGTTTTACCTTCATTCAAAACACCTTATGTGGCTTGTTTTTTTCCGGATTCCTGGGAAGTCTGCAGAATATAAGAAGAATATCAGGAACTGTTTTCCAACACATTTACTGGGCAGATTATGACTTTCCAAATCCAATTTTTCAGGAAATGATGTGAAACGGTCATTGTTAAAGGATGGAAACAGCAGCATTCGGGATAGTATGAAACATACATATGCATTGTAGGAAAAGAAATGAAATAAGGTTTTAGTGTCTAGACAGATTTCTGGCAACTAGTATATTACATAGCATTTGGAATAGATAACCATTTCCCCTCGGTAGAGAAATTATGTTGCCATTTTTTTTGTGCAGACTGAGATACCAATTTCCAGCAATAAAGGATAAATGTCAATGTTTAACAATATGGATTGCAGTCACAGAAAAGCAACTTCCCAAGTTCCTTCTGTAAGCTGTCAATACTTAACCAAACATCGCTAGGAAAATAAGATTATAGGGAAATTTGCAAAATTACATTTATAAGATGTCTAGTCTAATTAATTTGTGGATTTTTAGAAATAATACATATTTAACACTTATAAGCATTCTTTTAAAAAGACTAACCACACAACAAGAAACATAAGATTGGGGATACAATAAACAAAGCAGTATGTGCAGGAAAGGAGTGCAGATGGTATGACAGCAGGCACCATGTGCAGGAGAGAAGTGAGGAGAGTATAACATGGTGCAGTAAGCGCAGGAGGGGAGTGGGTGCCTATGGGCAGGTAGAGTTTTATGCTGCCCCAGTCGGGAGGGTTAGTGTTAGTTGTGGTTCCTGGTTCTTTCTTGGAGGGCTTTCCTGGGTCCAACCCCTCGTTCTGTGTTTTATAAAAGAAACCGGGGTCCGGACCTGAGCGTACTGAAAGTTTGCAGCAGCTGCTGCTGTTACCGTTAAAGAGCTTCATCCTGATGGCCTGCTGGATATGCTGAGACCGGTGTGCCAGCTAATGCATATCGGTCCCCAGGATCCTTCTACTGCCTAGGGGATTGCTGGACCTACAGTCTGACCTAAAGATGCCAACCCTGGATATTGCCATCATGGACTCTTTCCTGTGCAGATATGCTGGGGCAGCCACAAGAGTGAGTTAGGGAATATGTATGGAGATGGCTCATTCATATGAACTAGATAATAAGTTAAAGGTACCACATCCCAATTCAATAATGACAGGAGATTGGAAAAAATGTGGGGCAAGGTCGGGACTTTGTAGGTACCGTATTTATTGGTCTCAGAAGGTACCTACAAAGTCCCGACCTTGCCCCACATTTTTTCCAATCTCCTGAGTTAGGGAATAGTTTAATGAAAGACTGTTGTCTTTGTGTTACGGTCATGCAACGTCATTCAAGCAAAGCTTTTGAAACTTTTCTTTTGCCTTGTCTGAAGTTACACAATGCAAGTAACTGGCACACACAGCCTACAGTTTGGGTCAGTTATGCATACTAGGGTATGAAGACAGTGGTACAAGAGTTAAAGTTATTGTAAACTATCAACTTGTAAAACAACCCATTCAGTTTAAATTAGAAATGAAAGGCAAAACATTTGAATATAGATATGAAAAAACCCATACAAATACCTTTCCCCCCTTTTTTTAATAGAAGTTATCACATTCTCTCTGTTCTGAGCTGCATAATAGCTGGGGGAGGAGAAGCAACAGTACACTGGTCTTCCCAGGGAATGACTATGTCGCTTGGGGGGGGGGGGGGTGTCAGGACTCCTGCATAGTGTGGTCAGTTTTTAATAGGAAAGTAGGGGGACTGGCAGGAGCACCAGGCATTTCACACAAAGGAAGCAATACAAAAAGACTGTTTCATACAAGTACATTGTACAGCAGGCACACGTCATATTCTTTAATATAATGTGAAAATTCAAGTTGTTACCAAGGGTAACAAAGCTTTCTCTAGCAGCCTGTCGTAAGCGTGTACATATGACAGATGGGACAGCTTCTAGGAGGAAGTGTTGTGTTGGGCACTCTCTCCATAAGCAGGTCAATCTCAGATCAGCACCAACACAGGTAAGGAAGAGGAAGAGTTATGTGAAGTGCATGCATGGAGTCAGCGCTAGGTGCATGGTAGGGCTTCATACCATTACTGGGAGTGAGGTAGCAGTGATACGCTAGAGAGGTGGAGAGGGCATAGGCTCAGCGTGTCCCTCCTAAATGCATCAGTGACCGCGGTGGTGTATATTATATCGAGAGAGTTAACTAGAGTTCACCCATCTGTTTAAGCAAATGTCCCCCATAGGTAAGGCAGGGACTCTATCCAAGGTGCCTAGCGTAGCCCAGAAGGACCCACCCAAGGGTAGGCCTCTCATATTATCCTTACTTGGCACCCAATGAGGAGGGGAATATAGAGGAGGTGTCACCCACCTACCCCCGTACATGCAGGAGATGAGTGTGGGAGAATGACAGCAGGCAGTATGTGCAGGGGCAGTATGTGCAGCAGAGGAATGTGGGGGTTATAAAAACAAGCCGTATGTGTAGGAGAGAAGAGTGAAAGGTATGCCAGAGGTTAATATCTGCAGAAGAGTGTGCAGTGTATGGCAGCAGGTAGTATCTGCAGGAGAAAAGTACAGATAATATTTTTTATCAACAATATCACCAAACAATATGGTCATAGCCATACAAGTGAATGACAAGAAATGTGTGTGCATATGAGTAATTATATAGCAGCAACATCAGTGTTAAGGAAATAAACCCCCTAAAAAAAGGTAATTTTGATTTTGGGACAGTGGAGGGGGCAAGATATCCTTCAAACAAGAAATGGGGCAATGGAGGTGAGATTCCCACTAGATCATAGTTGGTGAAGATGAGGCTGACATTTGGCATGGTGCACTGAATAACTGCTCACGCCCTAAAGAGTGGGTGTTGAAGGGTTAACTCACATACACTGGGAATGCCAGCCCATAGATATACACTTTTATAAATTTGATTGATCCACAATAGATCTGAAAAGATCTTCAGTGAAAAAAAGTTAAGGGGATTAAAACCAGCTGTTTCCACACGAATTCCGGGTTGGGCAGTGAATGGGGGAAGTACTGGCGCTGTGGAATCTATGGGCTGACAATTAGGACTATGGGCTCTACGGGCCTGTCTTCGAATACGCGGTGGCTGCGGGCCACTACTCGTGCTAGCCACCGCACCAGCTTCAACTGCACTTATGGGACTCGCCACGTCACCAAGTCTTTCTGCAGTGCTAGTTGTACTAGGTCTAGGGTGTACTAGGCCACTCGTGCTTGCCAGATCACGAGAAGTGTGAGCGGCACAAGTACTGGCACTCTGCTGCATACGAGAAACATCCGGTTCTTGCATCTCAGCAACTCCAGAACGGGGTCGGATACACCTGACCTTAGCAGGGACTATCTGTCAGGGAGCCGCTGTTGTCTACAGGTTCATATACTGACCCTGATTCTGCCAGTGAGGCTTCCCTATCGCTCTCATCTGACATAGTCAGTATCCTGTAGGCCTCTTCACTACTGTACCGTTTGGTTATTTTAGTAACTAAATTTACCGGTACAGTAGTGTTACTAATAGGTAAAAAAGCACCTGGTTGTCAAGGACTATTTGGTCGCTACAAAAAAAAAAAACTGCTAGTGTTAGCAGAGATCAGGCCTGACTCTGCTAACGCAGCGGTTTTGTGTGATTTGTGTTTTTTGGAAGGGACAGTAATCTATTGATTACTGCACTTGCCTGGGTAGGGTGGGCTGGGCGCTAAACGCAGGTGCTGGCAGGAATCAGTGCTGATTGTGCAAACACTGCGTTTTGGGAACACTAAACTATTGGGGACGCTAGTATAGTTCTGATCAGATCAGATATTGATCTGTTCAAAAACTATACTAGTAATGGAGGTGTGTGTGTGTGTTAGTGTACTGGACTCTGACGCTAAATAACGGCGGTGTGGTGGGACCATGGCGTTAACTAGCCTAAGTAGCGTCACCCGTGACACTAATACAGTGATCGGTAATCACTGTATATAGTGAACACTGTGACAGGGCAGTGAAGGGGTTAACTGGGGGAGATCAAGGGGTTAAAACTTTATAGGGGATAGATGGTGGGTGGCCTAAACCTATTTGGGCCCAGTGCAAGCGCAAATTAGGGTCACCCGTGACACTAATACAGTGATCAGTAGTTATCTGATATACTGTATATATTAGTGCACTGTGTGATAGGGAGTGAAGGGGTTAACTGGGGGAGATCAAGGGGTTAAAATTTTATAAGGGGTTAAAATTTTATAAGGGGATAGATGGCGGGTGGCCTAAACCTATTTGGGCTTAGCGCAAATTAGGGTCACAAGTGACACTAATACAGTGATCAGTAGTTATCTGATACTCTGTATATATTAGTGCACAGAGTGATAGGGAGTGAAGGGGTTAACTGGGGGTGATCAAGGGGTTAAAACTTTATTAGGGGATAGATGGCGAGTGCCCTAACCCTATTTGGGCCTAACACAAGCGCAAATTAGGGTCACAAGTGACACTAAATACAGTGATCAGTAAAAGATCTGTATACCACTGTATATAGTGTTCACTGTGAGGGATTTGGGGGGGGGGGGGGTGATCAAGGGGTTAAATGTGCCTATGTGAGGTAGTGTCAGTGTAGTGTTTGGTGGAACTCACGTTTTTAGATGTCTCTCGGTCTTCTCCTCGAACCGAAAGGGCTCCTCCAGGAGGGAAAGTTACATTTACATTACACAGGCAGGGGAAATGATCCCATTGGCTAAAACCGATCACCAGTTCCAGACCAAAATTCATTGGTCTGTATCTGGTGACTGATCGGTTCTCTGCCAAATCAGACCAGGATCAGCTCGCGGGAGCGCGCCCTGCGAGCCGTGATCGCGCCGACGTAGGTCTACATTGCCAGACCTTAACAAGCCACTTTGCCGCAGTACTGTCCATGTAGGCAGTCGGCAAGTGCTTAAACCACCTAGGGTGTGAAGTTATTTCCTGTCTTCCAGTCACCCTTTTTTTCTGTATACAGTTCTTCTGGGAATGCTGGTTTTATCTACCTTCTTTCTGCTGGACTACACTTTGAGAATTACTTTATTAATAATTTATGGACTTTTTTGTATGATTTACATGTTTTGTCATACATTATTGATTATGCATATCTAATTCACTGGTCATATTATCTAAGATTAGCGCTGCACTGTCTGTTTAGGTTAAATTTTCTTTGGATGTTTTGGCCTGGGACACGAGGAAGGCAACACAATGTCTTCATTTAAACGAAAATCAGAGACAACCTTTGGAAGGAACGACGGACAGGGGCGAAGAACCACCTTATCTGTGTGAACCACCAAGTAAGGTGAACAACAGGATAACGCCGCCAATTAAGACACCCTGCGCGCAGAGGTGATGGCCACCTTCTGGGACAGCGTAAGCAGAGGAATCTCCCGAAGATTCTCAAAAGGAGGCTTCTGAAGGACTAAACACACCAAATTGAGGTCCCAAGGCGGCAACGGAGGCCGCACTGGAGAAGCCAAGTGCCGAACTCCCTGAAGAAAAGTACGCACCAGGGAGTGTGTGGCCAAGGACAGTTAAAAGAAGGCCACCAAGGCCGACACCTGGCCCTTGATAGTACTCAAGGCCAGTTTCTGCTCAACCCCTGCCGTTGAAGGAAGGTCAAGATCCGAGTCACCACAAATGAGCGAGGATGAACCCCAAGAGACTCACACCACGTGATGTACGTCTTCCACGTACAATGGAAGATCTTCCTAGAAGTAGATTTCCTAGCTTTTAACAGCATTGGAATCACTGACCCCCATCTTTCAGCACCTGGCTTTAAACAGCCAAGCTGTCAAAGCCAGCGACTGTAAAGCAGGATGGAAGATTAGCCCTTGGGACAACAGTTCCTCCCTGAGAGGAAGCTTCCAAGGAACGTCAGCAACCAGCCACACCAGCTCGGCGTACCCAGCTCGGTGAGGCCAGTCCGGGGCCACTAAGATTACTGGAATCCCTTCTGCCTTGATCCTGCATAGAAGTCTTGGCAGAAGCTAGAGGGGAGAGAAGGTGTAAATCAGAGGATACTAACCTCACGGGGCCACCAACGCATCCCATGACCATGCCACAAACCTCTGTACCTTTCTGGTGAGCCGAGACACCAACAGATCCACCTCGGGGTTGCCGCAATGGAGACTCAACTGATGAAACACCTCTAGATGAAGAGACCACTCCCCTTGGTCCAACGCCTACCAGTTTTCCACCCTGGGAAAGTTTTCCCCAAGAAAGGACTGGAACAAAACGTTCTGCCCACCTTAGAATGCCGACTACCTCCAGAGCTGCCAGGACACTTCTTGTGCCCCCCCTGGTGATCGACATTTTCCACTAGTCTGGTTGCCCCTCTCTCACCAAGACTTTTACATTGGAGACCCATCTCCCAGCGGAAGCGCCCAAAAAACTGTTCTCTTACACTGGTGATTGACATAAGCCACTACCATGGCATTGTCCGATTGAATGTGCACTGGACATCCCTGAAGATGATCCATCCAAATGTTCCAGGCTGATCGCTCAGAGTTCCAGAACATTGATTGGTAGTCTAGACTCTTCCAGCGTCCAGACCCCCTGAGTAAAATTTTTCCTAAGTGTGCCTCCCCACCTGGACAGGCTGGCATCCATGGTGACCACTGTCCAATACAAAGGTAAGGAAGGATTTGCCCAGCCGGAAGAACGAAGCCACCAAACCAGGGACTCTTTCTTTCCCGGGCTCAGCCATATTTGATTGTCCAGAGACTGCGGATTCTTGTCCCATTTGCCCAGAATCTCCCTTTGCAGGGACCTCATATTGAACTGTGCAAACTGAACCACCTTGAAGGTAAACACCATCAGGCCCAGCACCCGCATGCAATTTCGGAGGGATGACCATCTGCTGGACAGCAGGAGACTAATTGCAGCCTGCAGTTTCTGGAGTTTGTCCAGAGGAAGTAGCACTCTGGCTAAGGCCGAGTCCAGAGTCAGACCCAGATAGTCCAGCTTTGTGGATAGAACCAGAACAGACTTCTGAAAATTCATAATCCAGCCAAACTCCCTCAGAGTTCGTACGGTGATCTCCAGGTTTTCCACCAGAGCAGTAGGAGACTGCTCGCAGACGGAGGTCATCCAAGTTAACCAGTACCGCGATCCCCCAATGGCATAACAATGCTAGCACCGGGACCAACACTTTTGTGAAGACCCGGGGAGAAGAGGTGAGACCAAAGGGTAACAACACAAACTGATAATGTTCCTCTCCCACCGCAAAGCGTAAGAAGCACTGGCGACCGGCACATATTGGAATGTTAAGGTAAGCATCCTTGATGTCAATAGAGGCAAGAAAATCTCCCTGATGCAGGGATGCCACCACTGTGCGAATGGACTTCATTCTGAACTTCTGCATCCGTACAAAGCAGTTCAGCGTCTTGAGGTCCAGAATTGGACGCACCTTGCCTTCCTTCCTGGGAACTGTACACAGGTTTGAGTAAAACCCCTGAAAACGTTCTGAAGTTGGAACCAGAACAATCACACCTTGAAGTAACAGGTCTTGCACTGCCCCAAAAAGACCCTGTAAGCAGTTCGGGGACAGGTGCAAGTTGGAAGCAAAGAACCTGTTCAGAGGGTAAGAATGAAACTCGTTCTTGTAGCCAGACGATATGACTTCGTCGACCCACTTGTCTTGTACCAGGGAAGTCCACAGGTACGGAAACCAGCGAAGACGTCCCCCCAACCCAGATATGGGTAAGGGTGCACTTTTACGCTAAAGGAGCCTTGTCCGCGGGTCTGAAGAAGCCCGACCAAGTTCGCTTGGATCCACCAGAGGAGGCCCTAAAAGGTTTTGATCCCTTGTCAGTCGCCCCAGAGGGAGGAAAAAACTTCTTATGAGCCGGGAAAGATGGCCCACGTCTATGACGAGGGTCCTTGCCCTTACTAGCCTGCGGAAGAGGGGAAGGTACTCTTCCCCTCTGTAAGACCCTTAATGATGTCATCCAGGGTAGCTCCAAACAGGCGATCTCCTTAAAAAGGAAGATCAGTCAAGGCCTTTTTAGAAGTCTGGTCTGAAGACCACCGCCAAAACAGAGAGCCTAGCAAATAGGGGAGCCACATCCAAAAGAGGCATCACAGATAAACTGCAGCCCCTGGACAAACTGGTCTGCCAGCTCAGCAAAGGCAGGGGGGAGCTGCTCCCCCTCCGGGTCACGCTGATCACAGAACGCCCCCTATGGGGCGCACGCAGGCAGCTCATATATGGGAGGATGTAAATGGACCTCTTCCCGGAAAATTAGGCCTGCACTGTAGCAGTCTTTCAGCTAAAGCGCGGGCAGGAAGAAGTTAAATCCCGTTGCACAGAGCAGGCTAGTATAACCTTTTTTTTAATTTTAATTTCAGTAAAAAAAAAACAACCTTCAGCGTCATTTTAAAGCGGTAGTAAACTGCCATGCTTTTTTTTTTTTTTTTTTAAACCTGCAAGGTAAAGTTATAATGTACTAGCACATTATGTGAAACTTACTTCAAAATGAAGCCCTCCAGCAAGCACTGTCAATGCTGACAGGACTTCATCTTCACCCAGTCTTCCTTCCGGCTTCATGTCCTCCGGTCGTGGGATTGTGAGCTGCTATTTATGGCACAGGATTCTGAAGGAATGGCCCAGGTGGCCATTCCTTTAGAGCGCATGTGGCGGTGACGCCCATTCACAAGTAAACATCTCCTAAACAGTGTATGTTTAGGAGATATTTACTGTTCCTATAGGTAAGCCTTACTATAGGTTTACCTATAGGTACATGTCAACCATAGGAGTTTACTCCCACTTTAAATTAAAAATCTGTCCCTAATTGATCTCCCACAAAACCTTTTTTTTAATTTGTATTATTTTCTGTGATGCCATGTACTATAGGCATGTACCAAAAAAATTACATGTACTATAGGTTTACTTGTTTTCTTAACAACGAAGCCTGAAAACCACAAGACATGATTCATCTGCACGGAAGAAAGCCTAATGGACTTATTTAGAAGCATTTTAAATGTACATCTTAAGAAGTAAATCCATTTACGTATCTATCCACAAAGCGATCAGTTCTATTTAAGAGTCTACAAAATCTAAGTAAACTTTAAAGCACTAAGCTCATACATACACATTTCCACTCTTCTGCATGATTGCATTTGTCTGGTGAAAATGAAATTAAGTTAAAGTGCAGAAAGAAGCAGCACAATCCCCTTTTAATGCCCAGATGGAGAAGACATGGAATGACGTCACTCTGTGAAAGACCCATTGTACAGCTTCCAACAAGTAACACATCTTTGGGGAAGGTCTGTTATAGTCATAGGCACTTTCTTTTCCACCCGTCAGGTAGAAAAATCTCAGTTGCAATGAGCAACATTCCAACACGTTTCAGTGATGGCAAAGTCCTTTTTCAGGCCAGTAACCCAGCAATGATTGATGAGACTCAGACCGACAGTAGCGGATAGGGAAGCTTGGCTGCAGTTCAGTGTTATTGTAAGAAATCTCAAATATTTATTCCATCTCCTGCACTCACTGTAATCACATTTTCACCATGTTGCCAGGAAGGGAGCTTTGACATGAAGCCATAAATTGACACAGGCTACCATTGTTGCACTTTTGCAATTGAAAACACTGAAATAATATTAAATCGTTCTATATTTTCCTACCTGCAGAAGTAAGATGACTAAAATGTCATTTTAAATGCAAGGCTCATAAAAACATCCTTTTATTACACTTAATTTGCGTATTTCAGAGTGCTTAAAATGGTTTCCACAGATTGATTTCATATAGTTGAAACCACAGCAAACTCTGACATCATCTATGCTAGAGCTGGCATACTGCCCTGAAGGGAAATAGTAGAGTGCAACTTGTATAAGTATGTGAACTCATTTGCTAAAGCAAGAGCAGCAGCTATTAGAAAACAATCTAATATATCCTTTATCTATTGTAGTCTATAGGTTATTGCAATGTAAATATATATACAGGTGCATCCTAAAAATTTTAAATATCAAAAAGGTAATTTCAGCAATTTAATTCAAAAAGTCAAACTCATATTATATAGATTCATTACACACAGAGTGATATATTTCAAGCATTTCTTTGCTTTAAATTTTGATGATTATGGCTTACAGCTAGTGAAAACCCAAAATTCAGTATCTCAGAAAATTAGAATATTACATAAGCCCAATAAAAAAAAAGAATTACTGAAAAGTATGTCCATGTACAGTATACACTCAATACTTGGTCAGGGCTCCTTTTGCATGAATTACTGCATCAATGCGGCGTGGCATCGAGGCGATTGGCCTGTGGCACTGCAGAGGTGTTATGGAAGCCCAGGTCACTTTGATAGCGGCCTTCAGCTCATCTGCATTGTTTGGACTGGTGTCTCATCTTCCTCTTGAAAATACCCCACATATTCTCTGTGGGGTTTAGGTCCTTCCGTAGCATCAATGCAGCGTGGCATGGAGGCGATCAGCCTGTGGCACTACAGAGGTGTTATGGAAGCCCAGGTCGCTTTGATAGCGGCCTTCAGCTCATCTGCATTGTTGGGACTGGTGTCTCATCTTCCTCTTGAAAATACCCCACATATTCTCTATGGGGTTTAGGTCCTTCCAGACCATCAATGCAGCGTGGCATGGAGGCGATCAGCCTGTGGCACTACAGAGGTGTTATGGAAGCCCAGGTCGCTTTGATAGCGGCCTTCAGCTTATCTGCATTGTTGGGACTGGTGTCTCATCTTTCTCTTGACAATACCCCACATATTCTCTATGGGGTTTAGGTCAGACGCGTTTGCTGCCCATTTAAGCACAGTGATACCATGATCATTAAACCAGATATTGATACTTTTGTAAGTATGGGCAGGTGCCAGGTTCTGCTGGAAAATTAAATCAGCATCTCCATAAAGCTGTTCAGCAGAGGGAAACATGAAGGGCTCTAGAATTTCCTGGTAGAGGGGTGCGCTGACTGGACTTAAAACACAGTGGACAAATGGCAGCAGATGATTTGGCTCCCCAAATCATCACTGACTGCGGAAATTTCACACTGGACCTCATGCAACGTGGATTCTCTGCCTCTCCACTTTTGCTCCAGACTCTGGAACCTTGATTTCCAAATGAAATGCAAAATTTACTTTCATCTGAAAAGAGGACTTTGGACAACTGAGCAACGGTCCAGTCTTTTTTTCCTCCTTAGTCCAGGTAAGATGCTTCTGACATTGAGGGATATTTACTGAAACTGGAGCACACAGAATCTGGTGCAGCTGTACATTGTAACCAATCAGCTTCTAACTCCAGCTTGTTCAGTTAAAGCGGTAGTAAACTCATTCCTAGTATATCATTTATATCATTTAAAAACATCAACACCTGTAACATGTAATTTCCAATCCAATTTAGTGAAATCAATCAATAGCTCGTTTAGCTAACCTGTATTATTTTATATAATATGTTCTTATTTCCTCATACTACAGCGCCGCCATCCTTACTGTGGCTTTCTCCAGCGGAACGCTGCTGTGTTTCCGCCCACAGTACGAGTAGTATTGCCGAAATCCCGCGCATGCGCAGTAAACGCCGAAACCAAGCCTCGCTTTGGTTTCATTCACGATTTGGACAGCCAATAGGAGGCTGTCCAACATATTCCTTCTGCACAATTGCTCCCCCCCTTCTCCACGATCTAATAATAGGGAAACAGTACACTTTCGTTTCCTTATTATTACCTCACGGTGTAAAGGAGGTGATCTGCCTTCATGTATATAATACAATAATACGTCTATATAACGCTATCTAAATCTGTTCAATAAATTTAAATATGTGCTTATATATATATATATATATATATATATTTATTTTTTATTTGAGTTTGTATGTATGTATGTATATATATATATTTATAAATATTTACTCACACACACACACACATTATATATATATATATATATATATATATATATATATATTATAAAAATGTTTATATATATATATATATATATATATATATATATATATATATATAATGTGTGTGTGTGTGTATATATATAAATATATACATATTATATATATATATATATATATTTATATACACATATATTATATATATATATATTTATTTATATATGTATATATATATATATATATATATTTTTTAGAATATATATTTATATATATATAAATATATATAAACACACATATATATCTAAATATATATATATATATATAGAGAGAGAGAGGGAGAGCTATATATGTATGTGTATATATATATATTTACATTTATATGGGAAGGAAAGGAGGGGCAATAAAAAATGTCAGTAAATAAACCTTTATTACTTGTGAGTGGGTGATTGGTGCACTATTGATAGCTTCTCTCTCGATCTCCTCTTCTCTGCCGCTCTGCCCTCCACACGTCTTCTTCCTCTCTCCACTACTCCACTATCACTCCCCTGTGACGTAGCAAGTCACATGGGGTAGTGGAGATTTTTTTTTTAATGGGGGAAGGTCGTAGTCTCGCGGGAGCACGGGGCTGACGTCTAGGAGAGGAAATGACGCAGCCCCGCACTAGCCACTGAAATTCCGGCAAGCTAATTATCTTGCCGGAAAAAAAGATAACGATGAGCATGCGCAAATGACGTGGATCACAGCACCGATACAAATCTAAGGAGAACGGCTGCAGTGACAGTCATGATAAAAGGTGCGCTATAACATACGGACACATGTCATTATTATACTGCAAAGTGGAAAATTAGATGATACTACCGCTTTAAGCTTTGACAATAAAACCTGAAAGCTGATTGGCTACCACGCACAGCTGCACCAGATTCTGTGTACACCAGTTTTAGCAAATCTTCCCCCAAAGTCTCTGGTTCAGGAGTGGCTTGAGACAAGGAACACGACAGTTGTAACCCATGTCCTTGATACATCTGTGTGTGGTGGCTCTTAAAGCACTGACACCAGCCGTAATCCACTCCTTGTGAACCTCCCCCAAATTCTTGAATGGCCTTTGCTTCGCAATCCTCTCGAGGCTGCGGTTATCCCTGTTGCACGTGCACCTTTTTTCACCACACGTTTTCCTTCCACTCATTTTTCCATTAATATGCTTGGCTACAGCACTCTGAACAGCCAGCTTCTTTAGCAATGTACATTTTGGGACTTACCCTCCATGTGGAGGGTGTCAATGACTGTCTTATGGACAATTGTCAAGTCAGCAATCTTCCACATGACTGTGTAACCTACTGAACGAGACTGAGAGAACATTTAAAGGTTCAGGAAACCTTTACAGGTATTTTGAGTTAATTAGCTGATTAGAGTGTGACACCATGAGTCTACAATATTGAACTTTTTCAGAATATTTAAATTTTCTGAGACACTGAATTTTGTGTTTTCACTAGCTGTAAGCTATGATCATCAAAATTAACCACTTTCAGCCAAAGGATGTCATAGGACGTCCTGGACTTTGAGTGGAGATATATGAATGATGGCAGGCATCATTTAGATATCTTTTGCAGCCCCTGATTCCCTGCACCGTAAGAACAATTCAGCTGCTTGATCGTTCTTGCGGTGCTTCTACTGGCTCGTCTGTGCGATCGGCGAGCCTGAGGTGGCAGTTCACTGTAGAGAATACAAAGGACCAGATAGTCCCCTGGCAGTCTCTATGACTCGGAGGCCCGGGCGCGATGTTATGAAGTCACGCTCGGCCTGACAGTTGCAAATACTGCCATGGACTCAGCTGGAAAGGCCGAGAGCATTTTTTTTTTTTTAATTTCAGTCTTTCCAGTCTAGAGGAGAGATGTGATGTGGGGTCTTATAGACCACATCTCTCCATAAAGAGGACCGGTTATGCCCTATTCTTATTACAAGGGATGTTTACATAAATAAACAAAAAATAAAATAAACAATGAGAAAAAAAAACATTTTTAAAGCACTCCGTCGCTGCATGAAGTAGCAAACGCATACATTTGTCGTGCCCTCATATATAAACATCATTGAAACCACACATGTGACGTATTGCAGCGAACGTTAGAGCCTGAACAATTCTAGCCCAAGACCTCCTCTGTAACTCTAAACTGGTAACCTGTCAAAAATGTTTAAAAGCGTTGCCTACAGAGAGTTTTAGGTACCGAAGTCTGGCGCCATTCCACGAGTCACGAGTGTGCGCAATTTTAAAGGATGAAATGTTAGGTATCCATTTACTCAGCGTAACATCATCTTTCACATTATACAAAAAAAATTGGGCAAACTTTAGTGTTTTGTTTTTTCCTGTTTCATGAAACCGTTTTTTTTTTTTTTCAGACTGAGAGACCATTAAAAAAAAAAAAAAAAAAAATTTTTTGAATAATTGCTGCGCTAATACTGTGGGACATAAAAAGTTGAAACAACCACCATTTTTTCCCCTAGGGTCTCTGCTAAAAAAAAAAACAATGTTTGGGGGTTCCGAGTAATTTTATAGCAAGAAAATGATGATTTTTTACACGTAGGAGAGGAGTGCCAGAATAGGCCCAGTATGGGAGTGGTGAAAAGAAAAATGCTTGAAATATATCACTGTGTGTAAAGAATCTATATTATACAGTATAGGAGTTTCACATTTTAAAATTAAATTACTAAAAAAAAAAAAACTGGATTTTTGTACTTAACGTAAAATCCTTTTCTCTGAAGTTCATTGACAGACGCAGCTCCATATCTCTAGACCATTGGGTTATGCTCCTCCCATCAGGAATAGGACACTAGGCAGGAAAAAGCTTGATCACACCTATGGGGCTGTCCCTGTAGGCATAACCCCACACGCTCCGCTACAGCCCTTAGTTTCATGGCAAGCAGTGTTTAGAAGAAAAAAAAAACGAATTTCACTCACAAGTAGAGGGGTGGGTGCTGCGTCTGTCAATGAACTTCAGAGAAAAGGATTTTACGGTAAGTACAAAAATCCAGTTTTTTCTATCATTCATTGACAGACGCAGCGCCATATCTTCTTAGACCATTGGGACATCCCAAAGCAGTATATGCATGAGGGGTGAGAAAAAACGCAAAGAGTGTAATTCCCCAAAGGCTAAAATTAGCCAACCCGGTAACATGGAGCTCAACCAGGAACAACTGGAGCTCACCTAGAAAAACATACACACTCAAGAGAACAAACAAAAAGGTTCTCTTTTAAAAAGCAGTCTGCATAACCTTGTGGCCAAAAGAGGCATCCGAAGATGCCAAACATCTACTTTGTAGAATTTTGTGAACGTATGCACAGACGACCAATTTGCTGCTTTGCAAACTTGCATCACTGACGCCTGATGAAAAGCCCAAGAGGCACTCAGCGCCCTAGTAGAATGCGCCTTCACAGGGAAAGGAGGAACCTGAACCTGAAGCCTGAACAACTGCCTGCCTGATCCATCTGGATATGGTCGCAGCAGACGCAGCCAATCCTTTACGAGTTTCCTAGGCAATGACAAAAAGAGCATCTGATTTTCTGAAAGACTCAGTGGCCGCCAGGTAAACCCTGATCGCCCAAACCACATCCAAAGAATGCAAAGCAATTTCCTTGGGATGCTTGGGCTTGGGACAAAGTGAAGGCAGCACAATGTCTTCATTCAAATGAAAATCAGAAACCATCTTAGGGAGAAAAGACTGATTAGGTCGGAGTACCAACTTATCTTTGTGGATCAAAAAATAAGGTGAGCTGCAGGACAACGCTGCCAATTCAGACACTCTGCGGGCAGAAGTGATAGCCATGAAAAAGGAAACCTTCTGAGACAATGAAAGCAGAGAAATTTTCCGAATGTTCTCAATAGGAGGCTTTTAAAGAACAGATAATACCAAATTCAGATCCCACGGAGGCAGCGGGGATCTTCTCGGGGGAGCCACATGGCGCACTCTCTGCATGAAAGTGCGAATCAAGGTATGCGTAGCTAACGAGCGTTGGAAAGATATAGCCAAAGCCGACACTTGGCCTTTGATAGTGCCCAAAGCCAACCGCTGTTCAACCCCTTTTTGCAGAAAGGCCAAAACCCTAGCTACTGAAAACAAGCGAGGGTGCACCTTCATTGATTCACAACATGACATGTACGATTTCCGCGTACGATGATAGATCTTCCTGGTAGTCGATTTCCTGGCCATCAATAGTGTAGGAATCACAGAGTCAGAAAGACCTCTATCTCTCAAAACCTGGCTTTCAACAGCCATGCCATTAAAGCCAGCAACTGTAAAGTAGGATGGAAGATCGGCCCTTGAGACAGCAGATCCTCCCGAAGAGGAAGTATCCAAGGAGCATCGGCGACCAACCTTACCAGTTCTGCGTACCAAGACTGGCGAGGTTGGTCTGGGGCCACCAGAACCGACTGGAATCCCTTCCACCTCTATCCTGCATAGAAGGCTCAGCAGGAGTTTCAGCGGAGGAAAGGCATAAATCAGCCGATACCGACCCCAAGGAGCTACCAGCGCGTCTGTGTCGTTGGCCAGAGGATCCAGAGACCTGGCTACGAAGCTCTGACCCTTCCTGTTGAGACAAGAAGCAAACAGATCGACCTCGGGAGTCGCCCACTGGACACACAGGAGATGAAACACCTCTGGATGTAGGGACCATTCCCCTTGATCCAACACCTGAAGACTCCGGTAATCCGCTTGCCAGTTCTCCCCACCTGGGATGTGTACAGCACAGAGGGCTGGAACAAACTTTTCTGCACAAGCCAGAAATTCGGCCACCTCCCTGGCTGCCAAGACACTCTTGGTGCCCCCCACCTGATGATTGATGTAAGCCACAGCCGTGGCATTGTCCGATTAAATCCAAACCGGACAATCTCGCAGATGAGTCATCCATTGGCTCAGACAAAGCTTTTATTGCTCTGAGCTCAAAAAAATTACATATAACAAAAATTTTCCTTTTAAATATCTAAGACCCAAGTCCCAGCAGGGAACTAGGTCGTACTCCTAAACTAGGCAGAAACAAACTAAGGGCTGTAGCAGAGTGTGTGGGGTTATGCCTACAGGAACAGCCCCATAGGCGTGGTAAAGGTTTTTCCTGCCTAGTGTCCTATTCCTGATGGGAGGAGCATAACCCAATGGTCTAAGAAGATATGGAGCTGTGTCTGTCAATGAACGATAGCAAAATTTACTTTTTGATGATCTTCTAATTTTTTTAAAAAATTAGATGGACAGCTTTGTTTTTTTAATTTAGGTGATCTTTATATTTTGTTCTTTTTTGTACACGGTCCATGTAAATCAATGTGCTGTGACATCAGTGGCTCCTAGGGACAGGGCAGGTGCAAGAAACTGCTGCTTTCTTAGGAACCAGTGATAGCGGAAAGCGGTCATATATAGAAGTGGTAGAAATACCACTTGTATATATGATGCTCAGCTCCTGCTTAACAGGGGGCAAGATAAACAAAATGTCAGGCATTCGCCCTAGGTTCGGACCAAACCGTCAGCTCATCCCTACTTAAGTTAAGTTACTTAAGTTAAGTTAAGGTATCTTCAGATACAAGGACACACCTTGATCTACACATAAATCAAACCTTAAATACAAGAAACCATTACATTGATTTATTGTACTTAAAGATACCTGCAGATTATCTGCAAATGTAATTTTACACAGGAGGGGCTGCATTTTGACACAAAGTAACACAAAGCAATTGCCGGCTGTCATTCTGACAGCTGTTAATTAACGGTAACAACAGCAGAGGAAGAGTAAATGGATGTTAAGAATCATTCACACTAGTAGTTGAAGGTCGGTAAAACCCCATGGTTGAGCTGCATTTTTATCGCACCCAAACACTTCTCCTTTAGCTGAAGAGGCATTGGCCGGGAGGGCCTATATGTCACAGCAGGAAATCAACCCCCTCACTTTTGGTGGCTGTAGCTGCCAACTAATGCAACCAAACTAAAAGTTGAATCATGCTAGTATGAGGATCAAGGGGTTAAAGCTGGCAGTAAGGAGATGATACGTTTCCCACCGCCTGTCAAATTAGGCACTTTAGGGATCAAAGCAAGCGTGAACGATCCCTTAGAGATGTTTTCTAAAAACTTTCCTAACAATCTAAATCCTGATGTGGTTAAAAGAAAAATATAATCAATTAGAATGCAACAACTTTTTCAGAAAAATAGTTATAGAACATTTCAGCTATCCAATTAAAAAAGCCAATAGCTTACCTTTAGCTAAAGTTTTGAAAAAAAAAAAAAAAAAAACAAATAAATTTCACATTTTTTATATATTGTTTGCATTATTGACTTTTTTTTTTATTGCTGAACTATTTTTATTGGTACAGTAAGAGCTACAGCGTATTATGCTGTGGAGTATGCACAGTGATTAAGGTACATGGTACAAAACACACATTCATTAAAAAATTTTGACAAAATGAGACATCAATCCAGGTGAAGCGAAAAGTCAGTAACAAAAAAACATAAAAAGACTTTAAAAAATGCATATATCTGTGGGTGAGCACATTGTGCATACAAAACCCATTTTATCAGAGTACTAGCTGCAGATGATAGCGCAAACATACATGTTTCACTCGACTAGCTCCTTATCACATCTCAGTCCCAAACATCCTCAGGCACTTGACAAATGAGGTAATGAAAGCTTCCACCATTCTTTTTTTACAACTCAACAGAATAGCAAACAGGTAACTAGGCCAACTTAATATGCATAGGAAAGTTAGAAAGAAGCCATTTTGCTAAGTTCTCTGTTAATCTCCGCATATTGTTCCCTCAGACGCTGCACTGCTTTACGCTGCTCTTCATCAAGTTCCAGTCGTCTTTGTTCCTGTTCCTTCAGAAATGCTTCCCACCTTGCACAAAGTTTCTTATTCCCAGCTTTCTCTGCACCACTCTGCAAATAAAAGAGGTAACATGGCAACAAAAATGTGTGAATATTTACAGGTCAAGCTAAAGAACTACTATGTGGTCTGCAGAGGTTCAGGATCTGGCTTTACGGCTGAGCATACTGTAAATGATAATACCTTTGAAACGTAAAAATTGTAATGCAAAAACTCAAACAATTTAAAAGGCTGTTTTCCTGAAGGGCCACTTAAAACATTAACATTTGCACTTCAACAATATATCTTAATTATACTCTACTATCATAGTTATTGAAATGAATGTACTGTGGTGCACTGCATGGCAGCGCCATTCATTGCAAACTTGTGTTGCAGTGCACCACAAAACATGTTGCTCAGCGTTTCCAAAAATCAAGCAGGTGCATTTGTATATCCTTTGTGGTGCATTTGCATCCTATTCAAATGAATGGGCTGCCCTTTGGCACACTCATTATGGAACTGTATTGGAAGGCGCATTTTCAAATGGAGACGCAGGGTGTATTGTACAGCAGTACTGAATTAATTATTTTAAAAACTACCTTAGAAATATAGTAAAAGGTACAAATTGGTACCAATATTCATCCAAAATGAACATTCTACTAACACATACATTCTCATCCAATTGGCTGCAAAGCAGTAAATGTGAGCTAGCACAAATATACATAACTAGATATATTTACAAATTGAGTGGAAGTAGATTAAAGTATATTAAAATCCAAGAACAAAAATTTCATATACATCACAACTTATTGATCCATAGATGTGGTGGCTGCATTCGTTTTCTTTTTGAGACTAAGAACATTCAAGATGGGCACTGTTTGGGTATTTTGAAGGCTGTCAAAATTAGAGGTTGACCGATATATCGGGGGCGGATATGCACTTTCCCCAATATATCAGAATCGGCCTTTTGATTTGCCGATATTTAGGGAAAGTGCTTGTACTGGGGTGATGCCTCAAGCTACAGGCATCACCCCGGTACCGGTGTCCATAGCCGACAGTCGGCTGACTTGTATTGACAACCGATGCGGAAGGAGCGGGAGGGGACGTGCCCCCCTCCCGCGGCTTGCCCCGGGTCTCCCGTCCCACCTGGAGAACCGGGCATCCTACCTCCACCGCTGCCACCAAAGAGAAGACCAGGGTCTCCCGGAAGTGATGTCATGACATCACTTCCGGGTACTCGCCGCCAAATTAAAAAAACTGACAGCATTCAAAACGACCAAACTTGGCGTTTTGAATGCATTTCTGTGCTGAGGAGGGGTTTGGGGTCTTTTATACCCCCAGATTCCTCCACAAGGAGTACCTGTAGAAAAAAAAAAAATAAATACATTTTTTTTTTACATGTGTGAAAATATCGGCTGATACCGATATCCGATGACCAAAATATCGGTATCGGCATTAAAAAAACGATATCGGTCGATCACTAGTCAAAATACAATAGCCGCGGAAAGAGAGTCATCCATCCTCGCTAGGTGGCGTGGATGGAGAAATATGTTCGATATTTTCCGTTTAGGCTACAGGCTGAATAGAAAAAAATATATATTTTGACAAACATAAAATTCATATACCATGGTTTATAGGCATGCACCTTCAGGTGATTGGACACTGACAAAGCTTTAGAGGAAACATTCCCTGTGTGCTTTCCCTATAACCCAACCCCACCCTGATTTCTCAGTTTTCTAGCAAGCAATGGAGAGCCAACCAAGGAATGGAAAGTTTGAAAAAAAAGGGGGCGGAGAGCTGAAGTTTATCCTTGCAGAGCTCAGTGGGGGAACTCAGATGTGATTGGAGAGAAGGGACACACCCCCTTCACCCAGCACACAGAAACAGACCAGAGGCTGTCAAATCAGCTGGAGGTCCCTCCTCTGTCACCATTTTTCTCGATGTCAGGAAAACTTGTCAGAAGTGATTCAGGTCGATAGAGGAACAAAGCAGCAGAAAGAAATTATACTTTGTGCTCTTAACCACTTTAGCCCCAGCCCTATTTCGGACACTTTTTGTTCACAAGTTAAAACCAGTATTTTTTCCTAGAAAACTACTTAGAACCCCCAAACATTATATATATTTTTTTAGCAAAGACTCTGGAGAATAAAATGTCGGTCATTGCAAAATTTTTTGTCACGCGGTATTTGCGCAGCGGTCTTTAAAACGCCATTTTTTTGGAAAAAATTTGAAAAATCACATTTCACTGCATTTAAAAAATACTAAACAGTAAAGTTAGCCCATTTTTTTTGTATATTGTGAAAGATGATGTCACGCCGAGTAAATAGATACCAAACATGTTAAGGTTTAAAATTGCGCCCCCCCGTGGGATGGCGACAAACTACGGTCAATAGAGATCTCAATCTGCGACGCTTTAAATTTATTTAACGGTTACCAGTTTAGAGTTAGAGTGTAGCTCTTTTTTTTTAATTATTGCCCACGCTGTGGCGATCGCGGCGATACCTCACATGTGTGGTTTGAACAGCGATTTCATTTGCGGCTCGACTTGCGTATACGTTTTTTTTTGTGCGCGAGCTAACGGTGACGGGGACGGCTAAATTTTTTTTTTTTTTTTTTTTCCTATTTATTTTTTCTTTTTTTTTAAACTTTATTACAGGTTTTTTAAAAAAAAAAAAATCTGATCACTTTTATTGCTGTCACAAGCAATGTAAACATCCCTGGTGACAGCAATATGTCGTGACAGGTACTCTTTATGGAGGGATCGAGGGTCTAAAAGACCCTAGACCCCTCCACTACACTTCCCTGTATGCAAAACGCCGAAAACGGCATTTTTGCATACAGCCGTTTTTCAAATCTGCCGCCTTTTGCAGCACAGTAACCCGGACGTGACGTCATGGACGCCGCCTCCGGGTTACGTCATCGGAGACCCGATCGATGCCGTTTCCGGCATTCATCGGGACTCCATCCAGCCGGCGGACGTGCCGGCTGGATGCTCGGGGCTCCCGGTGGGACGGTAGCCCCGAGCAAAGCCGCGGAAGGCGGCGGGAGGGGGGGGACGTCCCCTCCCGCCCCCCCGGGTAACGATCGAGCGGCTCCCGAGCCGCATCGATCGTTACCGACGGAAAGCCGACCGTCGGCTTCAAACAACGGTACCGGGATGATGCCTCTAGCTAGAGGCATCATCCCGGTATAACCCCGCAAAGTCTGATGACGTAGAGGTTACGTGACTGGTAGTAAAGTGGTTAATTGAGACAAGTACACACTATAGAGGGATAGGCTTTGTTCATATTTTATGTCTGAGGTTTAAAACCACTTTAATTATACAGTACAGAAGACAGGTAGAATATTAATACACCATAGAACGTTATCCCCAAGCAATGAATAGGAAGGGCAGGCAATAATGAGGCAAAACAGGCCCAACAAGGGTCAGAAGACAACCTCGGAGAGGCACTGCGTAAACCTTGTGGCCTAAAGCTGCATCAGAAAAAAAGGACTGGATATCCACATAAAAAAAAAAGTATGAACAGAAAACCAGGTGATGGCCTATCACAGCTGAGCTACAGAGGCTTGGTGCCAAAATGTCCAGGAAACTCCCACTGATATGGTAGAATGGGCACAAAAAAGTGCAGGAGCAGTGTGTTCTCTAGAAATGTAAGTTCTTGCAATTAGATTTCATATCCATTGTTTTATTCATGGATTTTGAAGCAGGGTGTAACTTGCTAGGTCATCACGAAAATATAAATTTTAGTGCAGGAAAATGCAATTCATGTATTGAAAAAAAAAAATTAAAATGATAGGAACCTACCAAATTAATTGAGCTACAGGGAATATTAAAGCGATTGCAATCCTATTTTTTTTTTTCATAAAAAAATACATGATATACTTACCTGCTCTGTGCAATGGTTTTGCATAGAGGAGCCCCAAACTTCCTATTCTGGGTTCCTTCGCTGGGGCTCTCAGCTCTTCCCACGAGTGCCCCCATACCAAGCTGCTTGCTATGGGGGCACTTGTGCGGGTGTGCTCCTGATGCTGACTGTGGGTATCCATAGACGAATACACTGCATCTTGTCCTCTTTGCCCCCCCCCCCCCTCCTCACATGATTTGATTGACAGCAGCAGGAGCCAATGCGGACACAATACCAATTTCCTGTCCCTCATCCTCTCCCGGCTGGGTGTTTCTGGGTCCCTTTCCATCAGCTCCCGGATCAGGCGTTCATGCCGCCACTGGATGTCAGTGTCTCTTCGCTGTCCAGGCCCGGCCAATTTGTAAGTATGGGTCCCTAACTCGGGATCCTTCATGGGTTTTGTTCCCTGCAAACATCATCAATAACTAATTTTTGGATTGTTGTTACAATATTATTTCTGCATATGTGTTTTCACAGACATGCATGTGTGCATCCATTTCTGAAGAAGCGAGCAGTTTGCTCGGGAAACGAATCAAAGTTATTAAGATGCCTGTTTACAACCCTTGAACAATACAGTTACTAACTTCAAGAATGTACTATATTTCTGCCTATACCTTTGTTTGGCTTGGTTAACATTTTATGTACCCTGTTACATGATGTAATTTTTAACATTAATCTTTAAATTGAGATTACATTTACTCCATTTAGTGGCCACCTGTGTTCGCCTCATTTAAAGTCCCAGGGCAACCTTCCCTTTCTCTATGTACATGATCAACATATAGGGAGAATGACAGGACAATGTCGCCAGTGCCGACACCTGCGTGCAGAGTGACAGCAACCAAGAAGGCCACCTTCTGTAATAAGGTAGACAGAGCATATCCTCGAATACTGGCAAACAGAGGTTCTTAAAGAACCAACTGCACCAAATTAAGGTCCCCAGTTGGTGACCAAAAGTACCAAGTGTCGCATCCCCTGGAGGAAGTCACGCACCAACGGCCTTTGGAAGAAATTTGCCAAAGCCGAAACTTGACCCTTGACAGTACTGAAGGCCAACTTTTGATCAACTCCCAGTTGAAGGAAGCCAAGATCTGGGCCACCGAGTAAGAGCGAGGGGGAGCCCACTCAATATACGACTGTCTCGTATGATGAACAAAAATCACCCTAGAAGTCGTCGCTTCCCACGCTTCAAGCAGGGTGGGAACCACTGAAGCAGCCAAACCCCCGTCCTTCAGCACCTGGGTTTCAACAGCCAAGTCGGCAAAGTCAGCGACCGTAACGTTGCACAGGAGATGGGCCCTGGAGACAATAACTGCTCCCTGAGAGGAATTCTCCAAGGAGCGTCTGCGGCTAGCCTGACCAGGCCGCCGTACCAAGCTCAGCGAGGCCAGTCCGGAGCCACGAGAAAGACCGGAATCCCTTCCCCCCTCGATCCTGCGAAAAATTCTTGGCAGCTACTTGGGAGGAGGAAAAGGCAGACCGCAGCCGATACTGACCTTGGCCCATCCGTGAGCACACACACGACCATGTCGGCGGCAGCCGTGCGCAGGTGACCATGCTAAACTCCACGGCATCGTTCAGGTTGAACCTAGCGAATATTCTTGCCCATGACAGAAACCATGGCGCCACCATTGCACCCGCCAGAGGGTCCCGGGAGCGGACCACAAACCGCAGCACTATCCTGTAGATGCGACGCTAACAGGTCCACGTCTGGAGTGCCCCAACGAAGGCACAACTGCTGAAACACCTCCAGATGAAGGGACCATTCCCCTGCATCCAAGGCCTTTCGACTGAGGCAATTCACCCGCCAAGGTTTCCACACCTGGAAAGGGAACAGCGGAAGAGCTGGAACAAGGTGAACTGCCCAACGAAGAATTGACACTTCCAAGGTATGGACGTTTACTCACCATACCGGGAACACAGGCGGGTGCCATCTCATGATAGGACCCCACGCCACCAGAGTAGGGGGGCTTTCAGCCAAACAGGAACGCTGCAATATAAACCTAGACCCTGTCGTGTGTGTCCTGGCGAGATGTTTAACTTGTGGCCAGTCCCCGTCCAGTGCGAACTTTGTCGCGGCCGACCCAGCGCGGAGCTAAGGCCTGCACGCGCTCAATGGCCAGACTGGGGTGACCACTGGATATGGTGGTCCAGTCTATCAGCTCGGGATAATTGCTAGAAGATCTCACAGGAAAAACATTCCGGAAAAAAAAAAAAAAAAAACTAGCTAAAGAAAAAAATCTACAAAATAAATTACTTCCATATGGACCAAAGATCCCAGCAAGGAACTAGGTCCTTACTCCTGACTAGGCAGATTAAAACTGATATCTTATGCAGGAAAAGAGAGGGTGTGCCCTCCGGGACTGCCCATGGGCTTGGCCAGAACTTTTTTCTGCCTGGTGTCCTACTCTTGTAGGGGGCAGTATAACCCTACTGATATGGATCAGCGAGAACTGTGTCCGTCAATGAACGATAGAGAAATGTAAGTTACTGCTTGAGGATAGGTGTAAAATAGCCTTCGCATGTTATTGAACATCATGGACAAGCACAGGGCTCTGTGCTCTCCAACTTACATATTTGCTGTGTATTTAGCGGTTTACCTGAATATACTGTACAGTATGATCTCATAGGTTCAGTGCAACATTGAAAAAGGTAACAGATAACTTCAGATCATCAATAATCGGCCACATCATTATTCTAGTACAGAATTTTTGTTTTATTTTTATCCAATTCCCTATTTTTGATTAACCGGTTGCCGACCGCCGCACGACTATATACTGCGGCGGTCAGCCCCGGCCAGGCAGAGTGACGTATCGGTACGTCACTCGCCTGTCACTGACTTGCGAGCCTATAGCGAGCGGGCGCGCGCCCGCCGCGGCTCGTTCACAGGCAAGTCAGTGCGTGTGACCGGCGGACTCGATGTCCGCCGGCCACACTACGATTGCTCCTGTGAAGGGAGAAAGACAGAGCAGCTTGTGTAAACAAGCTGCCTGTCAGTTCTCCCTGTGTAAAAGTGAAGATCTGACCGTTCTACTATGTAGAACGGTTGATCTTTGCTTTTACACCAATAGCCATGTCCCTACACAGTAGAAAGCACGCCCCTAGGACACACTTAACCCCTCCCTGTCCAATAAAGTTAACCCCTTCCCTGCCAGTGTCATTTTTGCAGTAACAGTGCATATGTATAGCACTGATTACTGCAGTAATGTCACTGGTAACCCCAAAAGTGTCAAAAATGTCAGTCAAGGGTCCGATCTGTCCGCCGCAATGTCGCAGTACCGAAAAAAAAATCGCAGATCGCCGCCATTATGCGTTAAAAAAAAAAACACCAAAAATGACAAAAATCTTTCTCTTTGTTAGTAAACGCGATAACTTTTGCGCAAACCAATCAAAATACGCTTTTTGCGATTTTTTTTACCAAACATAGGTAGCATAAAACAAATTGGCCGAAAAATGTTAAAAAATTTTGATTTTTACTTTTTTTTTGGGGAATTTCATATAAAAAAATGTGAAAAATATTGTTATTTTTGCAAAATTTACGCTCTTTTTTTGTTTATAGCGCGTGATCAAAAAATCGCACAGGTGATCAAATACCACCAAAAGAAAGCTCTGTTTGTGGGAAAAAAAGGACGTCAAATTCGTTTAGGTACAGCGTCGCACGACCGCGCAATTGTCCGTTAAAGTCACGCAGTAAAAAATCGCAAAAAAACCCCTGGTCCTTTAGCAGCCAAATCCTCCGGGGCTTAAGTGGTTAATATCAATACACAAAGAAGCTTGAATAGAGCCTAAAAAAAAAAAAAAAAAAAAAAAAAAATCAAAAAACACTAGTCTAGTAGCATTAACAGCTATTTGTGTTTTTCTTTTTTTCTGTGGCTATAATGAGCAACCAGCTAGACACTTATGGTTCCGCACCTTCTAAACTACATATGCATAAAACACACACAGTCCGGGTTAAACATAAAACATGAAAACTGCCCAATGCTTGTTCTTTATAAAACAGATTTTCAAGCTGCAAAGTTAGTTCTGGGGTTTTAATAAGCAATATTTTCAAAAAGCCTAAATGTCTGATTTGGTCTCTAAAAAAAGCAGGGTCTATGGATGATACAGTCCTTTTCCAGAGCTATTTTGTGCTCTGACCTTTCTAAGCATGTTCCCCTATTTTCCTGTAAACAGAGAGACACTGTATGAGCAGGTCCTATGGGCTTTCACCACTCCAGTCTTGGCCACAGTGCGGAGACCACTGTTGATTTTTAGTGGGAGTGTATAGGTCACAGTGGTTTCCAGCTCTTGATGTGAACACAAACAAGTACGGTTTAATCTTCTTAGTGTAAAGAATAAAATATACCCATCACTTCACGAAAGCAGTTTTGGCAGCTCCATCACACCCCTAAAAGGTTACCAAAGTAAATTTACACAACTGAAAAAAAGGAAAAGAGCCTTAAACTAAATGTTGTGTATCAAGACTTTTCCAAGGAATCCAGTATCTAAAATATATGCAGTGAGTAAAATATATATTTGTCTTTTCCTTGCAATGACAAAGCAGCTCATAGACAGTCCAGTATATTAACACTGGCTTTGTATAATGTTCAGCTCCTATGCATTTTATTGTTCCACTGCACAGAATGTTATACAACCCTAGCTTTGTGTCAAGTGAACTTTTTTTTTTTTTAATTTAGACATGGCTAACTTAGCTATGCCGCACTTAGGATGAGGAGTGGTCACACATGCATCCTTACTGTCTGGATTTCCCACATATGCCTGACAGAGGCATAATGATATCATAAACATAGATTTTGTTTACAGAAAGGGATTTTTCTTTTTTTAGGGATATAAATTTGTGGCTAGTTAAAGCGGAATTCCACACTAAAAAAAATGTTTTACCTAAAAATACCCTGGGGACAGTCAGGGCTAGTGCATTTAAGCAACAATAGCCTCTGAACTGTCTCCTGTTTCACTTACCTGTAAGAAGAAATACTTACCTTGAAAATGTCTTGTCCAGCGTTGCCATCTCAGGTGAGGGCAGTTGAAGCCAGAGCGTCCCTCTTCGGTGACGTCGGAGTCCCAGAATGCCCTGCTCGTCACTTTCGGGGCAGGCGCGTCATCCCTGAACAGCTTCTGGGCATGCCCAGAAGCTGTTCAGCAGGGAATGACGTGCCTGCACCGGAAGCGACGAGTGACTCCGGTGCAGGCGCATTGACTCCTGGTAAGATGACGCTCATCTCCCAGGAGTCAATGCAAGGAGGAAGTGATGCCATGGGCCGTGTCCGCAGAGGGAGGAAGAGGAAGGAAGGTAAGTATATTTTCATTAAAAACAAGGTAAGTGAAACAAAAAAAAAAATGTAAATTATCCAATTCTTTTTCAGGTATATTAAAGCAAGCGGACGGTGCAAAAAAATTTTTTAGGGTGGAACTCCGCTTTAAGATGCAAATACTGCTGTCAAAATTCTGCGGGAGATATTCTGAGCTATACAATTAATGGGAAGACCTAACTCTTTTGTAGACCTTGTGGTCTTTACTTTTAACATATAAAGTTGCAAGGTATCAATGCTCCATGGCAAAGTTTAGGCAAACCGACTTTGTGACTAAAACAAGTCTTAAAAGTAAGCATGTTGAATCCAAAAACCAAACTGGCATCATAGATTAAATGCAGACACCCACTTTCATACAGTATAGCTTCCTGCATTGCCTAGCTGGCACTCCTGTTTCCACAATTCCCTTGTAGCCATTGAGCCTGCCATCATGCAAAAACCCCACAACAGGTATTTTCAGGAGTGGATGTGAAAGTTGATATTTTGCTAATCAAAGTATGCTGGGTTTCAGGACCCCTAAAGAAAACTTTATACCATTTCAATTTGATGCATGTTAAACTGATTTTAACCACTTAAGCTCTGGAAGGTTTTACTGCCTTAACCATGGCCATTTTTTGTGATTCGGCGCTGCGTTACTTTAACAATTGCGCGGTCTTGCGACGCTGTACCCACATACAGTTGATGTCCTTTTTTTTTCCCGCAAATAGAGCTTTCTTTTGGTGGTATTTGATCAGCTCTGCGGTTTTTAGATTTTGTGCCATAAACAAAAAAAGAGTGACAATTTTGGAAAAAAAAAACAAAAAAACAAAAAACACAATATGTTTTACTTTCTGCTATAAAACATTCCCAATAAAAAAAAAAAAATTTAAAAAATCATTTTTTTTTTATCAGTTTAGGCCAATTTGTTCTCTGCTACATATTTTTGGTAAAAAAAAATCCCAAAAAGCGAATTTTAATTGGTTTGCGCAAAAGTTATAGTGTTTAGAAACTACAGGATAGATTTTTGGACCTTTTATTTTATTAGTAATGGCGGCGATCACCGATTTTTAGCGGGACTGCGACATTGCAGCGGACAGATCGGATCCCTAACTGACATTTTTGATACTTTTTGGGGACCAGTGACGTTAATACAGTAACCAAGTGCTAAATAATATGCACTGTTACTGTATAAAGGACACTGGCAGGGAAGGGGTTAATACTGAGGGTGATCAAAGGGTTAAATGTATGCCTATTTGTGCTTACTAACTGTGGGGGGGGGCTCTGTGACAGGCACACAGGGATCGGTGTTTCAGCTTAGCTGATACCCATGATCTCTCTGTGCCTGTGTGACAGAAGAGCCGCCTGCTTTGTTTACATAGGCAGGTGGCTCTTCTGTCAGTTTCTGTGAAGATCGCGGGAGGCCGGCAGAGATCGTACCCGCTCCTCCCGCGGTCTGGCTTCCGTTGTGTCTAATCACAGTAGGAGCACAGCCGAGGCATGCACATAATCACGTAGATCTACGTGATTATGCGCAGCCGAGCCGTCCTGCCGCAGTAAATCTGCGTGGGGCGGTTGGCTAGTTGTGCTGATAAGTGTAAGTGAGCTGCAACCAAAGATCCAATAATTCCGGAATGTAAATAAATGAAAATAGTCTGGTGCGCTAAATGTGAAATATTAAGAACAAATGAATGTGATTTGCACCACAAATAAACATCATTCAATAATGTACATATAGGCTGGAACAAAACTGTACATCATGGTGATACATATATTTATGTGAAAGTGATACAAATTCCCAATAAGGGAGTGAAGCTAATTGCCCAAATGATTCAACTCAAAGTCCAAATGTGCTGGATGTGATTAACTTGAAAAAACGGTGAAATGGACTGGTGCTGGAAAAACCAAAAGTGATTCAACATGGAATGTGACAGTTTCCCACCACCTCACACGTTTGCTTCTTACCAGCAAATGCAGTATAAAGGGCATATAGAAAGGCAGAAACCAATTAAGGGAGAACCTCTTGTGACGGAACAAATTGGAGTGATCGATTCCCACACCTTTAGGCAAATGGGGCCTCTTACCAGATACAAAATATGTTTAGGCTTCAAGGTATACTTCCGTTTTTCCTGACACTTATTGGTGGATAGGATAGAAGTCTCCTAGCTCACACACTCGGTTCGATATCCAAGTTTTCACATGTATGGAGCAAGAACAGAGGGAGGCCGATAGTGCATTATCCCCAAGATTTTATTAAAAATAAGGTAGAGCACTTACATTTGAGAAGACACAATCTGCCTGGTTATAGATACTGTTGTCCGCGGTTGCCTGCAGTGAAAGCCGCGGTGATGTGAGTGACAGCGCGGCTCCTCCTTGCTCTGACGCGTTTCCTCCCGATAGGGCTTCCTCGGAGATGGGAGGGGAGCCCGCGCCGTCACTTCTGCCCTTTTAACTGACTTAGATGCCGCACTTCCGGTGTCAACAGCGGGGGAACAGGAAGTGATTCTAGCTTACATCGCCGAACCTTCAAAACGTATTTTGACATTAAATTTGACTTCTAAAGAGCCAAATATATTCCACTTCTTAGAGTCTATTTGTCATATTAGTTTATCGGGCGCAAGATCCTTTCCTTTTCTACTTGTTAGCTCTGACATCGGAAGTACTTCATAAACTGTATTCCTGCTTAAGGCTTAACAGTCCAAGACAGAGGGACGAAAGAAAGCCTTCCTAATCTCAGGATAAGCTAGAAACATAGAATGTGTCGGCAGATAAGAACCATTTGGCCCATCTAGTCTGCCCAATATATCTGAATCCTATGAATAGTCCCTGGCCCTACCTGTAGATGACCTACAGGTAGAGGCGAAAGCCTTTTTTATTGTGGGACGGGGGGGTTGGGGCTTGGTGAAGAGAATATTCTTACCCTCCATGATTTCCTTGATATACTTATTCAAGGAGGGCCCAAACAGGTCTTTGGCTTCCAAGGGTAATCACTCAAAGCATTAAAGAGTTCTGCTGACCAGTATTTAAGCCAGAGAATCAAGCACAGTGAGAAGGCCCATCCTCGAAATTTGGAAAAATATATTCGCTAAGTTGATTACACAGTTGCTTAAAGCTAAAGGCAAAAGATGCACCTAATTATGGGCAGAGGGATGGAACTGGGGTTCTGGACCATACACTTAGTCTAGGGAGCAATGGTCTGATAGCCGGATTGCTGGAGCTGCTGATGTTTGAGGAGGACTTAGATTTTGTGGGGATAACTGAGACTTGGTTTGACAGCTCTCATGACTGGATGGCGACCATTCAGGGGTATTCCCTTTATCGCAGAGATAGAGAGGGTAAAAAAGGGGGAGGGGTATGTTTGTATATTAAGAACAGTATACAGGTAAATATGAGGGATGATATTAATAATGGAGCTATGGACGAGGCAGAATCCCTATGGGTAGAGCTTCAAAGGAAAGGCACGGTGGGGAAGGTAATATTGGGCGTATGCTATAGGCCCCCAAACCAGAGGGAAGAGGGTGAGGTGGACCTCATGTTACAGATAGGATTGGCAGCAAGGATGGGAAATGTCATTATAATGGGGGACTTTAATTATCCTGATATAGACTGGGCAGAAGGAACCGCGCATACAGCCAAGGCTCGGCAGTTCCTAAATGTTTTGCAGGACAATTTCATGGGTCAGATGGTGAATGCACCGACAAGAAACAATGCGGTACTTGACCTACTGATTACCAACAATACAGACCTGCTCACGGATATAGAAATACGGGACAACTTAGGGAACAGTGACCATAGGTCAATTGGTTTCAGTATTAATTACAGTAATCGGAAACACAAGGGTAATATAAGGACACTGAATTTCAAAAGAGCCAATTTCCCTAAACTGCGCTCGCTGCTAGAAAATATCAAATGGGATAGAACCCTGGGAACAAAGAACACGGAGGAAAAATGGGAGTGCTTCAAGAGCATACTTAACAAGGGGGTGGGCCAGTGCATTCCACAGGGAAATAAATTTAAAAGAGCAAAACTAAACCCTGGGTGGCTAAACTCCAACATAAAAAAGTATATTAGAGCTAAAGAAAAGGCCTTCAAAAAATACAAGACTGAGGGGTCATTGGCAGCATTTAAGCACTACAAAGAGTGTAATAAGAAATGTAAAGATGAAATCAGGGCGGCTAAAATAGAACACGAGAGACATATAGCGGAGGAGAGTAAAAAGAACCCCAAGAAGTTCTTTAAGTATATAAACAGTAAGAAAGCGAGGCCAGAACACATTGGCCCCATAAAAGATGATAAAGGAAAAATGGCCACTGAGGACAGAGAAAAGGCGGAAGTGTTAAATAATTTCTTTTCTTCAGTCTTCACAAAGGAATCGGGGGGCTACACGAACCCCGCTTGTAAGGCCGAACTAAATAATACACCTCAGGAAGTGCCGCCATGGCTAACAGAGGATAGACTTAGAGCTAAACTAGAGAAACTTAACATAAATAAATCCCCGGGACCGGATGGCTTGCACCCGAGGGTTCTTAATGAGCTCAGCCAGGTGATTGCCAGACCATTATTCTTGATCTTTAAGGATAGTTTACAGACAGGTATGGTGCCAGCTGATTGGAAAAAAGCCAACGTGGTACCAATATTTAAAAAGGGGCCGAGATATATCCCGGGTAACTATAGGCCGGTCAGCCTAACATCAGTAGTCTGCAAAATTTTGGAGGGGATGATAAGGGACCACATACAAGACTTTAGTAATGAAAACTGTATTATTAGTAGTAATCAGCATGGATTCATGAAAAATCGTTCATGCCAAACCAATCTATTAACCTTCTACGATGAAGTGAGCTGCCACTTAGATAAAGGTAAGCCTGTGGATGTGGTGTATCTGGACTTTGCAAAGGCCTTTGACACCGTTCCCCACAAACGCTTACTGTACAAACTAAGGAAGGTAGGTATGGACCATAAGGTGAGTACCTGGATAGAGAACTGGCTCCAGGGGAGAGTCCAGAGGGTGGTGATTAATGGGGAGTACTCTGATTGGGCGGGTGTGGAAAGTGGGGTCCCCCAGGGTTCTGTCCTGGGACCAATCCTGTTTAATTTATTCATAAATGATCTAGAGGAGGGGATATCTAGTACAATCTCAGTATTTGCAGATGATACTAAATTAGGCATGCCAATATCTTCTATGCAGGATGTGGAAATCTTGCAAGCAGACCTGAACAAAATAACGGGGTGGGCAACTACATGGCAGATGAGATTTAATGTAGAAAAATGTAAAGTAATGCACTTGGGGGCCAGAAACCAGAAAGCAAGCTACTCACTAGGGGAGGAACCTCTGGGTGAGTCTAGGATGGAAAGGGACCTGGGGGTACTGGTAGACAACAGGCTTGGAAGTGGCATGCAATGCCAAGCCGCTGCAAGCAAAGCCAACAGAATACTGGGTTGTATAAAAAAGGGGATTCACTCCAGAAATAAAGAGATTATTCTTCCACTCTACAAGACTCTGGTCCGGCCACATCTGGAGTATGCTGTCCAGTTCTGGGCACCGGTCCTCAGGAAGGATGTGCTGGAACTGGAGAAAGTCCAGAGAAGGGCAACAAAAATAATTAGGGGAATGGAGGACATCAGCTATGAGGAAAGACTACAAGCACTGAACTTATTCTCTCTGGAGAAGAGACGATTGGGGGGGGATATGATATCAATGTACAAATACTGTACTGGCGACCCTAGCATAAGGAACAAACTATTCAGAGAAAGGAGATACAATAAGACACGTGGCCACTCACTAAAACTTGAGGAAAGGCGGTTTAACCTTAAAGTGCGTAAGGGGTTCTTCACTGTAAGAGCGGTAAGGATGTGGAATTCTCTTCCGCAAGCAGTCGTATCAGCGGGGAGCATTGATAGTTTCAAAAAACTATTGGATGGACACCTTAAAGACCACAAGATACAGGGGTATACAATGTACGGTTAAAAGCAAACACACACACACACACATCATAGGTTGAACTGGATGGACTTGTGTCTTTTTTCAGCCTCACTAACTAACTATGATAGGCTGCCATGGACACAACTGCAGGTTGCATGGTAGGTCCCACCAATGCAAAGACTGCTTTTAAGAAGGACCCCCAACCTTTTACCTACTGGGCCTTCGAAAACAAGATTATCCTCTACTGTGAGCCATGAGGGTTTTGTGAAGGTAAGAAATGGCCGACTCCATCATAGAAATTGCAGAATTAGAGGATAGGGAACTAGGGCCCTGCACAGACCATCAGGCAAGACCATCGGTTTGCACCAAAAACCACAAACAACAGATTCCACCTATGTTAGATAGCAGGGTTCCTTCTGGGCGCTGTGGTTCCTTACAGGATTAGCACAGCACCCAACAACAGACACGCTATGCAACTAGAGGTCTTGGATAGCAACAATGCTCAGATTAGTTAAACAGTAAAGGTTTTACTCACCTCCCTGCATGTATGCAACATGTTCTGTTAAAGGATGCTACTAATTAAAAATTGCTTATATTGCTGACAGGGTCACTTTAAAGGATATGTTCACCTTTGGGAACATGTTACATGTGACATGTTCACATGGCTCCAGACACTGCCCTCTCTCCCTGTGGCAGCAGTACAGGAAAAAAGTTTCACGTACTAGCTGTCACTTTTTAAAATCAGTGCAGCCGTGCGGGGCTCTGCCCACATGGCCGCGTCGTTCATTCACACAGCTCTGTGTGTGAATGAACTGCAAGCACCAACATCCTTTGCGGTTGTTGGCTTGTAGTTAGATCTCAATGAATTACCATGGCACTGTGGAGTGCCGTGGTAGTCCATTGATTTGTTTGGGTCAGTGTATCTGCCTGCCCGGACAGGATTGTATGGGTATACAGATATACTGACAGATCTGAAGGAAACCTGCATGGCACCAGCAATCTTCTGATCGCTGGTGCAATGCTTTAGAGGCTCCAAAAGAAAAAAAAATGCACATTATTTTACAAGCCAAAAAAAAAAATGTGCATTTATTTTTTTTTTCTAAAAGGTGAACTTATCCTTTAAGAGTAACTCCTCTATAGACTTATATACACAGCAAACTCATAAAAGCTAGTATGTTCAACAGGCAGTTCAAATAAGCAAATAGTACACTTCAGTGATTCACAAACTCTGAACATGTCATGATGAAAAGCCATCCCATAAGACGACTTAATAGACAGCATGTTTGAGGTATAAAAGAGCGACAGCTGTAACCTTTACCTTTCCACTATGGGATTTTTTTTTTTTATAATAAAAGTGCTTTTTGTCTTTTACAAACCTTGGAAAAAAAAAAAAAAAACTTTTGACATAAGCAAACACTGAGAATGTATGGAAAATGAAGCAACTTAAGCTCAAGATGCTATAAAAATGCTAACCCCTACAAATGTGTTACTATAAAAAGTTAATTTCAATTATAAAATCAAATCTAGGAGTTAGGGTAGAAAACAAAATCCAGCATTTGGAAGTTCATGTTTTGAACTCAATACGCATCCTAACCCAAGAACAATACTATACTAAGTACTTAAAATAATACTCTATGTAAGGAAAAGCAGCATTTCACCCCAAACTGCTCGCTCATGACTTACATTCAGTAATAAAGTATCTTAGAGTGGTTCTAAAATCTAATTTTTTTTTTTTTTTACCTAAATGCATTATGTTCTACCCATCCCCTATCCCTAAACACTTACCTGACTCCTGTCACCCCTCCAGTGCTGCCTCAGCTCCTCTCACTTGCTGCTCTCCCAAGACATTGTTTGCTGCTGCTGCTGGCTTACTAGTGCTGTGTGTGTCTATGGATGCACACAGCCAGACTCAGGAGTACGTGTGCACGGGGGGCCTCCTTAGCACCTGGCTTAATGAGGAGGCACTCGGGGGAAGAAAGGAACGTACAATGCCAGCATTGGACTGCCAAAGAAGAGGGAAGGCAACACTGCTGCACAGAGCAGGTACGTACGTATAACATCTTTTTTTAATTTAACAAAAAAAAAAAAAAAAAATTATTTAGGCGTCATGCACACAGGACATTTTTTCAGCAGCATCAGATGTTTTTTTTTTTTTTGCAGCTTAAAAACGCCTCCCCATGTTATCTTATGGCCTCATGCACACACAGACTTTTTGCAGCTGTAAGTGGCATAGGCGTTTTCAAGCTGCAAAAAAACTCAGGGCCAGTGTGTTCTGAGGACCGGCGTTACAGCTGTAAAAATGTCTGACGCTGCTAAAGGCTGCTTAACGTTACTTTTACAGTGTTAAGCCACGTTCTGTTTTTTTTTTTTAATGGGAAAATCAATGGTTCCCTATGGGAGCCTATTGATTTGAATGGAAGTCGCATCCAAGTCGGATCAGGATGATTTGAGGATCTGGAGGGGGAACTCCACGCCAAAATGTGGACAAAAACGGCGTGGGTCCCCCCAAAATCCATACCAGACCCTTATCAGAGCATGCAGCCCGGCAGGTCAGGAAAGGGGAGGGAACGAGTGAGCGGCCCCACCCCTCCTGGACCATACCAGGCCACACGCCCTCAACATGGGGGGGGGGTGGGTGCTTTGGAGCAGGGGGGGGGCTCTGCACCCCCCCCTCCACCCCTTGTCTCCATGTTGAGGAGGACAAGGGCCTCTTTCCGACAACCCTGGGGGGTGATTGTGGGGGTCTGCGGGCAGGGGGCTTATTAGAATCTGGATGCCCCCCGTAACAAAGGGGCCCCCCCACATCCCAGACCCCCTCCCTATGTGAATGAGTATGGGGTACATTGTACCCCTGTCCATTTACCCAAAAAAGGCAATGTAGTGTAAATAATGTCAAGAGACGGTTTTGAGAAGTCCTTCATTAAAAATCTTCCTCCGGTCCTCCTGAGACGATGCCTCTCATGATTATGCTGACTCCGTTCTTTCCAGATTCTTATATAGCCATGGGGGTGTGGCCACTCGGTAACATCACCCAGAGACCCCACCCCCTTGTGTTGTCATGCATTGTCAGATGACAACACAAGGGGTGGGGTCTAAGGGTGACGTCAACGCCTTCATGGCTATATAAGAAGCTGCAAAGAGCGGAGCCGGCATAATCAAGGGAGACATCGTCAGGGGAGGACCGAAGGGAGAAGACTAGAGGGAGAAGACCGGAGGAAGATTTTTAATAAAGGACTTCTCAAAACCGTCTCTTGTCATTATTTACACTACACTGCCTATTTTGGGGTGAATGGGTAGGGGTAAAATGTACCCCATACTCACATAGGGAGGGGTCCGGGATCTGGGGGGCCCCCTTATTACAGGGGGGCATTCAGATTCCAATAAGCCCCCTGCCCGCAGACCCCCACAACCACCGCCCAGGGTTGTCGGGAAGAGGCCCTTGTCCTCATCAACATGGGGTGGGGGGGATGCACAGCCCTCCCCCTCCAAAGCACCCACCCCCCCATGTTGCTTGGATAAGGGTCTGGTATGGATTTTGGGGGGGGGGGCCCTCATTTTTTTTGCATGGGGCTCCCCTCAAAATTCATACCAGACCCCAAGGGCCTGGTTTGGAACATGGGGGGGGGGGGGCACGCCATTTTTTTCTCCATTTTGGCATGGAGTTCCCCCTCAAGATCCTCAGAGCGCAAGTCGCACCACAAGGATGCGACTTCTATTCAAATCAATGGGCTGAAAGCCGTATCAAGGGCGGCTCATAGGCAACCATTGATTTTAAATAGAGGCAGAAAAATGCTGTTAAAAGCTAACGTGGCTAAACATGCATTCACGCCAATGAAAAAAAAGATACTAAAAAGCACGTTTTTACAGCTGCTGGCGTCAGCAGTGGGTCTGCAGCTCATTTTTTCTAATGCCCTGTGTGCATGTGGCCTTAATATCACTTTAATGATTTGGACGGAGTAATGGAAGGAATAAAACCTTTGTTAGTTTTAGTCAGTCCCTGTACCTATATTGAAACAGGAAGTAAAAGGAAATCTCTCCAGTAGGCACACAGACTGCAACAACGTCAATTTCTGGACTGTGGAAAATTTAGCATTCCATTTGGAAATCAAGGTCTTAGAGTCTGGAGGAAGAATCTAAGTTGCATGAGGTACAGTGTGAAACGTCCAGTTAGTGATGAGATGGGGAGCCATATCATCTGCTGGTGTTGGTCCACTGTGTTTTATTGAGTCCAAAGTCAGCGCAGCCCTCTACCAGGCAATTCTAGAGCACTTCATTCCTCCCTCTGCTGACCAGCTTTATAGAGATGCTAATTTAATTTTCCAGCAGGACTTGGGACCTACCCACACTGCCAAAGTACCAGTACCTGGTTTAATGATCATGGTATCACTGTGCTTGATTGGCCAGCAAACTCACCTGACCTAAACCCCATAGAGAATCTGTGGGGTATTGTCAAGAAGAAAATGAGAGACACCAGACCTAACAATGCAGATGAGCTGAAGGCAGCTATCAAAGCAGCCTGGGCTTCCATAACACCTCAGCAGTGCCACAGGCCGATCACCTCCATGCCACGCCGCATTGATGCAGAAATTCAGGCAAAGTGTTGAGTGCATACTATTTTATACTGTACATGGACATACTTTTCAGTAAGGAACCATTTCTGTATTTAAAATCCTTTTTGTTTTTTATTGGTCTTCTGTAATATTCAAATTTTCTGAGATACTGAATTTTGGGTTTTCACTAGCTGTAAGCGATGATCATCAAAATTAAAAGAAAGAAATGCTTGATGTGTAGCGCATCTATATAAAATATAATTTCACTTTTTGAATTGAATTACAGAAATAAATTAACTTTTTAATGATATTCTAATTTTATGAGATGCACCTGTAATACAGATATCCACAACTTGTGGGTGAATTTTTTTTGGGCTTTTAAATAGTGATCGACCAATATCGTTTTTTTAATGCCGATACCGATATTTTGGTCATCGGATATTGGTATCGGCCGATATTTTCAGGCATTAAAAAATTATTATTATTTTTTTTTTTTTTAGGTACTCCTTGTGGAGGGATCTGGGGGTCTAAAAGACCCTAAACCCCTCCTTGGCACTGAAAAGCATTCAAAACTCCAAGTTTGGTTGTCTTGAATGCTGTCGTTTTTTTTAATTAGGCGCTGAGTACCCGGAAGTGATATCATGACATCACTTCCGGGTTTTTTACATGGAGACCCGAGTCTTCTCTTTGGCGGCGGTAGGATGCCCGGGTCTCCCAGTGGGACGGGAGACCCGGGCGAGCCGCGGAAGGCAGCAGGAGGGGGGGGGATTGTCCCCTTCAGCTCCTTGTAATGACAGCCGAGTGGCTTCTCAGCCGCATCGGTTGTCATTACAAGTCAGCCGACCGTCGTCTATGGACACCGGTACCGGGGTGATGCCTCTAAGCTGCAGGCATCAACCCGGGTACATGCACGTTCCCTTAATATCGGCAATATTTGCAAATCCAAACTCTGATACAGATATATCGGGGAAAGTGCATATCGGCACCCGATATATCGGTGTTGCCGATAATCGGTCGATCTCTACTTTTTAATCAAAGTAATGTTCAAAATCAAGCAACTCCTAGCAATCAATACTCATCTTCCATGTTATAAACGGATATAGTCAACATGTGGTTAGCTGCTACATCATTGCTGTTTGTATTGCCTTAACTATATGACTTAAACTAAAAAGGAGTACCACGTTAACCCTATAGGAAGTTACTTGAAAGCCAAGGTGCGCCCAAAATAAAAAACAGAAAAATCAGCACAATACATATCTAACAGTCAGTAGAATTTGCCCCGTATGCCTCTTCTTTTGGTTGAAATCTTACTCCATCTATGCACCCCCTGTCCCACCTCGGTTATCATAATCCTCAAATGCGGAGTGGGTCAATACATCAAAGGGGCCATCACATGCTATTATCAAGAGACCCTGACTATGCTAGCCCCTTCCACCCAGCTTCACCATTAATAGAAGCTGTACTATGAATGAAAACATGATCACCCACCCATCATCCATTCTTCGTTCCGGTTTCAATTATAGAAGCTGCAGTATGGCTTCTATGAATGGAGTAGCTGGGCAAAAAGGGGGTAGGGGGAGGGGTGTTGTACAGTCAGGCTCTCATGTTGACAGCCCCTTAGTTATTAGCACCCCCCCCCTTTTCCTCCCCAGAAGATAATAGGGATGGTGGCACAGACGGAGGAGAATCTCAACCAATACAAGTGGCATCAGCACATTGTTAGTTATGCCATTTTTTTTACTTTGGCTACACTTAGGCTTTAACCACTTGCCGTCCGCCCTATAGCAGTTTTACCGCTACAGGGTGGCACCTATGTGCCGGATCATGTATATACACATAATTCCACACTTCTGGGTAGGTGGTGCACATGCTGGCCACCGGAGGCTCACTCCAGCTGTAATTACACACAGTGGGAGCGGATCCGCGGATACCGTATACTTGATGTCCGCCGGCTGCCGCCGATCGTGAGGTAAAGACACAGAACTGCGGTCTGCCTATGTAAACAAGGCAAATTGCCATTCAGACAGGAAAGAAGGGATGGAATTTATGCCCCTGCTAAGCAGGGAATAAATTCCATCTCTTCCCCCAGTAAAAGCACCTCCCACATTACAGTAAATCACTGGCTAGGCACACAGGTAACCCTTTGATTGCCCCTGTTTAACCCGTTCCCAGCCAGTGTCATTAGCACAGTGACAGTGCATATTTTTAGTATTGATCACTGTATTAGTGTCACTGGTTCCCAAAAAGTGTCAAAAGTGTCAGAATGTCCACCACAATAGCCCAGTCCCGCTATAAGTTGCTGATCATCGCCAAAACTAGTAAAAAATATCCCATAGTTTGTAGACACTACAACTTTTGCGCAAAGCAATCAATATACACTTACTGGGATTTTTTTTAACCAAAAATGTAGCAGACTACATATTGGCATAAATTGATGAAGAAATTTTATTTTTTTCACATTTTTTTATAGGCTATGTTTTATAGCAGAAAGTTTTTTTTTATTTTGTTCCCCTCCAAATTGTCGGTCTTTTTTGTTTATAGCGCAGAAAATAAAAAATGAAGCTGTGATTAAATACCACCAAAAGAAAGCTCTATTTGTAGGGGACAAAAGGACATACATTTTATATGGTTACAGCTTCGCATGACCGTGCAATTGTCAGTTAAAGTAATGCAGTGTTGCATCATAAAAAATGGCCTCGTCATAAAGGGGGGGGGTAAATCTTTCGGAGGTCAATCGGTTAAATAAGAACTACTACTTTGGTTCCGACAGCTTACATTTGTGAATTCTGCCCGAAAGTTTCCATCTTCACTATAGGTATTCAAAGATTCTAGTTCTTAGAAGTATTGAGTATCTCAGAGTAATATTAGGAATGTGTTTTATTCAACATTTACCTTTGCATGTTCCTGCTCTTGCTGCTGGAGCCTGTGGATGGTATGATTGGCGGTTTGCACTGTAAGAAAGATTTGAATTGATTAATCAGCTGTTCTAGCCTCAAAGGGAAGTTATGTACACAAAATCATGTGTGACAGAACTAAAACGGACTCTAGTAAAACATGATCGCACTATGCTCAGGAAGTGCCCTTGGGTGATCACTGCGAAGGTCTGGTTTAGCATACTGCACGCTGATGCCAAAGCAGGAAAGGATATAAAGGGCTCATCAGTTTTCCCCGACTGACAAGCAATGGGAATTGCTAGCACTTTGTACATGTGCAAGGAAAGGCTTGACAAATCTCAGATTACTAACAGATGGGCAGAGGGGCTTAAATATTTCCTTTATTTACATATTCCAGAACAGCCGTACAAGCATTCAAAGCTCTTCCATTGTTCTTTGAATATGCAACACTTGCATTTTAAATATTATGCCAAACAGGCAACCATATAGACATTTCAGTGTCTACAGACCAACAAACATTGGGCACAAATGCATCCACCTAAAACAATTACATTTTTCATTGAGGTAAAGAGGTAGGCCATGTGTAAAATATGTTATGTATTTGCAGTACTGTTTAGATCAGCTTTGTGAAGCTCTTCTGCCATCCTCCTCCCATTTGCTGCTCCCATCTGCCTACAAAATTCCCTGTTGAAGACAATTGATCATCAAATGTAGAAAGGAGAGGTATTTACCAGAAAAACGTAAAGTGATACTAAACACATTTAGTATCATTTAATTTACATTGTCCCTTCTATTTCTGTATGTGGATGATGGCACTGTAATTATTTTAATAAAAAAACAAAAAAAAAAAAAAAAAACATCTAAGTACATTTTTTCCCAATCGATAGACAGCTGTCACATGACCCAGATCTTTACAAGCCTGTCTGGAGGGAAACCTAAGCAGGAGGAGTCTCTAGTCCACTGCTGCTGGTCACATGTTCAAAATAAATAAAAAATAAACAACCTTTGGAATACAGAGTAAAAATAAATAATATCAATAAACAGTTTTAAATCGACATACAAATATAGGCTAGAAATAAAATTGTTAATATTTTTTGGAAACAACATGGTATGGGTGGATTTCTGCCAGCCACGGGCTGTGTCTTAGAATAACAAGGAGGTGAAGCCTCCAATAATCTACATGTTATATTCTGCCCCCACTGTGTTTAGCTGGTTAGCGGGCATGGAGGAGGGAGGGGGAGAGGGAGTGGGCTGTCATTTATCACTGTGTTTACGCCCACATCTGTGACTCTATAATCACATGGTCTGTCTGCTCAGCAGGGCCGCTGATAAGCCAGTACAACTGGCACTGTTGTACCGGGCCCTGTGTCCTCAGCTCAGCAGGGGGGCCCGGGCAGCCTCAGAGACAATTAATCAGTCTGGTAGTCTTTGGGTAAAAAGCAAGCACCAGTAGCAGAGCTCCCAGCACATGCAAGTCCTGCCTGTAAAAATGATTGTTTGCTGGGCATGTCTAGCATCCTAGCAACTAATCAGGTGCATGGAGGCCCGGCATTCAGGGTAGGAAGATGTAACTTCCTCCTCCTGAGCTGCTCAGCCTCCACCTATAGTGCTGTACTTCCCACTGACAATGGAAGGGCTGGGAGTCTGAAGAGACCTGCTATCTTGATGGGGACACTGCTAAGTGAACAGAGCTCATGCCATAGCTGCACACACAGGAGGGAGGAGGGGGCCAGGATCCCACCGGTCTATTCTAGAGAGAGGGAGGACAGGCTTCCCCAGAGCAATTTATACTGACTGCAACCACACCATCCACAGTACTTGTACTATGCCTGCAGTCTCTGACCGTCTCCTATAAAATGTCTGCAGTCTGTCTGTCTGCTGTATATTGCAAGCAGTCCCTGACCATCTCCTGTAGCATGCCTGCAGTCTCTGTGGCAGGAGAGAGCCTGGGGGGGAGGGGGTGACACCATGGTTTACCACACCAGGTGACACCAACTCTAGTGACACCACTGCTCCTGCACTGCTGCCCCTGCTAGCAGGGGTGTAATTGCTCTTTTCTGGGCCCCCTTTCTGATCTATGTGCTGGTGGGAATGGAGGGACTTTTTTTTATAATTTTAGGGTACATGTGTATTCTAGGCCCAATTCGCATGGTGGCTCAACTTCAAGTCCCGGCTGCCTGCTGCTGCCCATTTTCTTCCCTGTGATCTTCCTCCGCTCAGCTAGGAGTTGGGTCCAAGACAGAGAGAGAGAGAGAGAGAGAGGGTGTGAAGTGGGCGGTGGCAGCTGACAGTCTGAATCCAGGAGCAGAGGGGAAGCGGATCATGATTGGGAGTGATTATACTGCATTGCACTGCACACAGGCTGCACATATTTACTATGGATGGCAATATGGCATGGCATGGCGATTGTACTGCCTTGCACTGCACTCTGCACATATTTACTATGGATGGCATGGCATGATAAATTATCACTTGAACACAAACCTGCACTTTGTTTCAAAGCGGGGTCTGGGGAGATGCCAGGGGTGAGGCCAAGTGTGGGGTTGAGACTGAAAGGGGCCCCTTCAGGTAGACTGTACAGGGCCCCATGATTAGTGCCCCTGCTACTTAGATGTGATAAGGAGGAAATGCTCAACATAGAAACACACAGAAAACTGAGCATGTGCAGAGTTGCCACCACAGCTGCAAAATACCCAGATGAATTGGGGACTTGGACAAAAGGTGGAGATAGAGAACAGCATGATCAACCAGGTTTTTTGCAGAATACAGAAACTTAGTGAGTATGAACAGCAAGTAATACAGCATTTACTGATCGTTTTTATGATGTGGGTTTAGAGACACTTTAATGGGGTGAATTCTAAACAGTGAGAATAGTTCTAAATTGTGAAAATGTCATTTGCCCACAATTCAAATTGTGAAAATGTAATTGGTCCACAATTCTCGTCTAATTATCCTAATCTAATGGGAAAAACATGGGAAAAACATCAGTCCTAGTAAGGATGCCCCTACATTTCTCTTGGTTGAACTGGATGGACTTGTGTTTTTCTTTCAACCAGATTACCTTTCACTGGGACTAAGCAACCTCTCGCCCTGCAGACAAAATGTATGTAAAAAACTACATGATGAACCAAGGGCCTCTATTGCTTTCACGTGTATAAGCCTGTTAAAAAAAAAAAAAAAAACTGGTTCATCCTCGATTTTCTCATATAGATAGAAGAGTGATCAATAATTAGGTACAAGTAGCTTGGTTAATGCCAGGGACTAAGGGAAACAAAATGATCTTATATGCACTGGCCCTAATCAGTGCACCAGGCTAGTAAAGGCTTCCCTTTGCCTGGAAACAGATTCTATCTGTCCTTATAGAATATAAAAGGAAACCTTTCATGAGGAAAACCTGCATTCTGCTGACTTCTCACTCTGTAAATGTCATTACCATTTAGCTGTAATGCTGACCCGTCTAGCTTCAGTACTTTGGGGTGATGACCCAGAACAAGTATGTAAGAACTTCTCACTTCTTTCTTTCCTTCTATAAATACTTGTTACAGGCCATTGAATTAAAGGAGTTGTAAAGTCAGAAGGTTTTTAGCATTCTTTGCATTAAAATAAAAAAACCTGTGTGTAGCAGCCTCCAGAGCACCCCTAATACTTATCTGAACACGATCTCTGTCCAGCAATGTCCATGAGTCCCTCAGCGGTCCGGGATGCTCCATCCTGATTGAGACACCGCAGCTGCACCATTGGCTCCCACAGCTGTCAAAGTCAGTCAGCCAATCAGGAGAGGGGGTGGGGCTGAACGGAAGCTCTGTGTCTGAATGGACAAACGCAGCTGCAGCTTAGCTCGGGTGCCCCCATAGCAAGATGATTGCTGTGGGGGCACTTGACTGAAGGGAGGAGCCAGGAACTGCAAAGAGGGAACTGAGAAGAGCAGGATCTGGGCTGATCTGTGCAAATCCACTACAACAGAGCAGGTAGGTATAACAGGTTTGTTCTTTATTTATTTTTAAACCGTGACTTTACAATCATTTTCAGCTGTCCATACGCAAAGTGAATTTCAGGCATTTCCTGATGGACCGATCAAAATTCGCTACATGGGTGGCTGTCCCATCCAACATTCTTTTTAGACAGTGACTGCATTCAATCAACTTGTCGCTAGCAATATAGATGATGCATGAAAGATCCAGGGCACACATTTCTCATTATAATTTTTATTAAAAACTTTGATCTTTGTGCTTGAAAATACATGAATTATGTCAAAAGCACACAATAAAAAAATTGAAGTGACTGAAAAAAGAAACAAAAAACAAACAACAAGTGAATGCTAGGACTTTGCCTGCCTGGAATTTTTTTTTTTCTTTTAACACGATTTTTGTACTCTAAAGTGCTAATTGGTTCCTAAACTATTTTACTTTTTTGTGCGGCTTTCTCATGAGGTTATAAAATATGCATTGATGTTGAAATCTGCAAGAAATAAGAAACAAAGGGTCCTGTCTACAATGGGATAAAGAGATATTAAATCCAAAACAAAAACTGGAATATGTTGCAGCTTGACAATCATTAGATGTGGTGGCTGCATTTGTTTTCTTTTTTAGGCTTTCTTCCCCTGTTTTCACCTAGTGATCTGTCAAGTAACACACCTCCTGTATTAGGGTACCTACACACTGGATGAAGGAGCAAAAGAGACTTTTTTGGACAGCAGTATGGTCTATCTGGGAGGAGGGGAGTGTTAGATATACTAGAAGATTATAAAAAACGCAAACTAAAGCCAAACTCAAGCGAATACTTTTATAGCTGTCATAATAAGTTTTTTTTTCTTTAGGGAAAAAGGTTTTACAGAACTAAAAGCTGATCATTGTAAGCACTCATAAGTGATAAACGGTTTGTGTCAATTCTCTGCTACATCAGCAGGACAACTTTCTCTGTTGAAAAACAGATTTTCTGGCAGTATTACGTGGTGAAAATAAAGAAAGAAGGCCAAAAGAAGAAACTAAATACAGCTACCACATCTAAAAATTGGTAAGCTGCAACATATAAAAAAAAAAAAAAAAAAAAAAAAACGGAATTTTTGTAAAATCTTACATGTAAAATTCCTTTCTGCGAGTCCTCCGACAGTCGCCGCCTCTCCATATTCGTCACTATGGGGTTATTGACCTTTGCTCCGTAGGAGTAGCTAGGCAACAGAATTTGTCAATATTAAAAGCTTTTAGCATATCCCACCCCCAGGGGGTGGTCCCCTCAGTCAATACCCTCCTGCTTCCTGTATCCATACCTCAGTTTCAGTAGAATAGCAGTAGAGTACATAAACAAACCCCAAAAGAGGGGCGGGGCGGCGACTGTCGGAGGACTCAGAGAAAGGAATTTTACAGGTAAGATTTTACAAAAATTCCGTTTTCTCTTACGTCCTCCGACAGTCGCCGCCTCTCCATATTCGTCACTAAAGCAGTGCATACATGAGGGGTGGGAAAACGCAGTCGCGCCTAAGGCAACGCCGGACCCACATCAGAGAAAGGAACCTTACCAAAGGAAGGAAACCAGCTGGGCAGCATGAAAAAAACTTGCTCAACAGGAGCAATAACCCAGGAAAAACAAATAACCCAGGGATAAAAACATCCCAAAACAGCCAAGGGCCCAAAAACAAGGGACCCTAAGGTACTGCCGCACTAAGAACCTTGCGGCCAAAGGAAGCATCTGCCGATGCCTGAACATCCACCTTGTAGAACTTTGAGAAAGTGTGAAAGGACGACCAGGTCGCCGCCTTACACACCTGGGCCACAGAGGCCCGATGATGACAGGCCCAAGACGTACTCAGAGATCTGGTAGAGTGCGCCTTCACAGGCATAGGGGGAACTTTGCCCTTCAAAGCATATGCCTGCTCAATAGTCTGTCTGATCCATTTGGCGATGGTAGAAGCCGACGCCGCCAAGCCCTTTCGAGGTCCCTCAGGAAGGACAAAGAGAATCCGTCTTGCGAAAAGATTTAGTCGCTGACAGGTAAACCCTGATCGCCCGAACAACATGCAAGGAATGCAAAGCCACTTCCTTTGGATGCTTAGGCTTCGCGCAAAGTGAAGGCAAGACAATGTCCTCATTGAGGTGAAATTCCGAGATCCTTTTCGGAAGAAAAGAAGGATTAGGTCGCAAGACCACCTTATCTAAGTGAAGCACCAGATACGGAGACCTGCAGGACAAGGCTGCCAGCTCCGACACTCTGCGAGCCGAAGTGATCGCCACCAAAAAAGCGACCTTCTTAGACAACAGAAGCAATGAGATCTCCCTGATCTTTTCAAAGGGAGCATGCTGCAACACGGACAGAACGAGGTTCAAGTCCCATGGAGGCAAAGGCTCCCTCCGAGGAGGGACCAAGTGTCGCACCCCTTGAACAAAGGTGCTAACCAGAGAATTAGACGCCACAGGGCGTTGAAAAAGAACGGCCAGCGCAGAAATCTGACCCTTAATCGTGGCCAACGCTAAACGCTGGTCCACACCCCTTTGAAGGAAAGACAACACCCTAGACACCGAGTATGAGCGAGGGGAAAACCCCCTGGACTCACACCAGGCAAAATAGGCCTTCCAAGTACGGTAGTAAATCTTCCCCGAAGAGGCTTTTCTAGCGTTGATTAAAGAATGAATGACCTCCGGGGAGAGACCCCTATCCTTCAGGACCTCGGTTTCAACAGCCAGGCCGTCAAAGCCAGCGACCGTAAAGCAGGATGGAATATCGGTCCTTGAGACAGAAGATCTTTTCGAAGAGGCAGACGCCATGGAGCGTCGACCGCCAGATTCACGAGGTCTGCGTACCAAGACCGGCGAGGCCAGTCTGGCGCCACCAGAATCACCGTGAGCGGTTCCGAGGACAACCTGCGAAGGAACCGGGATAGCAACTGAATTGGTGGGAATGCATACATCAGTCGATACTGATGCCACGGAGCCACTAACGCATCTGACGCGTCTGCCCGAGGATCGCGCGTCCTTGCCACGAACCTTTCCACCTAGTGATTTAGACGAGACGCGAACAGGTCCACATCTGGGAGACCCCACTTTGCGCACAACATCTGGAAGACATCCGGGTGGAGCGACCATTCCCCCTGGTCCAGAGTCTGGCAACTCAGATAATCCGCCTGCCAGTTCTCCACCCCCGGAATGTGAACCGCCGTGATCGCCGGGACGTGCGTCTCGGCCCAGGACAGAATATCGGCCACCTCCCGAGCCTCTCGGGCACTCCTGGTGCCCCCTTGGTGGTTGATGTAGGCCACCGCTGTGGCATTGTCCGTCTGCACCCGAACCGGACGGCCCTGAAGCCTGTCCGTCCAACGTCGAAGGCAGAGATTTATCGCCTGCAATTCCAGAATGTTTATCGGAAGGGAGGATTCCCCCTCCGACCAAGTACCCTGGGCGGACAGAATGCCCAGAACACCACCCCAGCCCGACAGGCTGGCATCCGTGGTGATCACCGTCCACGAAAGAGGACGAAAAGACTTGCCCCCCGACACCGCCGGGGACTGGAGCCACCACAGAAGATCCCTTCTGGTGCGAGGACTCAACGAGATCTGAAGATCCAGAGATTGTGGTCGCCCGTCCCACCTGGACAGGATCTCCGCCTGGAGACCCCTCGTGTGAAACTGGGCAAAGGGAATCGCCTCGAAAGCCGAGACCATCAAACCTAGACACCTCATGCCCGTCCGGAGGGAGGAGCACGGAACATCCCGGAGGGACCTGACTTCTTCCTGAAGTGTCCTGAGCTTGTCTTCCGGCAGGAAGACCTTCGCCTGAACAGAGTCCAGGATCATTCCCAGGTAGGGAAGACGAACCGACGGGCACAGCGTCGATTTTGGAAAGTTTATCTTCCAACCAAACTCCTGTAGAGTTTGCATCATGACGGACAGGGCCCTCACCAGACCCTGACTGGTCGCAGACCGAACCAGAATGTCATCCAGATACCCCAGGACCGAGATGCCCTGGGCTCTCAATAAAGCCAGAACCGATGCAAGCACCTTGGTGAACACCCGCGGAGCCGAAGCGAGACCGAAGGGTAACGCCACTAATTGGTAATGATCCTCCGCAATGGCGAATCGAATGTACCTCTGGTGACCATCGAAAATGGGGATGTGAAGATACGCATCCTTCAAATCGATGGATGCCATGAATTCTCCCGGAACTAGAGCAGCCACCACCGAGCGCAGGGATTCCATGCGGAACTTGCGAACCCGCACAAAGCGGTTCAGAGCTTTTAAGTCCAGAATTGGACGTACCTTGCCCTCCTTCCTGGGCACAGTGAACAGATTTGAATAAAACCCCCGAAATCTGTCCCGATGAGGCACCGTAACCACCACTCCCTGAGCCCGCAGGTCCCGCACCGCCAGCTGCAGATCCCGCAAACGCTCCGGAGACAGTTGAAGATTTGAGGGAAAAAATCTGCTTGCCGGCCGAGAGAGGAACTCGATCTTGTAACCGGACCGAACGATCTCCTGAACCCACCTGTCCCGAACGCGGGCCAGCCAGGGTTGAAGAAAACCGAGCAAACGTCCCCCCACCCCAGAACTGGGTGAGGGCGTCCCTTCAGGCCGCATTGTTATGGGCAGCGGACCCGGACTGGCCGGACTTCTGCTTACCTGTCCACGGCTTCTTTTGGGAGCCTTGACCTTTAAACGGTTGGCCCTTATAGTGCGACCGAAAGGCACGAAAGGACCCGTGAGAGGGCCTAAACGAAGCATGCTTCTTACCTTGAGCACCCGTAGCCTTGTGAGACTGGGGCAAGAGCGTGCCCTTACCCCCAGAGATCCCCTTTATCAGCGTATCCAGGGAGTCGCCAAAAAGGCGAGAACCCGTATAGGGCAGATTAGCTAAAGTTTTGCGAGAAGATTGGTCCACGGACCAACATTTCAGCCAAATCAAGCGGCGCGTCAACACAGCCACGCTGTGCACACGTGCAGCCAAAGGGATTACATCTAATTCCGCATCACACAAATACATGACACCCTGATGAATTTGATCCACCATAGCCAACATTGTCGGCGGGGCAGAATCAGCCACCAGGACGCGCCTGAGCACCTGCGTCCAATCCGCGAGGGCCTGAGCTGCCATAAGGGAAGCAAAAATAGCTTTCAGCATGGAACCGGTAACCGAGTAAGTATGGCGGGCAAGAGACTCCAGTCTCCTGTCCGTGGGGTCCCGGAACACCGGGGTATCTTCCGCTGGAATCGCAGTAGATTTATTCAAAACCGCCACCACGTGATCCACCGGAGGCGGCACACACCAGCGTTCATCAGTGGCGGGCGTGAAGGGATAACGCAGCTTGAACCTACTTGGCACAGCAAAAGGCTTCTTTATATTGCGCCATTGTTCACTAAGAGCGCGCTGAAAATCCTCAGTGCAAGGGAAAACCTGCGATGTTTTGCGTCTCCGCTGCGTCCCATAAGAGGCCAGGACGGCAGGAGGACATGGTTCATCCTGCAAATGCAGCGTTTGTTTGATAGAAGCAACCAATTCATCCATGATTGCAAGCTCTTCAGACGAGCCAGGGGGGGAATCATCAACCCCTTCAACCTCTGCCTCCCCTTCCGACCCTGCAAAGTCCAGGGACGAACGGGACCCCGATAAGGGGACCCCAGCCATAGCAGCCCCATCACCATCGCCCTCTGAATCAGAGGAGATTGAAACTCTGGGCCGTTTTGTGGATTGAGCAGCCACAAGCATCTGCACCTGAGCAGCCAGGTTAGCCACAATGGTAGCCAAATCGCCCCCCTCTCAGGGGGAGCAGCAGCAGCCCCTTGGCCTCCCATTAAAGTGGGAGGAAATTTGCTTTCCTGAGAATCTATGCCCCCAAAAGTTTGCAGGAAAAACAGGGCAACTGCCCCTTTAAAAGCGCGGCGAGCGCAGCCCACCGCACACACACAGCACACACCGACCCCCACAGGGAGAAGTACAAACTTTAGGCAATGAATACAGGAATAAGAGAAGGTAAACCTGGAGAGATCACTTAGGCTGCTGCATCGCTGTGCTCAGGGAAAAGGAAGTGATGCAATAACGACCGCTCCTATAAAGCCTATGGAAGGCTACAATAAAATGGTCGCCGGAGGAGGAATGCAAAGGCAGAGATCATGCAGCGCTGACATGAGGCTGGAGCGATCGCCGCCAAAATGGCGGCGCTTGGCGCCAAAAACGCCGCTCCCTGTATACAGTAATCGCCATCACACGCCTGCAGTATAAAACAATGGCGGACCGCAGCAGCGGCCGCCGCATGTATGCACAAACATGGTCACATCATGCCCCACAGCATACAGTCTGTCACACAGAAAAAAGCACACAGTCTGAAACACAGAACAGTGCAGGGTAGCCCCCCTCCTTGTAGCCCACAGAAGGCAGCAAAATAGACAGGGAGCCCAATAGTGTGTACAGAAAAGCAGGGTTACACAGTCCCAGACTGACACCCACTAAACAGACAGGTCCCCACACAGATACACTTACCTTCTGATGGCGTGGGGAGCCCGCCCAAGCGATCAAGCCGCTGCACAGAGGACAGGGAGAGTCGCAGCCAGGATGCAGCAGAACTGCGGTGCGAAACCGCATGGCGTCCAGTGAGGTAGCCCCCTCACCGCAGCATCCCTGCAGCGAACAGGGATGGGTCGTTCACACATGCCAGGAAAAAAACCTGACTGAACGCTCGATGGCAGGCTGGGAAGCCACTGACCCACAACCTGCGACCAGGGGGGCCAGCCCGAGACCCAGCCCGCACGATCCTCTTCATCAGAAGAACTAACTAAAGCTGAAGAAATAAACAGCTAAGTAAAGATAGAGAAAAAACACTCAAATAAAATCAAAAAGAAGATAAAGGCTGAGACAAAAAGCCCCAGCACAGAAACAGCCTGCTACTCCTGAAAGCTAGACAATGAAACTGAGGTATGGATACAGGAAGCAGGAGGGTATTGACTGAGGGGACCACCCCCTGGGGGTGGGATATGCTAAAAGCTTTTAATATTGACATATTCTGTTGCCTAGCTACTCCTACGGAGCAAAGGTCAATAACCCCATAGTGACGAATATATAGAGAGGCGGCGACTGTCGGAGGACGTAAGAGAAACGTACTTTTGTAATTAATACCACTTTAAATACTGTATCCGCATTCAACATATTTTATTTTTTCCTCCTTTGCCTGGAAGAATGTGAAGCTTTACATTTTTGCTTCCTTTATACAATGATGTTCATACTGTAAAACCTACTTTAATAGACATTGCTTACACAAAAAACAGAGGGAAACAATTTAACCCCTTTTGACTTCCAAAATGTTGCCCTTTTTGGCACCCTTTCCAAGCAAATGTCTTGGTTTCCAAAAAGGTTACCAGCTGTGCACGGGACTTGCTAAGGGGGCAGTCATTTTTTTTGTACCAAAAAGACTAAAAACGTAAAAAAAAAAAAAAAAAAAGAAAAATGTGATTTTTGACTAACCGTATAATCCGTTTATCTGATGTTCATTGACGGACACCGCTCCTAATCTTCTTACCATTGGTTATACTGCCCCCTACAGGAGTAGGACACTAGGCAGAAAAAAAACTCTGGCTACGCCTATTGGCAGTCCCAGGGAATATACTCCCTCTCTCAGCTATAGGTACTCAGTTTTGTTACAAGCAGTGTCAGAAGAACTACAACTCCACAGAGGGGTGGGTGCTGTGTCCGTCAATGAACAATAGAGAAATGGATTTTACAGTAAGTTAAAAATCCCATTTTATCTTTCATTCATTGACAGACACAGCTCCTGATCTTCTTAACCATTGGGATGTCCCAAAGCAGTGTTAAACATGAGGGGTGGGAACAGCGAAAAAGAAATTCCCAAGCTTAAACTATAGCCAACCAGGTAAACAGGAGCTCAACCAAAACAACTGGAGCTCACCTGAAAAAAATACAATACACCCTCAAAGAGGACCAGGTCCTCTAAACCGCAGCCTGCAAAACCTTGCGGTCCAAAAGAAGCATCCGCAGATGCCAACACATCAACTTTATAGAACTTTGTGAAAGTGTGCACTGACGACCAGGTGGCCACCTTGCAAACCTGCCCCACTGAGGCTTGATGACGGAGTAGAGTGCGCCTTGACAGGGAAAGGAGGAACCAGACCCTTGATGGAATAGGCCTGAATCACCGTCTGTCTGATCCATCTGGAAATGGTCCCAGAGGAAGCGGACAACCCTTTCCGAAGCCCATCCGTATGCACAAAATACCGAGTCTGACTTCCTAAAAGACTCCGTAGCTGCCAGGTACACCCTAAATGCCCGAACCGCATCCAGGGCATACAAGGCAATTTCCTTCGGATGTTTAGGCCTGGGACACAGGGAAGGCAACACAGTCTTCATTCAAATTAAAATTAGAGACAACCTTTGGAAGAACCGATGGACAGGGACGAAGAACCACCTTATCTCTGTGAACCACTAAGTAAGGTGAACGACAGGATAACGCGGCCAACTCCGATACCCTGCGTGCAGAAGTGATAGTCACCAAGAAGGCCACGTTCTGGGGCAGCGTAAGCAGAGGAATCTCCCGAAGATTCTCAAAAGGTAGCTTCTGAAGGAATGAGAGCACCAAATTGGGGTCCCAAGGCGGCAACGAAGATCGCACTAGAGGGGCCAAGTGCCAAACTCCATGAAGAAAAGTATGCACCAGGGAGTATGTGGCCAAGGGCCATTGAAAGAAGACAGCTAAGGCCGACACCTGACCCTTGAGAGTACTCAAGGCCAGTTTCTGCTCAACCCCCCTTTGAAGGAAGGTCAAGATCCGAGCCACGAGAAAGAGCGAGGATGAACCCCAAGAGACTCACATGACGCAATGTACGACTTCCACATACAATGATAGATCTTCCTAGAAGTAGATTTCCTAGCTTTTAACAGCGTTGGAATCACCAACGCAGACAAACCTCTATCCATTAGCACCTGGCGTTCAACAGCCAAGCCATCAAAGTCAGTGACTGTAAAGCAGGATAGAAGATTGTTCTTTGGGACAGGAGATCCTCCCTGAGAGGAAGCTTCCAAGGAATGTCTGCGACAAGCCGCACCAGATTGGCGTACCAAGCCTGGCGAGGCCAGTCCGGAGCCACTAAGATGACCGGAATCCATTCTGCCTCGATCTTGGCAGAAGCTTGAGAGGAGGGAAGGTGTAAATCAGACAATATTGACCCCACAGGGCCACCAGCGCGTCTGTGGCATCCGCCAGAGGATCCAGTGACCAAGCAACAAACCTCTGCCCTTTCTGTTGAGCCGAGATGCCAACAGATCCACCTCGGGGGTGCCCCACTGGAGACACAACTGATGAAACACCTCTGGATGAAGGGACCACTCCCCTTGGTCCAACACCTGCCAACTGAGATAATCCGCCTGCCAGTTTTCCCCCCCTGGGAATGAGAACGGCGGAGAGTGCTGGAACGAACCATTCTGCCCACCTTAGAATGCAAGCTACTTCCAGAGCCACCAGAACACTTCTTGTGCCCCCCTGGGGATTGACATAAGCCACGGCCATGGCATTGTCCTATTGAATGTGCACTGCACATCCCTAAAGAAGATGATCCGTCCTATGGTCCAGGCACAGTCTGATTGCTCTGAGTTCTAAAACATTGATCGGTAGATCAATGATCAGTAGTCTGGACTCTTCTAGTGTCCAGAGCCCCTGAGCAGAATTTTCGCCAAGGACGCCTCCCCAGCCAGACAGGCTGGCATCCGTGGTGACCACTGTCCAATACAAGGGGAGGAAGGATTTGCCTAGCTGAAGCGCAGGAGAACAAAGACACCATATCAGGGACTCCTTTGATCCCCCGACTCAGCCGGATCAGATTTTCCAGAGACTGCAGAGTCTAAGTCCCATTTGGCCAGAATCTCCTATTGAAGGGACCTTGAATGGAACTGTGTTAACGGAACCGCCTCGAAGGTAAACACCATCATGCCCAGCACCCACATGCAAGTCCAGGAGGGATGACCATGTGCTGGACAGCAGGAGACGAATTGCAGCCTGCAATTTCTGGAGCTTGTCCAGAAGAAAGGAGCACTTTGGCTAATGCCGAGTCCAGAGTTAGACCCAGATAGTCTGAACAATTTAGGCTATTTAGGACTTTAAGTGAGACACCAGCAGGTAATGCCCAGCATCTCTATCCCTGTATCAGAAAAACTAAAAATTGAAAGGATTAAAAGAGGAGCATGGAAGCCAGCCAGCCCCCAGTCTGATGTACTCACCTTCCAGTCTGCCACCAACCAAGTAGACCTGTCTCACGATAAAAATAAGACAGGTCTACTTGGCTGGTGGCAGACTGGAAGGTGAGTACATCAGACTGGGGGCTGGCTGGCTTATATGCACCTCTTTTAATCCTTTCAATTTTCAGTTTTTCAGACCCAGATAGTCTAGCCTTATGGACGGAACCAAAGCAGACTTCTGAAAATCCAGAATCCAGCCGAACTCCCTCAGAGTTCGTAAGGTGATTTCCAGGTTTTCCACCAGAGCAGTAGGAGACTCCGCTACCAGAAGGAGGTCGTCTAAGTAGCCCAGTACCGCGATACCCCGTTGGCGTAACAACGCTTGCACCTGGGCTAACACTTTTGTGAAGGCCCGAGGAGCAGAGGCGAGACCAAAAGGCAACACCCCAACTGATAATGCTCCTCTCCCATAGCAAAGCAGAGGAAGCGCTGGTGACCGGCACATATTGAAATGTGAAGGTATGCATCCTTGATGTCGATCGAGGCAAGAAAATTCCCCTGCATGCAGAGATGCTACCACCGTGGCAATGGACTCCATCCTGAACTTCTGCACCCGCATAATACAGTTCAGCCCTTTGAGGTACAGGATTGAACACACCTTGTCTTCCTTCCTAGGAACTGTAAACAGGTTTGAATAAAAACCCTGAGAATGTTCCGAAGTCAGAACCGGGACAATACCCCCTTGAAGTAACAGGTCTTGTGCCGCCCCCAACAGACCCTGTAAGTGGGGACAGGCGCAAGTTGGAAGGAAAGAACCTTGCCGGAGGACCGAATGACTTTGTGGAACCAATTGTCTTGTACCAGGAAGACTACGGGATCAAGAAACCAGCGAGGACGTCCCCCCCCCTCCCCCCGATACGGGTGAGGGCGCACCTTCATGAAGGAGCCTTGTCCACTGGTCAGGAGAAGCCCGGTCTCGGCTTGCCAGACCAGGTACGTTTGGATCCTCCAGAGGAGGCCCTGAAAGGCTTTGAGCCCTTGTTAGTTAGCCCTGAGGGACGAAAAAAAGTTCTCATGAGCCGAGGAGGAGGGCTCACATCTACAACAAAAGTCCTTGCCCTTTGTAGCCTGCGGAAGAAAGGTACTCTTTCCCCCTGTGAGACCTTTAATGTCGTCATCTAGGGTAGCTCCAAACAGGTCATCTCCTTGAAAGGGGAGATAAGTCAAGGCCTTTTTCAAAGTCTGGTCCACAGACCAGCATTTGAGCCAAAAAACACACCAAAGGACCACTGCCGAAACAGAGAGGCGAGCCACTAGGGGAGCCGCATCCAAAGAGGCATCATAGATAAACTGCAGCCCCTGGACCAGCTGGTCCGCCAGCTCAGCAAAGGCAGAGGGGAGCTGTTCTCCCTCCAGGTCACGGGTAAAAGCTTAGCCCACTCAGTCAGAGTTTGCGACACCAGGGCAATGGTGAATACCGGCCTCAGTGCCGAACCAGTCAGAGTGTTCATATTGCGGGCCACAGCCTCTGCCTTCCTGTCAGCCGGATCCTTAAAGGCCGGGGACTCTTCAACCGGAATCATGGTTGCCTTGTGCAATCTGAAAACCTGGAGGGTCCACCACCGGTGGAACAGTCCACTTCTTAAGAAGGAACTCCACATACGGGTATCGCCTAGCAAATCGCTTAGGGACCCCAAGAGGACGCTTTAGTTGTCCCCACTCTTTAACGACAATTCTGTCAAAATAGGCAGGGAAAGGAAACACCTTTGCCGCTCTGTATGGCTTGTAAGTGCCAAAGGGAACCTGTGCCACCATTGCAGCTGCAGCCTCCATCTTTAAGGTCTCACGCACAGATACAATCAGTACTTCCACCAGCGTCTTTTCGTGCACGGTTGCAGATGTGGAGGAATCATCCTCACTATTTGAGAATTCTGGGCGTGTATGTGCAGGCCCAGCAGGGAGACCCATGTCCGCGGCGGCCAAATCAGATTCGCTTTTTGCTAGCCCAACGCCCAAAAACCACCTCCACCAGGGACAGAAAGGACTCTAGAAGTGCTCAGTGCATCAATGGATGGTTGGGACCATGAGGCCCTGCAGCCTCAGAGAGGGGATCAGGTGGGGAGATGTACTCCAAAGACTCCATGAGTCCCCAGGGGGATCCCACAAAAAGTGTAAAAACACTGCAAAGGGACAACCCTCACAGCGTTGGCAGTACCACCCGTTTGCCAGGCCCAAAGCACATCAGCAGAGAGGGAGAGAACCCCACCAGACTCACCAACTAGAAGAAAAACAGTCACCTGCAGCCCCCAGGATAATCTGCACTCCACGTGCAGCGATCAGGAAGTGAAAAGATCCAGGAGTCAGCACCAGGGGTTGGGGAGAAGTTCCCACCACCAAAATCGCTGTCCACAAGGCACCACAGTAATAGCCACCGCTATTTTCAATGGCAAACCACTGCAAAATGGCAGCCAGACTACACAAACATGGCCGCCATGCATTGAGCACGCAGGCTACAACACAATGGCAGTACCACAAGGCTCCCAGGGACCCAGGCGGGATCCCTAGGCCTCAAGGACAGGCCCAGGCAGGACGGAGGACCCTGGCATGAGCCCCTACTAGGTAAAACCCCACCCGCACAGCCTGTTCCATTAAAGCATAAAACAGCACAGTGCTTGTGCCGTGTAATTTGGCCCTAAAAAACCTGTCTGATCCTGACAGTTTCTGCCCCCCCCCTTTGTAAACAGATCACAGTTAATCATGGCTGCTGTACCCTGACACGGTGGTCAGTTTACGTGCCTCCGTCATCCGCAGCTCTCATGTCTCTCCTCCTCACCCCTGTCCTTTCCCCCTCCCCTTCCTGCCTGTGAGCCGCCCATCCCCTTGTAGCACTGTTTTGAGCAGTGCAAACATTACTGAACACAATCACTGCCAGCCCCACTGCTAGTATAACCTGTAGCATATATTGCATGCCTTTTTTTAAAATTCAACTTCTAGATACCTTATTTATTTTCCAGATTTGCGGTCACATAACCACCTGTCGCTCTTTTCCTCTGATGTATACACTACAGAGGGAGGTCACGTGACCACCTGGAAGAAGTCAGGGAGATCTCATCCCCACCTTCTGTAGTGTATATATCAGAGGGAGAGCATGACGGGCGGTCACGCAACTGCTGATTTGGGAAAGAAAGTAAGGTATTTAAATGAGTTTTAAAAAACAGCATGCAGTATATACTATAGGTTATACTAGCAGAGGGGCTGGCAGTGATTGTGTGCACTGCCTTAACAAGCCCTTCAACTTCCACTTTTGCTGCACAGCTTGGTCTCTTAGAGGAAGTTGAAACCTAACAGCAAGATCAATAGATAAAATACTAAGTTAACATAAGGACTCGTGGCTATGCGGTGACCATGAGGTCTAAGCCAGAACTGGGAGTGATGTGGCAGGTGCGCCCGATGGTCCTAGAGGTGGTGAGACAGCTAAGCTAGCATTGTACTCCATATATTCTGATGCCATTATACACTAATGATGAGTTTGTGTTTTTATTCTGCGAGTGGCTTTTTATCAATAAATTGTGGTTGTTTTGGTTACTGTACCATCGGAGGCTATTCCTTTCTCTTTCATATAATTTGGGGTGATCAATAAGCCGGATGGCAGAATGATCCGATGATTAAAATAGTGCAAAAAAGAAGTGCTGTGTTTCTTCCCAAGTTATCCACTACACTTCAAATGTGCTCAGGAAATCCATCTCCCTTCAGGAAAAGACTCACCAGAAATAAATGCCAACCACTCTCATGACTGGCCTAATTCACTTTATGTACAATACACCAACTCCTGGGCATCTCATCACCCTTTCAAAAAGCTGGTTCAGGAAAAAATAATTTTCATGCATGTTTGTTCTGCTGTACAGGAACAGTTAAAGGCTACATGACGATGTCTAGCGTCTTGGTCACCTTTAAAAAATTCAGAAACACACTTTACATCCACAGCTCTCCTGAAAGATACAGGTGCACAGACAGGTTCTTCCTCACGCATAAAAATCATTCTCTGGATAAAATGTCAACACACAGAAAAAGCAGAAAAGTTCCCAGCTACTTCACAAGTGTGAAAACCTTGCCAGGGGCCAGATTTAAAACCACAACAGGACCAAATTTTACATAGCTCAGGGATATTTTGCCAACTTGTGTCACTTTCTTCTTTTGGCAAGAGCCAAGCTCACATGGAAAAAAAAAAAAAAAAACCCAGACACTTTTTTTTGCTTTTTTTCCCCACATATGAAGTATATTTTGGTTGATCCCAGGAATGCAAGACTATGCAAAAACAATTAATACTTTACAGCATTTCGAGCTGTACATCATGTGGGACAGAAATTGAATACCCTGGCCTTCACTACTAACAGGCTTTAGGCCATCTCTGCAACTGAGCTGACCCTGTATTGAAATCTTGATCCCCCACATAGGCACAGGTGGTTTTAAACTGGAAAAAAAACAACTTTCCCCATCCAAAAAAAAAAAAAAAAAAAAAAAAAAAAAAGCTTTTAAGTATTTGTAGATTAACAGCATGTTCAATATTCCACAACTTTCCACTGGTCTACTGTGGGAATGAAACCAGATTTTAATTAAAAAACGGCAAACAAGAGTGCTGGACTGCAGTCATTACAGAGAAATAACTTCTTTGATTAAAACAATAAACAATTTAATCCTTTATTGCTTGAGTACCTTGTAAAGCGATGCAGAGAAACAAAAATAAAATGAAAAAAAGTATTTTAACAGCTATGGCACCTGTGTGAGGACAAACTGGTACTAGGAAGGTCTAGGTCACACAGGCCAGCTAAAAAGAGTTGGGGGTTGGCTTATTAGGTCTGAATCTCCTACCTCTGCCTAATACTACTTTAAAAAAATTGCACCGGTAAAGAAGAAAGTTTGACTATATACTTACTATACCCAAGTCTCACCCATTCACTTCAGCGAGATCCTGGGGAATGCAGAGTAGCCCAAATCTCACAAGAAATGATCCTGCACTGGACTGGAGTGCCTTTTTGTGAAATCTGGGGTCCTCTGTGTTCCTCATGAATCTTGAAGGAAGGATAATGAGGTCACGCCCTGCAATGCCTCAGATGGGGGCTAATGAAAGTGTATCATTTAACTTTTTTCATTACATCAGGTACAATTTTGAAGTATTTTTAGGTAGCAATTTTTACAGTGGGTAGGGGTGTGGATTCTAAGTCTATAAGTTAAAGCGGAGTTCCACCCAAAAGTGGAACTTCCGCTTTAAGTAGTTCTAACCCCCTGACATGCCACATTTGGCATATCATTTGTTTGGGGGGGGGGAAGCGGGTACCTAGTTTTGACAGGTACCCGCTCCCACTTCCGCTCGGAGCGCCCTGAGCAGAAGTTCTCCTCTCCCCCTCCCTCCCTGCAATCTTCTGGGACAGGTCAGAGGTCCCAGAAGATTGCCGGGCAATCGCGATGCGTAGCGCAACTCGTGCATGCACAGTGCCCACACCAGTGATGCCGGCGCCGCAGAGCAGAGATGGAGAAGAGCGAGGCTTCGGGCGGCCGCATCGCTGGACCGTTGGACAGCCTAATGTGTGAGAGGCTGGAACTCCGCTTTAAGAATTCTGTGGATGAATTATTTGGGGAAAGTACTGTATATCCAATTTTTTCCTAGTTTTTAATAAAGTAGGAATGGTCAATAGCCCTGTCAAGTTTCTCTATTTTGTTGCCCTGTTGGGGGGGATATTCCTTCTCTTCCTGTCAATAGACATAACAGAGTAAGAGGAAATCTATCTTGAAATATGAACAAAGCATATTCCTCTATATTGTGTACTTGTCTCAATACTGAGTGCTAAGCGCAATTTCTGTCTGCTGCTTTCTTCCTCTGCTATCAGCATGAATCCCTTCTGACAAGTTTTCCTGACACCAGAAGTGCACTGAATGGAAATATTGGTGCCGAAACCGAAAATGCAGGATGCACTTGGCGGAAAACCGAAAACGACAGTTTTTAAAAAATATATATATTTTTATATATAACTGTATTATACTTGACTTTTTAATTAATATCATGAATTTAAATGAATATTAAGTAATCGTCAGCCATTATTGGCAGCTTTAGCGCAAAAAAAGCTCAAGAAAAATGGATCCCTTTAAATTCTATGCATGTCTTCACAATTCTATGCATGTCTTCTGGTCCGTTGCACTTCCCTTGTGGTGTTAAAAAATCTTGCTGCATTTTTGGTCAGTAAAAAAAAAACGCACCAAATACACATCTCCCTGTTAAATTGCATCGAACACATTATTAAATGCACCCGTGTTACGTTTTTGATGCACTTTAAGTCACATGACCTATGAAAAACCAACCATAAAGCACAATAAAATTGTGGTAAAATCACCTGCGTTTTCGGCACCTTCTTTTATTGACAAAATGCGGATAACCCCGCTTTTGACCGATACATTTCGGAGGCAGAAACATCAGTGCATCTTTACTCGATGCCAAGACACAAATGGTGATAGGGGAGGGAGCTCCAGCTGATTGACATCAGGTCTGTTCCTTTGTGCTGTGTGAAAGGAGGCGTGTCCCTTCCCTCGAATAGTTTGTCACTTCCGGTCCCGCCCCTTTGTTTACCTTCCAACCAGCTGCAAGGAAAGCAGTGTTTGATCGGCTGCATTGGAGGATAGAGGAGAGATTTTGGGTGTAATAGATCCCAGATCTCCCCATAAAGAGGAACTGTCATGGCCCATGCTGTCACAAGGGATATTGTTCTTCCCTTGTGATAGCAATAAAGTTAGTACAAAAAAATATATATATATTTTGTATAAAATAAAAAAAAAAATTAAAGTGTCCCCAACCCACCATGCTTACGCACAAATGCGAACGCATATGTTACTCCCGCAAGCATATGTACACAATAATCGCACCACACGTGAGGTACGGTCGCGAACAGAGCGAGAGCTATAATTCTAGCAAAAGACCACCAGTGCAACCCTAAACTGGTAACCTGTAAAGGCGTTTAAAGTGTTGCCTATGGAGAATTTTAGGCACTATAATTAGCCGCTATTCCATGGGCAGATGCAATTTTTATCATATAGGGTCTCTGCTAAAAAAAAAAAAAAAAAAAAAAAAACTGTTTGGGGTTTTTCTAGCAAAAAAAAAAAAAAAAAAAAAAAAAAATAGGTTGATTTTTACACACACACATTATATATATATATATATATATATATATATATATATATATATATATATATATATATATATATATATATATATATATAGGGCGTGAGCACGCGGTCACCTTGGTAACACCCGACGTCACGCTACAGCAACCTGTCTGCTTTGGTACTGAGCGGCAGTGGAATACGTGAGTAGGGCTGGACAAGTGCGACTACCATGTTAAAGATACTATACGCCTGATGTATTTTATATATTGCGAGTAGCATTTAAAGGGATTGGGGGTTGTTTTGTGGCAAATACATTTTATGAGTTACGCTATGAGTCCCAGCTCTTGTGCTTCACTTTCATGATTATACAGGCGTGAGCATAACCATACATTATATGTGGACATTGAGAGATCTTGATTTGATGTGCAGCTGGTGTAAAGCTCGGTTAGAAGATAGAAACTACTAAGTGGTTGAACCAAATCGCATACAAATATATTTCTGGTGAGTGTCCACTTTCACTGGGTCGGCACAGTGGTGCGGTGGAGGTGCACTATAGTTTGTGGAATGACGGTGACAGAAGTTTTCATTATGCTTGACCTTATATGGATCCTCCGAGTCTGGAGAACTGTTTATTATAGAGCGACAACACCTGCATGTCTTGCACTGTGGACTAGATTCTTTTATGTAGTTCAATTTAGCGCTGCTAGTGCCAAATTGCTTTTTTCATGTTATTTGAGCAACTTTGCACCTTTTTTCAGATTTTTACATGTAGTAGCAAAGTAGTTAAAGTGGAACCAAACCTTTCGATATAAGGGTTTCCAAAAAAGTCTCATAACTGATCATCTGTTCAGCACTATTGCACCTGTACAGCAAACAGAGCCTAAGATGGCAGCTTTAATTTTTGCATTTATATGCAGTCCACCTCAAGGGACCACCGTGGTGTGAACAGGGCACGTATAAAACAATGGTTTTCCGTTTGCCCTGGCATTGGTCTGTATAGTGCAATGCAGCTCAACAGAACTGGTATGAACGAGCACTTTTTTCATAAGGCAATTTAAGAGCAAATGTATTTTAGGAGCAAATATATAAAGACTTGCTTTGCTGCAGAAAAAATGTTTGAACAAGAAGATTTAGCAAAGGTTTGTGTAAAACGGTACATTGACACTGGCAGACAAAAATGAAACATTAAAGGTCTACCTGTTGTTTTAAGCTTCGTAATTAACTTTGAAAAACATACTGTCCTACAGTCTGAGGGGTATTATTTCACATTGCTGAAAAGTTTGTTTTAACAAGAAAACCAAGTACATGACCTGCTCTTATAAAACCTCTGATCCAGACTGGCAGTACTAAAGGGTGCAGTCCCTTTACACAGTGATCCTCACAATGGAGAGATCAGCAAAAATGGAACATTTAATATCCAAGAACCGAAACACAAAACAATGCATTTATGTTGGTTTTAAATGATGACCTACTGCCATCTGCTGACTCAGTTCTTAAATTTTGTACGATTTTCTTTGAATATGTTCTGACCATTCCTATTTATCTAACTATACTTCGATACTAAAAGTCTATGCTAGAACATAAAGATACACTAGCTGTTGCTTAAGGCTCCTTTCACACGGTCCGCCTCCGTCGGTGGACTCCGTGCAGCTCAGCGGGGGATCGATACACTGATCCCCGTTGAGCAGGCAGGTGACAGCTGTGTGCGGAGAGGGAGGTGTCAGAGCCCCGCTGCTCTATGGGGGAATCGGATGAGAGCGGACTGCCTGTCCGCTCTCCTGCGATCCCATCCGATCCCCTGGATGGATGGAAAATAGGGTTTCCATCTGTCCGTATTTCACGGACAGGATCGGATGCGGATGGCAGCGGGCGTCAGCGGAGATGTCTCCGCTGCCCCATAGGGATGCATTGAGGATCCGATCAGATCCGCCTAAAAAACTGACAGGCGGATCTGATCGGATCGCCCGTGTGAAAGGACCCTTAGGCTCTGCATACACAAGCTGCAAAACTCTGAACCTGAAGTAAAGCAAAACGCATGTGGACGCAAAGTGCAATGTTCAGGAAATCTTCCCTGCATTTTCAAGGCAGTGCCAGGTACTCCATCATGTACATTTACGTTCATGGCCCTTTATCTCTGCAGGCCCCCAGCAGCATCACACTTGGGTTAAATAATAAGAAATGTATTTATTGACTTACAGGTTTTTAGCGCCATTCCTAGCTGGTCTTGCATTGTATCCATACATTTTGGAAGGACAGGATCACTGGTTTCAGATATGCTGTTTTTCACATTTTCAAGGACTCTTAGTTCTCTAAATCCTCGCTTTTCCTAAGGAAAAAAAAAACAGATACATGCAATTTACATAACTGCTTCTTAACCATTTTGCATACTCACTTGCAACTGATACCAACAAACATGTTTACTAATAAGATTACAAATTTGTAAAAGTAATTTAGATGACCGATACGGTTCTCTTGGAAACACGACTGTTGCATTCCAAGCCAAGCTTCCTTTACTTTCCTTAAAGGGTAACTCCACTTTTGTGGAAAAAAAATAGCAAATAAAGAAAAAACAATATAGTGCATACAATTGGGACACAAATCATATAGTAATTTAAGCGGAGTTCCGGCCTCGAAAAAATGTTGTCAATAAAAATACCCCCTGGACAGTCAGGGCTAGTGAATTTCAGCAATGATAGCCTCTGAACTGTCCCCTGGTTCACTTACATTTTAGAAGAAATACTTACCATGAAAATGTCTTGTCCAGCGCTGCCATCTCAGGTGTGGCCAGCTGAAGCCAGAGCGTCTTCTTCGGTGTCCTCTTCGGTGACGTCGGAGTCCCAGAATGCCCTGCACCGGCCCTGCTCATCACTTCCGGTGCAGGCGCGTCATCCCTGCACAGCTTCTGGGCAAGCCCAGAAGCTGTTCAGCAGGGAATAACGCGCCTGAACCGGAAGTGACGAGCAGGGCCGGTGCAGGCGCATTGACTCCTGGGAGCGATGACGTTCGGCACCCAGGAGTCAATGCAAGCAGGAAGAGACGGCGCAGGGCGCGGCTGAAGAGTGAGGAAGAGGAAGAAACGTAAGTATATTTTCTTTAATAACAGGGTAAGTGAATAAAAAAAAAAAAAAATAATTATCCAATTCTTTTTCAGCAACAGTACAGCAAGCGGATCGTGTAAAGCTGATTTTGAGGCCGGAACTCCCCTTTAAATGTTATTAAAAATTACCTTTCCTTTTCAATCTGCAGCTGTTGTAATTAAATGGAGATGGGATGCTACACCGTGGTAAACACGGCCCTGTCCCAAATTTTTTAAAACATGTTGCTGCCATCAATTTTAAATTTTCTCATATTTTTTTAATGAGGATACTTGATTATTGCTGTATGCTGATATTTTTCTTCTAAGAAATGGCAGTGTAATGTGCCATTACACTACATGACCTACAAGATTTGTCTAAAATTCATCTGGTATTCACTTTATGGCATATACACATGAATGTACATTACCAACATTTAAACAAAGTCACTGTCAGCATTTGCTTTTTTTTTTTTTTTTGTAACTAGGGAAATAGTGTGCCCTAATGCAATACAATCAGCAAGCAACACATGGGCTTGTTCGAGGAAGGTAAATCATCAGAGCAGGTTCATAAAGTGCTCTTCATCAGGACATTGATGTCACACTCTGGAGCCCGGCATATTGCAAAAGAGGAGTTATGCAGGCCTGGAAAATGGTTCAAAAGAATCCCAACTACAAAGAATATGAGCATTTTAATAAACCCTTAGTGGAATGAAACACAGACACAGCTGAATACTGGAAGATATTAGCTCACAACAGCACCTCGCACAAGCGGCTCAAAGGACATCTGTTAGGAACATGTGTTTGTCATGTCTGCTATGCATGACCCGCCTTTCTGAGGTGAACAATATTAAAACCCACATATAGAAAAAGCCATGCTTTCCAGATAAAGACAGAAATATACTAACTGTAGATGTCTACTTCCATCTAGTGGTGAAACATGTTTAGTGCAACCTCTGAGTGCTCTCCAGCTAACCCTATAACATAGATGTAGATACAGCAAGGAATGAACTGAAGTAAAGTGGAAGACATACAGTCAAGAAAATACACCTCAATCCTTTTATCAATAACAATGTAAAATCACACCACATTGAATACTAGTCCAAAAACAAAACAGTTAAAGCTAAACAGTCATTTCTCTAAAAACTACGAAATGATGAAATCAGTACCCAAGAGGTAGCCATATTTTTTCAAAAAATAGACAGCTCTGCATTCCCAAGGACTACAGACAGTGTAGAGAAAACTGGGTGACGCACTGTCTGCTTCATTAGTAGAAGACATATATCTGATTAGGAAGACTGGTTGTCTTTATTTAGTGCTTATGTAAGTGTAAATGTTAAGTCAGATTTAAACCGGTTCATTGACCCCTCTAATGAGACTGTCTATATCGCATGAAACCACAAACACTTCACTATTATAAATGTTAGCATTAGTGCATGTTTCAAAATAAAAGTAGACTTGCGTTTTCCCATTTAATCTGACTGAATTTAGAGAAAATAGAATTGTGTGTCTCCAGGGGCAGACTGGGATTTGTGACTTACCGTAAAATCCATTTCTTTGATGTTAATTGACGTGACGGACACAGCTCCTGATCTTAGACCATTCGGATATACTGGCCCCTACAGGAGTAGGACACTAGGCAGAAAAAAAAAAGTCTGGCTACTCCTATGGGCAGTCCCAGGGGGTATACTCCCTCTCTCTGCTATAGTCACTCAGTTTTGTTACAAGCAGTGTCAGAAGAATTACAATTCTACAAAGGTGTGGGTGCTGTGTCCGTCAATGAACATGGGAGAAATGGATTTTACGGTAAGTCAAAAATCCCATTTCTCTTTCATTGACGGACACAGCTCTTGATCTTCTTAAACATTGGGAGGTCCTAAAGCAGTGTTAAACATGGAGGGGTGGAAACCGCAAAAATTATCAAGGCTAAACAGTAGCCAACCAGGCAACAGGAGCTCAACCAAAAAAACTGGAGCCCACCTGAAAAAAAAATACACTCTCAAAGAGGTCCTCTAAACAGCAGCCTGCAAAACCTTGCAGCCAAAAGAAGCATCCGCAGATGCCAACACATTCACTTTACAGAACTTTGTGAAAGTGTGCACCGACGACCAGGTGGCCACCTTGCAAACCTGCATCACCGATGCCTGATGACTGAAGGCCCAGGGGGGACTGAGCGTCCAAGTAGAGTGTGCCTTGACAGGGAAAGGTGGAACCTGACCCCTGATGGAATAGGCCTGAATCACCGTCTGTCTGATCCATCTGGAAATGGTCACAGAGAAAGCAGATGACCCTTTCCGAAGCCCAAAGCACAAATAGTAAGTCTGACTTCCTAAAAGACACCGTAGCTGGCAGGTACACCCTAATAGCCGAACCCCTTCCAAGGTATGCAAGGAAATTTCCTTAGGTGGTTTTGGCCTGGGACACAGGGAAGGCAACACAATGTCTTCATTCAAAAGGAAATCAGAGACAACCTTTGGAAGGAACAGACAAGGGCTCACCAAGTAAGGTAAACGACAGGATAACGCCGCCAGTCCCAACACCCTGCGCGATACCTACCAAAAAAAAAAACACCTTCTGAGACAGTGTAAGGCAGCAAGAGAATCTCCCGAAGATTCTCAAAGGGAGGCTTCTGGAGGACCGAAGGCATCAAATAGAGGTTCCAAGACGGCAACCGAGACCGCACTGGAGGAACCAAATTTCGAACACCCTGAAGAAAGGTATGCACCAGGGAGTGTGTGGCCATGGGTTTTTGGAAGACCGCTAAAGTCAACACCTGGCCCCTGATGGTACTCAAGGCAAATTTCTGTTCAACCCCCAGTTGAAGGAAGGTCAATATCTGAGCCACCGAGAAGGAGTGAGGATGAACCCAAAGAGATTCACATCACGCAATGTACATCTTCCACGTACGATGGTAGATCTTCCTAGAAGTAGATTTCTTAGCTTTTAGCAACGTTGGAATCACTAATTCAGACAAACCCCTATCCTTCAGCACCTGGCTTTCAACAGCCAAGCCGTCAAAGCCAGAGATTGTAAGCAGGATGGAAGATTGGCCCTTGGGACAGCTGATCCTGCCTGAGAGGAAGTTACCAAGGAACGTTGGTAACCAGCCACACCAGATCGGCGTAGCTAGTCCGGGGCCACCAATATAACCGGAATCCCTTCGGCCTTGATCCTGCGTAGAAGTCTTGGCAGAAGCTTGAGAGGAGGGAAGGCATAAATCAGGAGATACTAACCCCACAGAGCAACCAGTGCATCTGTGGCATCCGCCAGAGGATCCCATGACCTCGCTACGAACCTCTGCCCATTTCTGTTGAGCCAAGACGCCAACAGATCCACCTCTGGGGTGCCCAAATGAAAACACAACTGATGAAACCCCTCCGGATGAAGAGACCATTCCCCCTGGTCCAACGCCTGCCGACTGAGGTAATCTACCTGCCAGTTTTCCACTCCGGGAATGTGTACAGCGGAAAGGGCTGGAACTAAATGTTCTGCCCACCTGAGAATGCTGGCTACCTCCAGAGCCACCAGGACACTTCTTGTGCCCTCTTGGTGATTGACAAAAGCCATGGCTGTGGCACTGTGATTTAATGCGCACTGGATATCAGAGACGATCCGTGGTGACCACAGTCCAATACAAAGGGAAGGAAGGATTTGCCCTGCCGGAGAACAAAGCCACCAGATTAGGGACCCTTGTGTAACCCGGCTCAGCTGGATTTGGTTGTCCAGAGATTGCGGATCTTTGTCCCATATGGAACTGTGCAAACGAGACCGACTAGAAGGTCGACACCATCAGGTCCAACACCCGCATGCAAGTACAGAGGGATGACCATCTGCTGGACAGTTGGAGGCAAATTGCAGCCTGCAGTTTCTGGAGTTTGTCCAGAGGAAGGAGTACACTGGCTAAGGCCAAGTCCAGAGTCAGCCCAGATAGTCTAGCTTTGTGGAAGGAACCAAGGTAGACTTCTGAAGATTCTGAATCCAGCTGAACTCCTTCAGGGTCCGTATGGTGATTTCAAGGTTTTCCACCACCGAAGTAGGAGACACTGCTTGCAGAAGAAGGTTGTCCAAGTAGCCCAGTTCAGCACCTTGAGGTCCAGAATTGGACATACCTTGCCTTCCTTCCTGGGGACTGTAAACAGGTTTGAGTAAAACCCCTGAAAAGGTTCCGAAGTCGGAACCGGGACAATCACCCTTTGAAGTAAAACCGCTTCAAAAGAGAGTCTGTAAGCGGACCGGGGACAGTCGTACATTGGAAGAAAGAACCTTTCTGGAGGGTAAGAAGGAAACTCAATCTTGTACCTGGACCATATGACCTCCTGGACCCACTTGTCTTCTTGTACCAGGGAAGTCCATGGGTCCAGGAACCAGCAAAAACATCCCCCCACCCCAGGCTGAAGGGGCCTTGTCCACAGATCTGGAGAAGCCTGCTCTTGACTTGCCAGACCAAGTTCACTTGGATCCTCCAGAGGAGGCCCCGAAGGGCTTCGTTCAATTGTCCCTGAGGGATAAAAAAAAACTTCTTATGAGCCGAGAAGGAGGGCCCACGTCTACGACGAGGGTCCTTGCCCTTAGTAGCCTGTGGAAGAAAGGTACTCTTTCTCCCCCTGTGAGACCTTTAATGATGTTATCCAGGGTAGCACCAAACAGGTGATCTCCTTGAAAGGGAAGATCAGTCAAGGCCTTTTTAGAAGTCTGGTCCGCACACCAGGGTTTGAGCCAAAAGACACGCCGAAAGACCACTGCCAAGACAGAAAGCTGAGCCACTAGGGGAGCAGCATCCAAAGAAGCATCACAGATAATCTTAAGCCCCTGGACAAGCTGGTCCACCAGCTCAGAAATGGGAGGGGAAAGGGAACACTTTTGCCGCTCTGGATGGCTCGCGAGTGCCAAAAGGGAACCTGCGCCTCCATCGCAGCTGCAGCTGTGTCCTCCATCTTTAATGTCTCACGCACAGATACAATCAGTGTGTCCACCAGCGCCTATTCCTGCGTGGTTGCAGAAGTAAAGGAATCCATCTCACTATCTGAGGATTCAGGGCACGTGAAAGAGGGTATGTGATAGTATTTATGTTTTTTTTATATGTATACACAACATCTATTGCCCTTCATTTCCATTTTAAACTGAATGGGTTGTTTTACAAGGTGAGGGTTCACACACACACTTTAAGAATCTGTTAGAGCAATAATCATCATCACCATAAAACCAACAGTGCTAAAAGAAGCAAAAGGTTTTTGTTTAACTAAAAACAAAAGGAAATCACTATCAAGTATATAAATAGATTTAATTAATGTGCATAACAGAGGAGCAAACATGATACATTACCTAGCAAGTCCAGTGTCTTGGCTGGGAGAGGGAGAGAGAATTGGCGGATTGCCCTTTTTATCATGCATAAGACCCAACCACATTGACACCACTCTTTAGGTTTTCATTCTACCCCTGGATGGTCTCTTTTCAAGTCTGCATTATTCTTGGAATTCTACCCCAATTGCTTACCTCCTCCAGCAAATGGATCTCTCACACTGTGGGCAAGCTCTCTGACATAGACAATGTCAAGTCACAGCCTACCCTTTGATCTTTTAGTGATTGAAATGTTATCCTTTTTAGCTCCAGAACTTCTTCTTGAGGGTGTTTGAATATAAAGTAAAACCTCCATTAACCACTACAATGTGCTATGCACGGAGCTGTTCCCAAGAGATAGGTTCTTTATTTATGATTCTCCACCATACCTCCTGTAGGGCGATACTATTCTGCTGGTTTTTAAGATAGTATTTCACAGTGATGGGATGGCCTAGTGATAACCAGAGTAGCTATCCATAAATGTCTGATATGGACAATGTTGCACAGTCCATCACATGTTGCCAACACCATTCTCCATTAATAGATCAACTTGGGTACAACCAGCCTACCAGGTTTTTCATGCGATTATTGCCAGCGGCACTCTAAAGAAATGCTGGTAAGTTAATTGGCTCCTGTCTAAAAACTGGCTACAGGGTGTATGCAAGAATGTGAGTTAAGCCCCATACACACGGGCCGAATGACATTGGCTGGTTCAATAAAAACAGGTCGACATTCAGGCCGTGTGTATGGCAGCTGGTCCGGCTTCTGTCGGATGAGCATGCTGAAAAACCAGCAGCCAGCCTTCTCCTGATCAGCGCTCTCAGCCAATGGCTGAGAGCGCTGTTTAGAGTGTTTGGCCATCCCCCTGTCAGAACACAACAGCTCGGAGGGAAAACCAGCACTCGCCAGCTCCAGATCAGCCCTCTCAGCCAATGGCTGAGAGCGCTGATCAGAGTGTTCTGGTCATCCCCCCTGTCAGCTCAGCAGGAGAGATCGCTGTACTAGCGTCGGATCATTAGTACAGCCACTCTGCCCAGAGCGGACAGTTTTTTTTTTCGTTCAACCCACTGGGTTGAAGTGAAAAAAACCTTAAAGTGTGTAACAGGCTTTAGGGATCTTAGACTGTAAGCTCCTTGGAGTGCAGAGACTGATGTGAATGTAAATATATATATATATATAAAGCGCTGTGTGAATTGACAGCACTCTACAAGTACCTGTAATAAGTAAATTGGTCACAAAGTACAAAAACTTATCAAGAGACAGAGGTGTAACTAGAACCTTCAGGGTCCTGGTGCAAGAAACCATAAAGGGCCCCCCTGACCACCGGCCAGGGCCCTTCCTCCCTGTTGTGCGGGCCCTTTATAAAGGTTGCTGGTGCACACCTAATCCTTTCTGATGCCAGAGTAAATAGAGAGGAACTATTCTCATTCGTTTACAAGTGTTATTGGCCGCATATACGGTCTGTTACTCCCCCAGCATCCTATCTCTTTTCTCCTGTGTCATAGTAGTTTAAAAGCCCAGACTAAGGGTAAAATAGCCATTGCCTAAAAGACAAAATGGCACAATCTTACTAGGCAAGCTGAATTTTTGAGTCATGTAACACGCTCTGTACTTCTGCACTTTCTTGCAGTATAACAACAGTCTCAGGTTCTCGCTGTTCTAAAGAGGCAATGCATCGTTCTCTCATACTGCACACATCTTCAATGAAAAAAGGTCCTATCACTTATGGATTTCAAATAAATTAAATAGAAAACATTCAATAAATTAAATCTTCACACTCATCAAACCTTTCTTTCTGTGCAGTTTTCTGTATTAGCTGGTCAACCTCATCTCTCACATCTGCACCTACAGCGATCGCTGAAATATTCTTGATAACATTTTCTATTCCATCAACTGCGTTTTTTCAGCCAATCACTGCAGCTCTGTTGTTAATTTCTCTCATTCTTAACAACGTGCTCAAAGCATTCGTCATTCTTGTTTTTCTTCCTTTTTTAGCGGATGGTTTCGTTTTTATACTATCATTCTGATCATATTGCTTGAACAAATCAAACTTGATAAGTCGAAACCTTATCTGCACATGTTTTGACAGTAGCAGAAGCATGCTTTAAGAAAATCTCCAGCTACCTCCACTGTTAACGTCCATGCACACTGGGCATGAAAAAAAAAAAAGGTTGCTTATACAGGCTTTTGGCGTTTTTTTTTTCTTCAGCCTGTAAAAACAGCTCTCTGTTAGTCTATGTGTCCATTCACACTATGGAGTTTACAAGCATATTTGCAGAGAAGGGTTTTCAGACAAGAAAAAAAAAAAACACTTTAGAATTGCATTTCGGAGAGGAGCTTTAGAGCAGAAAAAACGCATGCAACGCTAAACGTTCATTGATTATAGTGAAAAATAAGCAGAGAGGAATGTTTTGGAAAAAAACACTCATAAAAGCAAATGCCCATTAACTTCCAAACTCTTGTGCAATACAAGCCTTTATGAGTGTTTTCTATGCTGCTTTTTTCTGCCAGAGGTTCCGACATTTTTTTCAACAGCCTAGTGTGTGTGTGGAACCTTAAAGTGGTTCTAAAAAGTACAGGTTACCTTAAATCATTCTATGCATTTAGGTAAAAAAACCTTCTGCATGCAACTGCCCTCCCTAAATACTTACCTGAGCCCAATCTCGATCTAGCGATGTGGAAGAAAGGCAGCGTCTCTCTCCTCATTGGACAGAGAAGAGGTCAATCAGGCACCTGCTTCTGTCAATCAGACCCAGTGGAAAGAGAAGTGGTGGGGGAATGTGGCTGACTCTAAACTGGACTCTGTGCGTCAATGGAAACACAGTGCTGACTCGGGAAAGAGCATGCACGAGTGAGCCAGGAGCACCGGTATGGGACCCCAGAAGAGGAGGATCCGAGGTGCTCTGTGCAAAGTCATTGCACACAGCATGGAAGTATAACATTTTTGTTATTAACAAAAAATTGCCTTTAGAATCACTCTAAAGTGGAAATAAACTTGAATTTTAATCAAATGGCTGACAGGCAGGGTATTTATGACAGAAGATACTTTATTGGTCTCTTCTGATATAAACGCAAACTTCTGCCTGTTAGCTGTCATGTTCACTAAGCTGTGAATGCGCAGCTCAGCAAACATTTCCCGTCCCGATCCATGCCGCGGTGATGGGACTCCCGTGTGCATGCACAAGACTGGTGGCATTGTGGCCTGGCCTATCAAGTGGCTGAAGGCACAGGACCCGGAAGAAAGAGCAGGCAAAGATGGAAGTGCCAGGTGCCCGACAAATTGGTCCCAGCGATGCGCTGGATGGACACCATATGACAGGTAAGTCTGCCATAATGTACTAATATGCTGTGAATACTAGTACATTATGGCATAATCCACCTGGGGGCCTTAAAAAAAAAAAAAAAAAAAAAAAAAAAAAAATTATAGTGGATTTTACTTCTGCTTTAAGTTAATCACCGACATAATTAAAGTTGCCTTACCAGCAATTGCACACAAACTCTACTGCCAAAACAATTGACATAACAGAGTCACTAACTCCGCTTTTACTCAGTCAAGCTGAACCTTCTAGTCCACCAAGGAGATTCACACTATCAATTAGTGTCCCAATTTCTCCTTATCACTACAGATTGTAAGCCTTACACACTAACCTTCATTAGAACCTCAGATCTAAGGACATGAGAACCCACTGTTGATGCAAAAAAGCTACTTCTTTTTCACATGGAAAAAAAAATAAAAACAAACTACATTTTTTCCCATCAAAGTTGTCTGGGTTTATCCTACAGATCTACAGGGCGATTAGATTTTCTGCTGGCAAAAAGTGAACAGCTAAACAGGCCTACTAATTATAACAGATGTAAAACATGATAACAAAGATACATACACCATTCAAGTATATGGAAACTTCTATACTAACCAGATGTGCATGTCCACTCACTGAGATTATTTCCCAGATCTTTCAGTATTACTCAAGCAAGGATTTAGAATTCACAAACCAGCCTGAATCTTGTCCACAGAAGAGATGAATGCCTTTAACTCTGTTTCTCTTGTAGAGGTCTGGACCTTAGCTTTTGTAGAGGTCTGGACCTTGAAGTATGGGGTTTGGGGTTATTGCCCATTTATATTTACCTAGGTGGATGCAGCATCGGTCCGATGCTGCATCTGTCCCCCGTCACCTCTGCACTGAGAACTGAGCGATCGAACACTGCCGATCGCTCAGTTCTGACAGCTCCGAGTATAAAGCTGCTGACTGACAATCACAGCTCTCTGCTCTGCCTCCTCCTCACTCATTGGCTGTGGAGTGGCAGGAAGTGGCAGGCTCAGTCTCTCAGCAGTTCGCTGAGAGACTGAGCCAGGTGACGGTCCAGGCACCTGGCTGATCCCGACTCCGTGTTCGTGATGACGCGGTGCCTGGACTGATATCTGTGACATCAGCACAGAGCGGACTTCAGAACACTCTCTGCTGAAAATGGGTAACAGGAGTGCAGAGTGAACTGCACTCCTGGGATCCATAGAAGTACAACCAAACGAGCTTTGGCTCTACATCTCCTTTAAAGCAAATCTATAGCCAAATTTTTTTCAGCTTGGATAGAGCAAGGAAGGGCAATACCATGTCAGATTTTTTTTTTTCACAATCCCATTGCGGAGATTTCCCTTCACTTCCTGTCCCTTAGCCAAACAGGAAGTGAGATCAAATCCCTGCAAATTAAAAGGAATCCTTTGGAGATCCCCAAGTCACTGCAACTGGTGACCCTATTGGAAGATTGCCCCTCTATTACTTTTCTGGGAACAACCCAAAATTTGGGTTTTTCTTTTACTGTCAATGATAATGGTAAAGGAGACAATTAGAGAGGGTGGATCTCCTTAACGGGGGCACAGACAGCAATAAAAACTGACAGGTCTTCTAATCCCTCACTACTATATCCAAAACTAATATTAAAAATAATGTTTTGCCTTTATGTATACATTAAGACAAAATAAACTAGGATTTGGGTTCTCTGCAGATTTTTCCACATTCCAAATTTTAGGTTGCCAAATGAAATATTTATCTATTTTGTCTGTCCCTAAATTAACATAATTTGTTAGCGCTCTGGTAATGTTAATTGTGAGGATTATAATCAGACTGACATTTCTTAAAAAGAGCAAAGATTTTATTTAAATACAAAGAAAGGAAAATCACTAACAAGTACATAAAAAGATCTATATAATGTTACAGAGTAATAATCATAAAAGAGCAAAGATGATTCATTACATAGATAGTCCATCCATCCCTTTAAATTCGGTATGTTGGCTGGTGCGCAGAGAGAAAGGGAAAATTGGCCCACCCACATTGATACCCATCATCTAGGTTTTCATTCCACCCAAGTCTTTGTCCAGTCTGCATTCTTCTTCGGATTCTACCTTGACTGCCAACCTCCACCAGCAAATGGCGACGTCACACTGTGGGCAAACTCTCTGACATTGGTCAATCTCAGGCTATAGCCTGCCATTTAATCTCATGGTGGACAGTTTATTAGATGGTATTCCAGTCTGCATTCTTCTTCGGATTCTACCTTGATTGCTAACCTCCACCAGCAAATGGCGACGTCACACTATGTGCAAACTCTCTGACATTGGTCAATCTCAGGCCATAGCCTGCCATTTAATCTCATGGTGGACAGCTTATTAGAAGGTATCTTTTAAAGCTCTGCATTCTGCAGTGATCAGTTGGCTTACTCATAGCAAAACAGGTAAATAGCCATAAATTCCTAAAATGGATATGGAAAATGTGGCCCAGAACAACAAACCACCTGCCAAGGTAAGTGCTGAAAGGATGATCAAGTGCCTGAAGGAAACATTATAGGCCAGGGTCTGTGTACAACTCCCAAGATATACTTCAAGGGTAATCAAACCAGAAACTGCTAGTGAGCCCGAAGGCAATGCGCAGCTGGATCTTGAATGGTTTAGAAACTTCTCCATGGAAGAAGAGATCCATTACCCAAAGAAACTAGAAAAAAAAAAATTGGGAATTGTTAGGGATTGGAGGTTGGGAGTAATTACCTGCATGATAGGAGAGAGAGAGCGCGCGAGAGAGAGGCAGTATGGGACTTGGCAGGGACCCAAGGCATGTCTGTACTTGCATCCAATCTTTTCTCAAGATATCGGCACAGGTGCAGAGTAGCTGTGTAGGACTACTTTATTTTTTGGTAATTTTCATAGCATAGATATATGTGGATTGTTAGAGTTTAGGTCCATGTACAGTTTTTTTATTTTTAAGTTAGGCCTCCTCTATTGATATGCTAACAATTATGTTGGGCTAGTTTGTGAAGCTCCTTGCAGGAAGTGAGGAAGCAGAAAGTGAAGGGAGGGAAAAAGGAACACTTATGCTAGACGACAAAGTTGGAATACAACATGATAATTTGTTAGGAAGGATAGATAGTTTGTACATTGTAGGCAATTTTGTAATACTTTGTATTCTATAAATTGTATATCCTCCAATGTATGTGCAACTGTTCTATTCAGTAAAGCACCATAATTGGCTTATACAGCAAAGTAAGCTTAAAGCGTAACTCCACTTTTGTTGAAAAAAAAAAAACATTCCCCTCTGGGTGATCTCTGTACATTGCAAGGATTTAAAAAAAACGTTGTTGCAGATTCCTACCTTTTGTTATTCTGAAGAAATCATTGTTTCTTCCTCTGTGCTGAGTGGCTCCAATGGGAGTGGTTTCATAATTATCTATCAGCTGTGCAGCTTAAGAGCTCTAACGAGGAAATCTGCTGGGCCTGCATCCCTTTAGATGTGTTCCTATTGAGACTATCGCACCAAAAATGTCGATTTTGTTGCAGGGGATGCCAGAAATCTGACTTGTATCTTAGGCAGACTTCTGGGAAAATTGGCGAGCCAATCACACAGGCAGGAAATTATGTTTCTGGGGGATGGTCAAGTACATATTCTGTGTACAGAACACCTCCAGGTAGCCATATTGCATTGCATTTTCAGAAAATTACAACAGCTGCAGATTGAAAAGGAAAGAAGAAACAAAAGAGTTTTGGGACTTTATATGAGGCTCACATAGACATGAGCCTCCATCCCTATATGTATACATAAAATAGTAAAAACTTTATATGAAGTGTGTGGCCCTTAGTGACTAACATGAATATGATCACATCCAAAGAATGAAAAAAAAAAAAAAAATCCGATTGATATAAATCGCATTTTAATGAGACAAGGGACAATTGATGACAGCATTGTACATGGAGGATAACAAGTAAAAGGGTATGGATTATGGATGAATAGGAAAATGAAAACATCAGCACTGATAAGTGGATGATAATATACATGTATTCATATAGATAAAAACATGAATATACATGATACATATGTATGTAGAACAATACAATCAAGTACATGGTAAATATGAGATGGTAGAAGGAATTGCTTCCCAAAAAGCTCAACGCGTTTCGTGAATAAACACTTCATCAGGAGCAGGTGCAATTCATGTATCTAGGGAGAATGTAATACATGTATATATAAGGTAAATTGATGTATAGCCTCCATGTACAATGCTGTCATCAATTTTCCCTTGTCTCATTAAAATGCGATTTATATCAATCTGATTTTTTTTTTTTTTTTATTTCATTCTTTGGATGTGATCATATTTATGTTAGTCACTAAGGGCCACACACTTCATATAAAGTCCCAAACTTTTTACTATTTTATGTATAGATTGAAAAGGAAAGGTCATTTTTAACCAGTTCCCATCCGCGCTACAGCCTATATACGGCTGCAGCGCGGACTTGAATTTTCGGGAGGCCGTTTTTAAACGGCCTCCCAGAAAGAGTCTCCCCGCGCGCTCCCGCGAGCGCGCATCGGGGAAAATCTGTGTCGGCCGTGTCCCTTGGACACAGCTGATCACAGATCGTGGTGAATGGCCAATCACAGCGGCCATTCACCACGTGATCGGACCGTCCAATGAGAGATGATCTCATATGTAAACATATGAGATCATCTCTCATCGCCGGCGCTCCTTCCTCACACGGAGCCTGCAGTGTGAGGAAGGAGGGGGAGCCTCACAGCGCCGGGGACACAGAAGAAATGTAATCAGGGCACCGATCACCAGTGCCCTGATTACAAAAGGTAAAACACATACACAAATTGCCACCATCAGTGCCCACAATCAGTGCCCCCCATCAATGCCCACAATCAGTGCCCATAGTGCTGTCAGTCAGTGCCCATCAGTGCCTGCTCATCTAGGCACTGATGAGCACTGACTGGCAGCACTATGGGCACTGAGTGTGGGCACTGATGGCGCTGCCCATCAATGCTCATCAGTGCCGCCCATCAGTGCCACCCGTCAGTGTCCATCAGTGCCATCCGCCAGTACCCATCAGTGCCGCCTATCAGTGCCGCCCGTCAGTGCCACCTCTCAGTGCCCAGCAGTGCCACCTCTCAGTGCCCAGCAGTGCCACCTATCAGTGCCCAGCAGTGCCACCTATCAGTGCCCAGCAGTGCAGCCTATCAGTGCCCAGCAGTGCAGCCTATCAGTGCCGCCTCATCAGCGCCCTTCAGTGAAGGAGAAAAATTTATTTTCAAAATTTACTCGCAGAAAATAAGAAAAACTTTTTTTTTTTTCAAAAATTTCTGTCTTTTTTCTTTTTTTTTGTAAAAAATAAAAAACCCAGAGGTGATTACATACCACCAAAAGAAAGCTCTATTTGTGTGAAAAATATGATAAAAATTTCATATGGGTACAGTGTAGCATGACCGCGCAATTGTCAGTCAAAATGTGAGAGCGCTGAAAGCTAAAAATTGGTCTGGATGGGAAGGGGGTTTAAGTGCACAGTAGGCAAGTAATTAATAACATTCAATTACAATAAGATTTGTGTCGCATTTGTTTACGCTATATTGTTTTTTTCTTTATTTGCTAATTTTTTTCCTCATGAAAGTGGAGTTACCCTTTAAGCAAAATAGTGGCACAAGGAGAACTTTGTCTGCACGAAGACAATGCTAAGGTCATAATATTGTTTTTCTTCCATACGGGGATAAGTGTTGGGGATTTTAAACATTTTTTGGCTAGGTAGGGGAAAAATTCTTCTTCAGCCACTTCGCCTCTCAAACCTGTTTACCCCCATTGACCAGAGCAATGTTTACATTCCTGCCATGGACCTGTTTATTTGGCAATAACTTTGTCATTACTTAAGATAACAAGGGAATACAGTTTTTTAAAGGATCAACAACTTTCTTTTCATGATACTGTTTTGTAACAATTATTTTTTTTTTTAGTAATCCTCAGAAAATAAAACACAACAAAATTAAGCAAAATGCACTATTTTTGAGTAGTGTTAGTGCCGGTTCACACTGAAGCGGCACGACTTCGGGGGCGACCTGTGAAGTCGCGTGCACCGCGACTTCGGCGCGACATAAAATGAATGTCTATGCAAGTCGCTCCAGGTCACCCTGAAGTGGTACAGGACCCTTTTTCTAAGTCGGAGCGACTTGTGTCACTCCTATTAGAACCGTTCCTGTACTACACTATGGACCGCGACGGTGCGCGACTTGCCAGCCTGACCAAGTCGCCTGACAAGTCGTACTAGTGTGAACCGGCACTAAGGGCCCTTTCACACTGCTCTGTAGCAAAATCATGGTAGAAGCGCATATGCGTTTTTACAGAAATTTTGCTGTGTTTCATATGCGTTTCCTGTGTATTTTTGGGTTGCCTGCACCTTTGAAAAACAGACATGCGACTTATAAATGCACCAAAAATGCAAATTGCAGTGTTTTTACAGCGATTTCCTTTCATTTCAATGGGAAGCTGTGTTTTTGGTGTGGTTTGTAACACCACACCAAAGACGCAGCATTCAGGCGTTGATGTGGGTGGTGTGTGCGAGGTGAGTATGAATGGGAGTGTCTGGTTGTATTTGGGGTTCATGGCGCCTTTCATTTCTATAACTTGGCATTGAATACTACAACCTCCCCCCACCCCCCGCCTTTTTTCCACTGAGATGGCGGGGGGAGTTGGAGGAATTTTAATATCCAAGTTTTTTTTCAAATATGCCATATATATGTGTATACTGCTCGTGTCTACACAATTGGACTTCTATCTGTTGTGCCTTTGTAAATTGTTCCTGTGTTAATGCAAAAAAATCCCTAAATAAACACATTTCAAAAAAAAAGAGATGAAGTATGCAGGACTTTTCAAAACGCACCACACCCACAGCGCAGTGGTGTGAAAAGTACCATAGGATTTTAAGGGAAAAATTTTTCTTGTATCGTTTTTCTTGCAGAATAAAAATACAGGAAAAACCTATCAGTGTGAAAGGGGCCTGAGTTTAAAAAAAAAAAAAAATGGTCTTACTGTACATAAAAAGTGTGCATTTTATTGTGTAATTTGTCCTGTTTAAAATGACACTAAAATTACAATTCTGGTAAAATGCATTGCATTTATTTACAAAAGTTTTTTTTTTTTCAATTTTGCACTTTTTTTTTTTTACATGGGAAATATGTAAAATGTTAACAAACAAAACAAAAAAAAGTTTAAATATTAATAGTTAATAAAATGAAAACAAAAAATCAGCAGGAAAATAATAGTTAAAGGGAGAAAGAGAATAAGGAGTTAATTGGGGCGGATTTGCATAAACTAAGGCCCCTTTCACACTTGTGTGACTTGTCATGCGATTTGGGACTGCAAAATCGCATGACAAGTCGTTCTCCATTATTTCCAATGAGTACCATTCATATCTGTGCGACTTGAAGTCGCACCGACTTCAAAGTAGTCCCTGTACTACTTTGGCACGATTTTGAAGCGTTTTAAGGCCAAAGACATTCAAGCCCAGTCAAAATCGTGGCAAAAAGTTGCGGTAAATCGTGCGACTTTGAAGTTGCACAAGTGTGAAAGGGGCCTTAGAGAGTTAAAGCGGAGTTCCATCTGTTTTTGTGTTTATTAAAAGTCAGCAGCTACAAAAAGTGTAGCAGCTGACTTTTATTACATAGAAACATAGAATGTGTCGGCAGATAAGAACCATTTGGCCCATCTAGTCTGCCCAATATATCTGAATCCTATGAATAGTCCCTGGCCCTATCTTATATGAAGGATAGCCTTATGCCTATCCCATGCATGCTTAAACTCCTTCACTGTATTTGCAGCTACCACTTCTGCAGGAAGGTTATTCCATGCATCCACTACTCTCTCAGTAAAGTAATACTTCCTCATATTACTTTTAAACCTTTGCCCCTCTAATTTAAAACTGTGTCCTCTTGTGGTAGTTTTTCTTCTTTTAAATATGCTCTCCTCCTTTACCGAGTTGATTCCCTTTATGTATTTAAAAGTTTCTATCATATCCCCTCTGTCTCTTCTTTCTTCCAAGCTATACATGTTAAGGTCCTTTAACCTTTCCTGGTAAGTTTTTTCCTGCAATCCATGTACTAGTTTAGTAGCTCTTCTCTGAACTCTCTCTAGAGTATCTATATCCTTCTGGAGATATGGCCTCCAGTACTGCGCACAATACTCCAAGTGAGGTCTCACCAGTGTTCTGTACAGCGGCATAAGCACTTCTCTCTTTCTACTGCTTATACCTCTCCCTATACATCCAAGCATTCTGCTGGCATTTCGTGCTGCTCTATTACATTGTCTTCCCACCTTTAAGTCTTCTGAAATAATTCCTCCTAAATCCCTTTCCTCAGATACTGAGGTCAGGACTGTGTCAAATATTCTATATTCTGCCCTTGGGTTTTTACGCCCCAGGTGCATTATCTTGCACTTATCCACATTAAATTTCAGTTGCCAGAGTTCTGACCATTCTTCTAGTTTTCCTAAATCCTTTTCCATTTGGCGTTTCCCTCCAGGAACATCAACCCTGTTACATATCTTTGTGTCATCAGCAAAAAGACAAACCTTACCATCGAGGCCTTTTGCAATATCACTTATGAAGATATTAAACAAAATTGGTCCCAGTACAGATCCCTGAGGTACCCCACTGGTAACATGACCTTGTTCTGAATGTTCTCCATTGACTACAACCCTCTGTTGTCTGTCACTCAGCCACTGCCTAATCCACTCAACAATATGGGAGTCCATGCTCAATGACTGCAGTTTATTGATAAGTCTTCTATGTGGGACAGTGTCAAAAGCCTTACTAAAATCTAGATATGCAATGTCTACTGCACCTCCACCGTCTATTATTTTAGTCACCCAGTCAAAAAAATCTATAAGATTTGTTTGACATGATCTCCCTGAAGTAAACCCATGTTGTTTTTCATCTTGCAATCCATGGGATTTAAGATGTTCCACAATCCTATCCTTTAATAGGGTTTCCATTAATTTGCCTACTATTGATGTCAGACTCACTGGTCTATAGTTGTTCGATTCCTCCCTACTACCTTTCTTGTGAATGGGCACGACATTTGCCAATTTCCAATCTTCCGGGACGACTCCTGTTATTAAACCAGTCCTCGACAAACCCCGGGCGCCAGGTCGCATTTGTGACTAGAATTAGCGACCTGGCGCCTGGGGTGCCCTGCAGGAGGTGTCCTGTCCCTTTTGCGCCCCCACCTTCTTTCCTGAGTGCACGGACTTCCACGCCGTCCATAAATTGAGGCCCCGCCTTTTCGGCCTTCTTCTGTGAGATGAGAGGCTAGGGGAACTGGCGCCCTCTTGTGGTGGCCGGGAGTAATGCATGTTCTCAATGCCTTCCCTCTCATCTGCTCTTTGGAAGGAGATGGGAAGTTTTTGCAGGCTTCATCTCTCTGTCCAGTTACCTTTGCTTAAAGGTAAGTGGACAGGGAGTGTGGTTATTATTATTAATTTATTTTTTAAATTAAAAAAAAAAAAAAAAAAAATAATAATTTTTTCTTTTTTTTTTTAATTATTAAAAAAAATAAAAAATCTTTTTCTTTTTTTCAATTCTTATGATTAAAAAAAAAAAAAATTATATATATATATATATATCTTTTTTTTTTTTCTCATCGCCGTGCCACAGCCGAAGGCCCCTTTCACACGGGCTGTCTGATCGGGTCCGCCTGTCAGTTTTTCAGACAGACCTGATCGGACCCTTCATTCTCCTCTATGGAGCGGTAATCTGCCGCCATCTGATCCTGTCCTTCAAAAACAGATGGATGGTGGTTCTATTTTCTATCCACCCCGTGGATCGGATCAGATGGCATCGGATGGAAAGAGACAGTCTGTTTCTATCCAATTGCGCTATAGAGGAGAGTGGGGTTCTAGTCGTATTTATGTGTAAATTTAGTATCCGTTTTATTAAATAAAGCTTGGTTGTTCGTTTAAAAAAAAAAACTGGCTCCTAACTTTTTTAGCTGGCTCCTAGATTTCAGGCAAATTTGTCAAGCCCTGTATTAAACACACACTTACCTGTCCCACGATCCAGCCGATCGAAGCCTCGGTTCTCTCCCTCTTCTCTCCACGCCGCTGGCATCACTAGTGTGGGCACCCAGCTGTGACAGCTTGCGGCTTCACAAATGGGTGCGCACTGCGCATGCATAAGTCGCGCTGCGCTTCCTTAGTGGCTAGGCAATCTTCTGGGGCCTGTCCCAGAAGACTGCAGGGAGGGAGGGAGAGAGGAGAACTGCAGCTCGAGCCGCCTAGGTGGCCCGAGCAGAAGTGGGAGCTGGTACCTGTCAAATCTAGGTACCTGCACCTCCCCCCCCCCCAAAAAAAAAAAATGACATGGCATGTCAGGGGGTCAGAGGCACTTAAAGCTGAAGTTCCACTTTTGGGTGGAACTCCGCTTTAATAAGAGAGGAACATTTTATTTAAAAAAAAAATGCAGATCTAAGTTTTTCCCTTGATCCCAGTTAAATGAACAGAATAGATACAAAAATAACATTAGGTTAGTTTCTTTCTTTCTATATTGCATCTGGAGTGGTAGTATTTATAAACAATTTATGATTCAGACTTTTTTTTTTGACAGCTTCAGTTGCTGCCTCCTTCTGTAAGTACACAGCAATCCCAGATGTGAATAGTCAAAGCCAACAATTACTGTATACTGGGGGAGGGGGTTCCAGTAGGACAGAGGCACTGTACATGCTACACACATTCTGTGTACAATTATGACTTTTTTTGGGTGCCTGTAGCACACCCAGACTCTGAAACTAGTTAAACCCAAAAAAAAACAAAAAAAAAACCCTTTGCAAAAGAATGCACATCTTTTTCATCAGGTCAGTTAAGTCGCGCATGGGTATCAAACTGCGGCCCCCCAGATGTTACAGAACTACAAGTCCCATCATGCCTCTGCCTTTGGGAGTCATGCTTGTAACTGTCAGCTGTGCAATGCCTCATGGGACTTGTAGTTTGCAAACAGCAGGAAGGCCGCAGTTTGACATCTGTGCTGTTTTTTTTTTTCTGTACCTTTATTTGTATTATGGTCTTTTAAGAACTCCAAGTAAGACACAAACAGGTACTCATGTGTGAAAAGGTCAGACTTACCTCAAACTCCTTAATGAAATATCGTGTTTCTCCATGGATAACTGGCCGGTGATCCAACAGCCTAGAATGGATCTCTCCAACATCTGTAAAATGATTGCATCAATTAATATTTATTACATTATTATTAATTATAACAATTATTAAAGGGTTGTGCATATATTCGATTTTTTCCATTCTGAACAATCGAAACCTGCCCACAATGCTGGTTTGTCAAACCTCTTCCTAGGGCCATTAATCGCATGCATTTGCAAGGATAACATTTTTTCATAATATAATCATTTAACAGTTCAAAAAAGGCACTTTACCCCCTTCCTGCCCAGGCCAATTTTCAGCTTTCAGTGCTGTCACACTTTGAATGACAATTGTGTCATCATTCAACACTGCACCCAAAATACATTTTGATCATTAAAAAAAAGAAAATCGGGTCCCCGATGTAGTATAAGAAAGAAATCTTCGTGCCTACAATGATTTTATTTAAAACAAGTCTGCAAATACAGCTCTGGCAGTGAAAGGGTTAGCCAAAGTAAATAAAAAAGAGAGAGGAAGGGGAAGAAAAACAGTAAAGTCCTGGTTCACACCAGTGCAACTTGTCATGCTACTTGACAGTTCAAAGTTGCATGAAAATCTGTACCCCATTTGCAGCAATGGAACCGTTTAAATGTTGAGGCTTAGTTCACACTACCGCGACTTGGGATCCGACTTGTGAGACCAAGTCGCATGACGTGAAATCCCATGTTAGTCAATGAGAGCTGTCTTAATTAGCACTACTGAATTCGCTCCGACTATGTACTGTTTCAAGGTGATCTCCTTTCGACTTGAGTCCATAGATTTAATTGGGAGTCGCCTCCAAGTCGAGTCATCATCAATATCGATGTGATTTGGATCCGGCATTACAGGAAGATTACCCAAGCAGTACATGGCATCGTCCTGTATGCTGTTATGTCTGCATACCTGACCTGCACAAGACAAAGTCGCTTCCAGCATCAAGTTGCCAGCAAATCACCAGGAAGTCGCACTGTAAGTCGAAAGGCCTTTTAGGTCACAGTAGTATGAGCTGAGCCTAAGTTAACTTGAGTCACAGTGACTTTGAAGAAGGTTCCTGCACTATTTCTCTGCGATTTCAGTGCGACTTTCATTGACCTATGTTAAATGACCTTGCACATATGTCAGCAAGCCGCACATGAAATCACATGACTTTAAAACCAGCGTTACCCCACTCCCCTCCCCCAACACACAATGGACACCAGCCTACATGTAAAAACAGGCTCTAAAGTCTCGCACACACGATCAGATTATCGGACAAATTTTATCTGTTATTTTGTTGCTTGCTAATCTCATATGGAAAGAGAAGAGGTTATTTTCATATGAAAATTCTCGTACGACAGAATTCAACTTCAGAAGTGATGTCATGTGTTGGATTGTTTCCAGGCATGCGTAGTCTTGCTCTTGCGACTTTTTTTTGAACAAAAACTGTACTGATGAAATTAAAATTGGACGTTTTGTTCACATGCAATAAAAATTTTATAACCTGCATATTCAGCTTTTGTCGTCCGAAAATTCAGAATCGGCTGAGGAAAGCACTATACTAACGATCCAAAAATCGGCAGATCGTTCGTCAGACGAAATTTTACTTCCGATTTTCTTATCGTGTTTCTTATCAGCTTTTAGGCTCCGGGTCCACTATTGTGACTCCAAAGTCATGCAACTTTACACTCTCTGGCACTCCAGTCGCATCAAAGTAGTGCAGGAACCCTTTTAAAGCCCCATTCACACTGGTGCGACTTATCATGCAATCTGAAAGGTCCAAATCGCATGATAAGTAGCAAACTCCTTGCCAGCAATGGAACTGCGACTCATGTTGCAGCGAACATGAAATGCTCCTGCACTACTTTTTACCGATTTCATTGCAACTTGCATAGACTTCTGTTCAATGAAATCAGCAGTGCAAATCGCACTGATGTTCGACACTGAAGTAGCACGATTTCAAAGCTCCACCGGTGTGAACCAGGGTCGCATAGATTGGAACGGGTGCCAATGAAAGTGTCCATGACAAGTCACACTAGTGGGAGCAGAGGATTTTTTTTTTCTCACCTGCTGCATCTCCAGGTCTGGAAGTAAAAATAAATCTCCCGGAGGGGGGGGGGGTGTTGTGGGGGGCTAGAGACAGCATTAAAAACTGACAGGGGGATTTGAACCCTTCTGCACTGTCAATGACAAAGTATTCTACTACCACACACACACAGTCCTGACGGGTGGGCGCGTCTAGGTGTATCCTGACGGGTGGGCGCGTCTAGGTGTATCCTGACGGGTGGGCGCGTCTAGGTGTATCCTGACGGGTGGGCGCGTCTAGGTGTATCCTGACGGGTGGGCACGTCTATTTGTATCCTGACTGGTGAGCACTTCCAGGTGTATCCTGACGGGTGGGCACGTATAGGTGTATCCTGACGGGTGGGCACGTCTAGGTGTATCCTGACGGGTGGGCACGTCTAGGTGTATCCTGACGGGTGGGCGCGTCTAGGTGTATCCTGACGGGTGGGCACGTCTAGGTGTATCCTGACGGGTGGGCACGTCTAGGTGTATCCTGACGGGTGGGCACGTCTAGGTGTATCCTGACGGGTGGGCACGTCTAGGTGAATCCTGATGGGTGGGCACGTCTAGGTGTATCCTGATGGGTGAGCACTTCCAGGTGTATCCTGACGGGTGGGCACGTCTAGGTGTATCCTGACGGGTGGGCACGTCTAGGTGTATCCTGACGGGTGAGCACTTCCAGGTGTATCCTGACAGGTGGGCACGTCTAGGTGTATCCTGACGGGTGGGCACGTCTAGGTGTATCCTGACGGGTGGGCACGTCTAGGTGTATCCTGACGGGTGGGCACGTCTAGGTGTATCCTGACGGGTGCGCACGTATAGGTGTATCCTGACGGGTGCGCACGTATAGGTGTATCCTGACGGGTGGGCACGTATAGGTGTATCCTGACGGGTGGGCACGTATAGGTGTATCCGGACGGGTGGACACGTCTAGGTGTATCCGGACGGGTGGACACGTCTAGGTGTATCCTGATGGGTGGGCACGTCTAGGTGTATCCTGACGGGTGGGCACGTATAGGTGTATCCTGACGGGTGGGCACGTATAGGCGTATCCTGACGGGTGGGCATGTATAGGTGTATCCTGACGGGTGGGCACGTATAGGTGTATCCTGACGGGTGGGCACGTATAGGTGTATCCTGACGGGTGTGCACGTATAGGTGTATCCGGACGGGTGGACACGTCTAGGTGTATCCTGATGGGTGGGCACGTCTAGGTGTATCCTGACGGGTGGGCACTTCTAGGTGTATCCTGACGGGTGGGCACGTCTAGGTGTATCCTGATGGGTGGACACGTCTAGGTGTATCCTGACGGGTGGGCACGTCTAGGTGTATCCTGATGGGTGGACGCGTCTAGGTGTATCCTGATGGGTGGGCGCGTCTAGGTGTATCCTGATGGGTGAGCACTTCCAGGTGTATCCTGACGGGTGGGCACGTCTAGGTGTATCCTGACGGGTGGGCACGTCTAGGTGTATCCTGACGGGTGGGCACGTATACGTGTATCCTGACGGGTGGGCACGTATACGTGTATCCTGACGGGTGGGCACGTATAGGTGTATCCTGACGGGTGGGCACGTCTAGGTGTATCCTGACGGGTGCGCACGTATAGGTGTATCCTGACGGGTGGGCACGTATAGGTGTATCCTGATGGGTGGGCACGTATAGGTGTATCCTGACGGGTGGGCACGTATAGGTGTATCCTGACGGGTGGGCACGTATAGGTGTATCCTGACGGGTGGGCACGTATAGGTGTATCCGGACGGGTGGGCACGTCTAGGTGTATCCGGACGGGTGGACACGTCTAGGTGTATCCTGATGGGTGGGCACGTCTAGGTGTATCCTGACGGGTGGGCACGTATAGGTGTATCCTGACGGGTGGGCATGTATAGGTGTATCCTGACGGGTGGGCACGTCTAGGTGTATCCTGACGGGTGGGCACGTCTAGGTGTATCCTGACGGGTGGACACGTCTAGGTGTATCCTGACGGGTGGGCGCGTCTAGGTGTATCCTGACGGGTGGGCACGTCTAGGTGTATCCTGACGGGTGGGCACGTCTAGGTGTATCCTGATGGGTGGGCACGTATAGGTGTATCCTAACGGGTGGGCACTTCTAGGTGAATCCTGATGGATGGGCGCGTCTAGGTGTATCCTGACGGGTGGGCACGTCTAGGTATATCCTGACAGGTGGGCACGTCTAGGTATATCCTGACAGGTGGGCACGTCTAGGTATATCCTGACAGGTGGGCACGTCTAGGTGTATCCTGACAGGTGGGCACGTCTAGGTATATCCTGACAGGTGGGCACGTCTAGGTATATCCTGACAGGTGGGCACGTCTAGGTGTATCCTGACGGGTGGGCACGTCTAGGTGTATCCTGATGGGTGGCCATGTTTAAGTGTATCTACCTCCAGTCACGGTGCACAGTGTAACACATGAGCAATGTCCCGTACAAGACGCCCGACCCCCCACAGCCCATCAATCCCCCCTCCCCTGGTGTTTCTTTGCCATACCCTTAATGATAAGTTGGGTTGCTGGTGCCACAGAATAGACGTTGTCCCGGGGTCTGGGGCTCGCTGTGACCGGAGCAGCAGTAACTCTGGAAGGAGAACTAGTACTCATCTTCCTGGGGGAGACAGCTGACCACCATGTCACATGACCCCTGTGACCAACGCCGACCTCGCGCTCACAGTGCACGGAATCACCCTACCACTACTGCCGTGAGCCGCGCACACACACCGTGATTGGATACGTGATGGAGGCGTGCCTAGCCAGATGCGGCGTCTGATTGGTGGGCTCACATGGCATGCCTCCATCTCTTTCAGGAAGTGCTGTGTTCTGGAATGATATAAAAGCTAGATTGAGTAGAGTGTATTAGAAAGATACAAATAAACAGCTGATCGCCCGCTCTATACGATCCAATACCAGAATATATGCCACAAGTGAAAAAACACATAAATGAAAAAATAACAAATATGTGCAACACCAGCAGCGCAATGAGCCACTGAAATAGCAATATAGTGACTATAAAATTAAAAAAAAAAAAATGTGAAAAATAAATGTAAATATATGCATATACAAAAAACAAGAGTCCAAAAAAACGAATAATCCTAGTGAGCACATGAAGACTCCAAATAATAATGAGTCCAGTGAATGTTGATTGAATACACAGTGCAACCAGTGAATGTTGATTGAATACACAGCGCAACCAGTGAATGTTGATTGAACACACAGTGCAACCAGTGAATGTTGATTGAATACACAGTGCAATCAGTGAATGTTGATTGAATACACAGTGCAATCAGTGAATGTTGATTGAATACACAGTGCAATCAGTGAATGTTGATTGAATACACAGTGCAATCAGTGAATGTTGATTGAATACACAGTGCAATCAGTGAATGTTGATTGAATACACAGTGCAATCAGTGAATGTTGATTGAATACACAGTGCAATCAGTGAATGTTGATTGAATACACAGTGCAAGCAATAAATGTTGATTGAATACACAGTGCAACCAGTGAATGTTGATTGAATACACAGTGCAATCAGTGAATGTTGATTGAATACACAGTGCAACCAATAAATGTTGATTGAATACACAGTGCAACCAGTGAATGTTGATTGAATACACAGTGCAATCAGTGAATGTTGATTGAATACACAGTGCAACCAATGAATGTTGATTCGATATATCACCAGAAAACTCCACAACCGCTGTGTGACAACACTCCCACTCCTGTCAGATGGTCACTCACCACATCTAATGCCCCCCATTCTCATGGTTGGGCAAACACGCTATGATATAAGGCGCTATATTAGGATCCTTGAGTGGACTAAAACCATTCCTCCAACTTTACATTAACATTGGTCACTCTGTGGGTCCCATAAATAAAAAAAGACTCCACTAGTGTGATAACGTTCCCACTCAAATATTTATTAAAATCCGCTACAAACCACTCACATGTTAAACAATGGTACAAGCTTCATGGATATATATTGACCGAAAGGATCGATCACCCAGAGATCTCACCACCTCCACGCTGGCTGCAGATCATATGGGAATTGTCTCTCGTTCAGATTACTGTAAGTCTGATTGCCGCATAGCCACGCCCAACACGTTTCGTCACTTCCGACTTCGTCACAGGGGGTAATCGGTCTCTGAACGAGAGACAATCGCTTGCAAAGTCACTTGCAAGCTGCACTGAATTCACGCTGTACGGGGCGGCTTCAGAGTCAGTTGACGGCGTGTCAGGATAATACAACCACCTTCCCGCCGTCAATCACCTATAGGGCGGGCGGGAAGTGGTTAAAGAGGAAGTAAACTCTTCCTTTTTTTTTTCTTTTTGCTTTCCTGCAAAGTAAATGCATAATGTGCTAGTATGCATCACATACTAGCACATTATGTGACACTTACCTGCAAACGAAGCCCGTGTTGTCCCTGCTGGCAGCTGCATCCATCTTTGGCCTCCTTCCTTCCGGGTCTGCGGATTTCGCCTGTATTATTGACGTCACTCAATAATACATGTCACGCATGGGCAGCTGATTCTTCAGAGCGCATGCGCCGATGACGTCATCGGCTGTATGCAATGTAAATATCTCCTAAACGGTACAAGTTTAGGAGATATTTACAGCACCTACAGTCAGGGCCATAAATATTGGGACATTGACACAATTCTAATCTTTTTGGCTCTATAATGGATTTGAAATGAAACAAACAAGATGTGCTTTAACTGCAGACTTTCAACTTTAATTTGAGGGTATTTACATCCAAACCAGGTGAAAAGTGTAGGAATTACAATGGTTTGTATATGTGCCTCCCACTTTTTAAGGGACCAAAAGTAATGGGACAATTGGCTGCTCAGCTGTTCCATGGCCAGGTGTGTGTTATTCCCTCATTATCCCATTTACAAGGAGCAGATTAAAGGTCCAGAGTTAATTTCAAGTGTGCTATTTGCATTTGGAATCTGTTGCTGTCAACTCTCAATATGAGATCCAAAGAGCTGTCACTATCAGTGAAGCAAGCCATCATTAGGCTGAAAAAACAAAACAAACCCATCAGAGAGATACTAAAAAACATTAGGTGTGGCCAAATCAACTGTTTGGAACATCCTTAAAAAAGAAAGACCCGGAAGACATCGGAAAACAACTGTGGTTGATGACCGAATAATTCTTTCCCTGGTGAAGAAAACAGCCTTCACAACAGTCAGCCAGATCAAGAACACTCTCCAGGAGGTAGGTGTATGTGTGTCAAAGTCAACAATCAAGAGAAGACTTCACCGGAGTGAATACAGAGGGTTCACCACAAGATGTAAACCATTGGTGAGCCTCAAAAACAGGAAGGCCAGATTAGAGTTTGCCAAACAACATCTAAAAAAGCCTTCACAGTTTTGGAACAACATCCTATGGACAGATGAGACCAAGATCAACTTGTACCAGAGTGATGGGAAGAGAAGAGTATGGAGAAGGAAAGGAACTGCTCATGATCCAAAGCATACCACCTCATCAGGGAAGCATGGTGGTGGTAGTGTCATGGCGTGGGCATGTATGGCTGCCAATGGAACTGGTTCTCTTGTATTTATTGATGATGTGACTGCTGACAAAAGCAGCAGGATGAATTCTGAAGTGTTTCGGGCAATGTTATCTGCTCATATTCAGCCAAATGCTTCAGAACTCATTGGATGGCGCTTCACAGTGCAGATGGACAATGACCCGAAGCATACTGTGAAAGCAACCAAAGGATTTTTTAAGGGAAAGAAGTGGAATGTTATGCAGTGGCCAAGTCAATCACCTGACCGGAATCCGGTTGAGCATGCATTTCACTTGCTGAAGACAAAACTGAAGGGAAAATGCCCCAAGAACAAGCAGGAACTGAAGACAGTTGCAGTAGAGGCCTGGTAGAGCATCATCAAGGATGAAACCCAGCGTCTGGTGATGTCTATGCGTTCCAGACTTCAGGCTGTAATTGACTGCAAAGGATTTGCAACCAAGTATTAAAAAGTGAAAGTTTGATTTATGATTGTTAATCTGTCCCATTACTTTTGGCCCCTTAAAAGGTGGGAGGCACATATACAAACTTGTAATTCCTACACTGTTCACCTGATTTGGATGTAAATACCCTCAAATGAAAGCTGAAAGTCTGCAATTAAAGCACATCATGTTTTTTTTTTCAAATCCAATCATTTAAAATCTATTGTGGTGGTGTATAGGGCTAAAAAAGATTAGAATTGTGTCAATGTCCCAATATTTATGGACCTGACTGTATAGGTAAGCCTTATTAAAGGCTTACCTATAGGTAAAAATCCTAAAGGTGGGTTAACAACCACTTTAACCACTTGCAGACGCCTCCTGTAGCTTTACTGCCTCAGTGCAGCTTGGCTGCGCAGGATAACATAAATATAGCTAGAACCCATTGATTGGCTGAGTTAGAGTCGGTTCACACTAGCGCGACTTGTCAGGTGACTTGTCAGCCTGACAAGTCGCGCTCCCTCACGGTCCATTGACCGCTACAGGAACCATACTAATAGGAGCGACACAAGTCGCTCCGACTTAGAAAAAGGGTCCTGTACTACTTCGGGGCGACCTCAGAACGACTTGCATAGACTTCCATTATGTGAAGTCCCTGCAAGTCGCTCCGAAGTCGTGGAGCATGGTAATGCACAAGTCGCCCCCGAAGTAGTAAGGAGTCGTGTCGCCTTAGTGTGAACCGACTCTAAATGAGAGAAGAGAGCCTTGTGTTGGTAAACAACACAGGTTTCTCTACAGACAGCAGTGATGTGCCATTTTTTTTTCCCTGAAAAGCAGCAAGTAAAAAAACGGCACATTGCTTAGTAAGATCAGCACACAGTACATACAGTAAACATTGTCAGGCTCACAGTTATCCCTTTGATTGCCCTAGATGTTAGCTCCCTCCCAGCCATTGTCATTATTACAGTAACAGTAGTGTATATTATTTTCGCTGATCACTGTATTCATTTCACTGGTGATATCGGTTTCAGTTGGTCAGTTTACACAAAGTGTCAGTTAGTGTCAAATTTTCTGCTGCACTATTGCAATCCCATTAGAAGTCGTTGATCAATACCAATAAATAAAAATTACATACAAAATAACACAGAATAAAACCTCTCAATGGGTTAATGTGATCCTCTGCGCTGACAGGATATAAATACAATAAAATAAAATAAAATGTGCTGCTACTTCAAACATAAAATCATAAATAGATAAAATTCAACACAGAAATATATCCAAAGGTATTTCTATAGAACTTTAGTAGCGCAAGGATGGTGGAACCCTCCTAATGTAAAGTGCATAGAGTGCTCAAATGTCCATTGATTGGCAATATATTAGCATATCATAAGTCTTTTATACAATCTGAAGAGGATCTTTGTTCGTGCATCTGCCCCCGTGAGAAAGTCAGAAATGACGAAACGCGTCGGGCGTGGCTATACGGCGTCCACTAGTATCTGTGTTTTGATGGGGAAGGAGTATTCTGGCGTTCGGTGAATGCAGCGGGACCACGGACCACACTATCAGCGTACCAGACTCTGAACCTATCAGTATTTTGCTTTTAATGATCTACTAACAAGTGAGTGTGATGTGTACTGTTGTGTGGAAATAAATTTTGCCAAACGGTATCACGCTATGGTAGTGCTTTTTGTCTTGTCACCCATACATTGCCTATGAGAGGAGGAGTGCTTGCAGTGGCCGAGATTACCAGGAGGAAGTTGGTTTATCCATACTGTTTTAGCCTATTCCATGAGAGTGGTTAGGCATGGCTTTCTGGTGAGTGCGTTTTTTGGCCATAATCCCAGCACTGGTGGTGGTGATATCTTATGGTGGTCCTGTTATCAGCACAAACAAAGATCCTCTTCAGATTGTATAAAAGACTTATGATATGCTAATATATTGCCAATCAATGGACATTTGAGTACTCTATGTACTTTACATAAGGAGGGTTCCACCATCCTTGCGCTACTAAAGTTCTATAGAAATACCTTTGGATATATTTCTGTGTTGAATTTTATCTATTTAAAATAAAAATTACAGTTTATGTTCCATCGTTTGTAGACTCTATAACTTTCAAGAAAACCAATCAATATACACTTATTGGGATTTTTATTTTTACCAAAGACATGCAGCAGAAAACATTTTGACCTAAATTTATAAAGAAATTTTATTTTTTTACATTTTTTATTAGATATGTTTTAAATTAGAATGTAAAAACATTTTCTTCCCCCAAAATTTTCAGTCTTTTTTTCATTTATATAATAAAAAAACATAAAAAACCTAGTGGTGATCAAATACCACCTCTATATGGGGGGGGGGGGGAGATAAATTTGGGTACGCATGACCACACAATTTCCAGGTAAAGTAGCACATCACTAAATAGCAAAAAATGGGCTGGTCATGAAGGGGTCTCAGTGAGCAGTGGGAGCAAAACCATTGCACAGAGCAGGTACTGTAAGCATGACATGTTTTTTTTTTTTTTTGCCACACTTCATTCAAGATAACTTATTTTTGCTGTACAAATATACTAAAATAGTTTTTGAGCTTGCATCAAGCGGAATTAAATTCTCTCAATCACCATTAACCATTTTAATCCTTGTGCTGTTAGCCATAGTAAAAAGATAAGATGGTCTATTTTATACACAGAAACACCCCCATAACAGGATATTACCTCCTCCATTCTTTACTGTAGGAATGGTGTTATTTTGGATGGTGAGCTTTATTGTATTTTCGCTAGACATATCGTTTGGTGTTGAGGCCATATAGTTCAATTTTAGTCTCATCTGACCACCTTAAACACATCTTAAAGACTCTGAGGCCACATGGAAAAAGGGGTTATGGTCAGATGAGACTAAAATTTTATGGTTTGGCCTCAACATCAAACGATCTGTCTGGCGGAAATCCTATACACCTCAAGTTCCAAATAGCATCATTCCTACAGTAAAGCATGGAGGTGATAATATCCAATTATGGGGGTGTTTCTCTGCAGCTGGAACTGGAGCACTTGTCAGGATAGAAGAAAAATGGATGGGGCAAAATAACATCAAATTATTGAGGAAAATCTTCTGCTCTCTGCCAGAAAGTTGTCAATGGGAAGAGGGTTTACCTTTCAACATGACAATGACCCAAAGCACACAGCAAAAATGACCACACAACAGTTGAAGGAGAAAAAGGTGACTGTCCTTGCACAGCCTAGTCAGAGCCCAGACTTAAACCCCAAGGAAAATCTGTGGAATGACTTGAAGACTGCAGTCCACAAACGGTCACCATCAGATTTAACTGAACTTGAGCAATTCTGCAAAGAAGAGTGGGCAAATATTGCAATGTCTAGATGTGCAAAGTTAGTAGAGACATATCCCAACAGACTAAAGGCTGTAATTAACCACTTTACCACCGGAGGATTTTGCTGTCTTCCGTCCAGGCCACTTTTTGCGATTCGGCGCTGTGCGACTTTAACTGACAATTGCGCGGTCGTGCGACGCCGTACCCAAACGAAATTTACGTCCTTTTTTTCCCACAAACAGAGCTTTCTTTTGGTGGTATTTGATCACCTGTGCGATTTTCACTTTTTGCGCTATAAACAAAAAAAGAGCGTTTATTTTGAAAAAATAACAATATTTTTAACATTTTTTTATATGAAATTCCCCCCCAAAAAAATGTAAAAACCAATTTTTTTAAAAATTTTTGGCCAATTTGTTTTCTGCTACCTATGTTTGGTAAAAAAATCACAATAAGCGTATTTTGATTGGTTTGCGCAAAAGTTATTGCGTTTACTAACAAAGGGAAAGATTTCTGTCATTTTTGGTGTTTTTTTTTTTAACGCGTAATGGCGGCGATCTGCGATTTTTTTTGCGGGACTGCGACATTGCGGCGGACAGATCGGACCCTTGACTGACATTTTTGACACTTTTGGGGGTACCAGTGACATTACTGCAGTAATCAGTGCTATATATATGCACTGTTACTGTAAAAATGACACTGGCAGGGAAGGGGTTAATTTTATTGGAGAGGGAGGGGTTAATGTATGCCTGGTGCTTACTGACGTGTGGGGGGGGAGGGGACTGAGTGAGTCATGGACAGATCGGATGTCCAGCTATGCTGAACAGTCCGATCTGTCACTCCCTGTCACTATGGAGATCCACCCGCTTGTGTTTACACAGGCGGGCGGATCTCTACACTAGATCCCCGACGATCGGGGGAAGAGCGGCGGCGATCGCCGCTGCTCCTCCCCTGGCCTGACTCCCGCTGTGACTGAAAACAGCGGGAGCGAGCCTCCGGCGGCGCGCAAGCGCCGCCCAGAAGGGGGAGTGTCTGACGACGTAGTACTACGTCGTCAGACGATAACAAGCCACTCTGCCGCAGTAATATTACTGTGGGCAGTGGTAAAGTGGTTAAAGCAAAAGATGGTTCAACAAAATACTGACACAAGGGGGGTTATCCTTTTTCCAACACAGTGATTCTGTTTTTGATTTTTTTTTATTAGTTTCTGACATGTTGGTGTTAAATCTTTAACTTGGATGTTATGAGTTGCACTAGTAAATACAGTTGGATAAAACAAACACAGGTGTGTCTTCATTTCATGCTGCAAAGCAGCAAAATGTGATTATTTAACCACATTAAGACCACCTGCCACATTTACTGTGGCAAGCAGCCTCTCCTGCAGGAACCGAGGTAGCCCTACATTGGTCGTGTGAGTGGTGCTGGGGGTAGAGGTCGGGCCACCAGCGGCACGCTTCTGCCCCCACTGGGCAGAGGGGATGCTGATGCATTGGGCCTGCGGCCACGATTGCCCCCAGGCATGTACGATCTCTCCCCGCTGAGAGAGAAGGACGGTCTGCAGTTGTAATCCTTCTATATAGGATCACAGGTCTTTGTGGTAATTTCACAAGTCCCTCCCCCATACAGTTAGTAAACACTCCCCTAGGCTCACACTTAATCCTTTGATCACCCCTAGGTTAACCCCTTCCCTGCCAATGGCATTAGTACAGTAACAGCGCATATTTTTAGCACTGATTACTGTAGTAATGTCACTGGTCAACCCCAAAAGTGTCAAAAAGGTCAGTTAGGGGTCCTAAAAATCGCAGATCGCCGCCATTACTAGTAAAAATAAATAAATAAAAATGACATAAATCTTTCCCCTAGCTTGTAGACGCAAAAACTTTTGTGCAAACCAATCAAAATACGCTTATTGTGGTTTTCTTTTTACCAAAAAAATGTAGCAGAATACAAATTGTCCTGAAAGGATGAAAAATCTAGATTTTTAAATTTTTTTTTTGGGAATGTTATAAAGAAAGAATGTGAAAAATATAGGAATGTCACTCTTTTTTTTTGTTGATAGCGCAAAAAATAAAAATCGCACAGGTGATCAAATACCACCAAAAGAAAGCTCTATTTGTGGGTAAAAAAAGGATATTGTGAAGGAATGTGATGAACACTTGTGAATTAAGCAAAATGTCTATTTTTCTATGTGTATTTTTCTCTACATGTATATATATTTTTCCTCTGTCGTCCTTACTCAAAATGGCCGTTACTAGATACCTACTCGCCTCCACCCACCGAGATGGAACTTGAAAAGAAAGATGGAGCCTTGGCACAGTGCCTTCAAAAGAAGATAACATTCATGAACTCGAAAGGGACCACCTTATAACGGACCTGACTAATCAGAAAGCTGCAAATAATCAGTATTATGCTAATATTATGCTTATGACGTACTAACATATGACACCGCCTACTAACTATATAATATACTGATAAAGAAGAGTGACCAGCGCTACGGACTGTGATATATGGGGGGAGGGTGGAAAGGTGTAAGCTGCCCCAATCAAACCTTAGGTGAAGGTGAAGAGTGATAAATAAATTGTGAAGATTGGTGTTGGCGCTACCTTTAGAAATTCTTAAAAAATTGCCCCAAATGGCGTGAATGGGAATGTGGGGTGTGATGACCCAACTAGTGGTGGAATTATGCCAAAATAATATAAGTGAAAATAAAAAATGACAAGGTGTTTATTCACATGAAATCAAATAAATACCAAACAGTGAAAGATAAACAAAATAACGTGAGTGTAATCAACCCACTACCACAAGTGTGTGAACCAAGTTGATGATGAGTAAATAAAATAAATGAATTGAACGTGCCACACAGAATGTGATTAAATATGAAAGGACGTTTAGGGTGTAAAGTCCACAAATAGCCACTGGGTGGCGTTTTTGCTGATACAACCTGTATGGTAGTCTGTAGGGGGTTCCTCTTCATTGTGGGGAGCAATCGTGGGCCGGTGGCAGGTGGCCTAGATGCTCGCATAAGAAGAAAAAAGCCCCATGATGAATAGATGAATCATACAGATAAACAAGCAAGGTATAGATAACTCACTCGTATAGATGATCGAGATCAGAAAACACAGTGTGCGCCGGGATGCTTCCGCGTTCCACGGCCGACAACCTGAAGTGACGTTTGACGTCGGAGACTCCGCCCTAAGCGTTTCGTCACAATGACGTCAACTGGAGCGGCGTCAACTAGGCGTACTCCCGGACTTCTTATAGCCGCCCGTATCCAAGCAACGGAGGGGACGGGACAACACCGCCATCTTACTACTCCCTCTCCGGAAGCCATGTTTCTCTACCCATGGCTTCTCTCTGTGGATGTGCAAGGGAACGGCCATGTTTCATCATGTCTGATCAATCTATTATAACCGAGTGTGTTACGAGCCTTGAAAGAACCGGAACATTCCTTTATTAATAACATTAAAAAAGTCTCGTAATGAAAAAATAAAAAAAAACTGCTGAATATAAAAGTTAAATATAAAAAATAGATAAAAAATAGATAATAAACGGCCTTGTAAATATATTGTGAAGCCGGATATCTGGATGAAAAGGGGAAGTATATCCGGAATTTCACATGTAAACAAAAAACGGACAATGGAAAAAACATGAATGTATATACAATAATTGTGACTGTGTAAAAACAGAATTTTGTACATAGTGCACATATAAAAAAACGTGTGGATGCTAAGAAAGGAGCGGATGTCCTCAAAGTGCAACATTAAAAGGAGGGGGGTAACCAGTGTAAAAAGGTGTCTTATGACTCATATAATAATAATGTGCAAATAGCGACAGTCATCAGACGCTGGATGACGGATAAAAAGAAACAAAAATGTGTAAATGTGCATTTGTGCCTGTAAACATGATGTTGGACGAGAAGGCAAATATGCACAAAGCAAAAATATAACAACAATGTAAATATCCAAAATAATATCTGAATGTGCATTTGTGCTTGTAAACATGATGCTGGACGAGAAGGCAAAATAAAAGAATAGGGAAAAAATGGTTGTGCAAAAACCACAGTGAAGTGAATAATAAGGTGGAGTGTTAGACATGTTTAAAAGTTTTGTTAAAAAATATTTTATTAAAAAATACTTTGTGCGTATTCTGTGATGTTAAATAGAAGAGTTAAAACGTCCGGAATGAAGAATGGTCGTATAAAAACCATTGACAATTCTATTTGAAAATTAATTAAACCAAGATATAAAGGAAGGTTAAAACCAGGATATTAAACCAGGATATTAAAAAAATCCATTGATGGAGGATGATAGGATCTGATGGATAATAAGAAACAAAAACCAGAATCAAATGTATAAAAGAGGAGGGTGGGACGTACTACTAAAATCTGTTGTTGTACCAATACTCTGAGGATAATGAGTATGCTGGATGAGAAGGGATAGGAGTTGCATATATGTTAAAAATATGTGAAAAAATATAAAAATATTTTAAAAAATCCAATAGAAATATCCAAACTAAATACGAGCTCCCATAGTATGTTTGGAGGCTATAAATTATTTTTGATGTGTGAAACCCAAAAAGGGGAAAAAATGAAGACAAAAAGAGCAACGATCTAAAATCTAAAATCTAAAAATAATATACTGTCCATTAGAAATAAAAGTAGTATCATTTACCTGAACAATGTGTGTCAGTCTATGATATCCCCGTGCATGCACTCTAATTAACTATTTAATCAGATCCAGCAGCAAGAAATCTATTTTGAACCTGATTGAGGTTCCTTAACCTTTACAAATGGCGCCCAACGTGGGGCCCTCAGGTGTTCGTTTGACGAAAAGCCGCGTAGGAGGTTTGGCGACTGGATGAGACAGACCAAGAGGGACTTGCGCACCCCTGAGAATACGGTAGGTACTTTTACCTTACCACTGTACGACTTGTTTCTGTCTTATCTTAATCGCAGATCTCAGGTGCTTTTCGAAAGACGTTTCAAAAGGTGGGTAATCCTCACCTGGGGCTGTTTTTATTGACCCGCCGTAAGATTTCTGCTGGCTGTATATTGTTTGTTCAGTGTCTGCCATCCTGAGTGAAGTGTGTCTCTGCAGGCTGGAAGGTTGCATTTGTGTGTCACCAAGTGAGCTGTTTTGCCCTTGGATTCAAGTGAGCTGTTTTGCCCTTGAATAAGACGGATATTTGCAACGTACGTCCTTTGAGACGGGATACTCAGAGGGTTGACTGATACGAAGGATCCTCTGAGGGGAAAGCCTGGCTGCAGGTGGATGCCCGACACTAGGGGAGGCAGGAGTAATGTCTTCAGTGTCTGTCGTTTTGCTTGAAGTGTGTCTCAATAGGCTGATACACTAGTTGTAAGCGTGCCTTGGATTCAAGTGAGCTGTCTGCCCTTGAAAAGATGGACCTTACAACATACGTCCTACGGGACGGGTAGGAGGTTGACTGATTCGAAGGATCTCCTGAGGGTTAAGCTCAGCTGTTGAGGTCACATGACAAGAGAGAGACGACAGGAGTTATGTTTTGCTCTGTGTGTGTTGTGAAATGAAACGTACATTGTTACACAGATAAATCCAGTCAGGTTTGAGGTTGCTACAGGCAACAGAGAGAGAGACAGAGAGAGGAAGGGGTTACGTTTTGAGTTTGTCTTTTTTTTCAGTTCAACCCCCCTCCTTCTTTTCTGTGCGTCCCTGACAGTTTTTTTTTTTTTTTCTCTCTCTCTGAGACTAGCACTGTTGTTAGCTGGTACACCCCCACGCATGCAGCTGGCATACCTTTTTCTCCTCGTGAGAAAGAGGGAGGGGGTCACTCCTTGCGCGGAGTTTGGAGGACAATAAGTCTCAGCATTCCCAAATATATGCAATTATTGCCTTTTTTTTTTTTTTTTTTAATGGAATTTAACTCTGGGACAACAGTTTTGAAAATTGGCTACTTACCAAGGGGGGGTTCAACTGTGAATATTTTTTTTTTTTTTGTTCCTGAAATAGTTATAGAATTTATTTTTGGACAGAAAGGGTTACCGCAATTAGTGTGACCATTGAACCCTATTGGCACTGAGCCAAAAGTTTCAAATTAGATTAACTCTATATCTGCTTATAATATTTGAGAGATATTTAGGGGGCATCCTCTATTCCAGGAGGGGAACCTCTGATCAGCTCTGGTCACCCCTGGTCTGAGTTTTGAAAATTGGCACACAGCCAAAAGTTTTAAATCAAGTTACGCGATTGGTTACCAGTACTGACCCCTCCGGCCGTCAGCTGAGACAGCAGCAGGAGAACAGAAAAGAATGAGGGACCTTGCATTTGAGCTGGATAGCCCGAAGGGGGGGGAGAGGAATATGGGTCAGCATATTAGCAAGCCAGAGAAGGGAATGTTTGCATATGATATTGTGAAGCGTAGGGAAGGGAGTGAGGCTGTTAAACATTTATCCAAGATTGCAAAAGTCTGCAAATTAGAAGATCCCGTGGAAAGGCTTCAACCAGAATTCTGTACTAATCAGGGATTACAGAGGAATTTTGTGTGATAAGGGCTTGTTGACCGTGGCAACAGCCTGGTATAAAACCCGCAAAAGCTTTGCATTCTGAAGGATGGCTTGAAGAGACAATCAAGGTTGGAAACTCTACGATGTATGTATATCATAAAGTAGATCGTAAAGACAATAAGCCCCCGCCCTATAATGGCGTCTGGAGAAATAAAGTGGAGGGTCCTTACTCTCCGCCTGCCGCCCATTATCTTCACACCACTCCTACTCAAACGCAACCCACAGGGACAGTTCCTGCGGACGGCCATCTTGGTGCAGCCAAGTCTTCACTTCCTGCCCCGCCCAGTACAGTTCCTGCGGACGGCCATCTTGGTGCAGCCAAGTCTTCACTTCCTGCCCCGCCCAGTAGAGTTCCTGCAAACGGCCATCTTGGTGCAGCCAAGTCTTCACTTCCTGCCCCGCCCAGTACAGTTCCTACAGACGGCCATCTTGGTGCAGTCAAGTCTTCACTTCCTGCCCCGCCCAGTACAGTTCCTGCAGACGGCCATCTTGGTATACCCGGAAGGCCTAACAAAGGTCTATATCCAATTCTCCCTGTTCTAACACTCCCATCCTCCCTGGATTACAGGTCCAATATACTAGTGATGAAGACACATCCGACTGGGACGACCAACCGCAGGTGACAAGCGCACCCGATGATTTAACCCCATCACAAACAGCGACCTTAATGACAAGTCTGCCTGACCCAGAAACACAGCCAATGCCCCTATACCACAGGATAGTACAGCTACAAGAAATTTACCTAGTCCTCTTACTGAGCCAATCCAAGTGGGGACATTTCCTGATTTGCTTGCCAGATTTGTGGTGTCTTCTACATGCCCCTTGCATCTGCTAGGAGCTGATTCGCTGTCCGGACTACAGGCCTCAATTATTTTTTACGCCCGAAGGAGGAGTGAAGCTACATACTCCCTATCCTTAGAAGACTCATCTGCCTTGTGTTCTCTGCCTCTCATGAAGACACTCCGTGAAGCGACAACTCCAAGTTCAGTACCACTGAAGTACTTGGCAGGATCCCTGCATGCCTATGGTCCACTGAACCGGAAGACATCGATCACTTTAAAGAACCGCCAGTCATGGTGCAACTAAAACCTGGGGCACTCCTACCTAGAAAATCACGCCTCCAGAGAGACTGGACCCGTTGAAGCTAGCTCAATCCGAAGCTATCTCAAAACAGGTTGAGACCCTTGTGTCTAATGGTGCTTTGCTACCCTGTACTTCTGAATGCAAGACACCTTTGTTCTCAGTGAAGAAACGGATCCCAAAAGGTGAACCAGAGAAATACAAAATGGTCCTAGATTTCCAAGCCAATTTGCCAAAGCCATAACCTCTGTTCCTGATACCTGGCAACAGGAACAACCTACAGTGACTCTTCTCCTCTATGCAGAAGACTACCCCGCTGCTGAAGAAACTTCAGAAAGTCTTCTATGCTACCTTACAGAACAAGGCTGTAAGGCCTCCAAAGAGAAAATACAGTGGTGTTCCAAGACTGTCACCTTTTTAGGACACTGCATTTCTAAAGGCACAAGACATATCACATTAGACCGAGTAGCTGCAATCCAGGATATCCTTCCACCAAAAGCAGCTAAACAACTGCATGCCTTTCTTGGACTCATATCTTACTGCAGGGCATGGATCCCTGATGCATCCATCCTCATGCAACCACTCTATGATGCTCTCAAGTCTGTGCCATTTACCCTGTCAAACGAGGCCCTGGACAATTTTATTCTGCTGAAGCAAGCAATATCCACAGCTCCTGCTTTGGGCCTTCCAGATTATGAGAAACTCTTCAAACTGTTTGTGTCGGAGAAGAATGGCCACGCCACTGGGGTCCTGGCTCAGGAACATGGAGGACGGACTAGACCCATTGGTTACTACTCTTGCCGCCTAGACCCCGTGGCTAGAGGTGGTCCTTCCTGTCTAAGGGCTATCTTTGCTGCCCAAGCACTCCTAGACAAAACTTCAGACCTTGTCTTAGAAGACCTTGTGCTTCTTCTGGCACCGCATGACATTGCTGCCATCTTAAATCAGGTGCAACTCCGACACCTGTCCCCGGCCAGACATCTATGGCTGCAAGTCTCCCTACTACTTCCTGACAACATGACCCTCCGAAGGTATCTCACTCTCAACCCGGCCACCCTTCTGCCATTTTTTGAGGGGGGAGAAGGAGAAGGTGAAGAAGGAGACTCCTATGACACTCCACATGACTGCCTTGAAATGATGCGCTTGGAAACCTCATATCTCCCTACAGTGAGTGAAATTCCTCTGGAAAACCCTGACTACATGCTTTTTGTGGATGGCTCTAGATATGCAGATGAAGGAGGCAAGTACCACACAGGTTATGCTGTGACTTCTGAATTTGGAATCCTACAAGCAGAAGCATTATCACCAACTGTATCTGCCCAGGAAGCAGAGCTTCAAGCCCTCACTGCAGCGTGCAAGATAGCAGAAGGCAAAAGAGCCAACATTTACACAGACTCAAGATACGTCCTTGGAGTAGCTCATGATTTTGGTATCATCCGGAGAGCCAGAGGGTTCCTGACAGCGGCCGATGGTCCTGCCATCAAAGATTTAATGGATGCACTACTTCTACCGGAACAAGTGGCTGTCTTGAAGGTTAAAGCACATGGCAAGCTGAACTCTCAAGAGGCCAGGGGAAACCACTTGGCGGACAAAGCGGCTAAACAAGCAGCAACAAACCAACGAAAAACGGCCGAAGCGGCTAAAGAGCAGAGTGAATCCCCAGTGCAGATGTCTTTGGCAGTGCATGTGCCATCTGACAAACTATACCTAGCCTCTATGCAAAGGCAGCCTACACAGATGAAAAGCTGGAATGGATCGATAAAGGAGAAGAATACGAAAGACGGGGAGGACTGAAAAGACACTGCAGAAACATTTGGAAAAACCCTTACGCAGTCACAAACATGACAGCTAGAACCACGGCTAAAAAGAAAAAACGACTTAGTGAGATAGTACGTAGATTTGGGGTCCAAGAGGTGATAGAGAGCGATCAGGGCCCAGCTTTCACAGCAACCCTAACAAAAAGAGATTTGGGCAGCACTGGGAGTTCAGTTGGTTTTACGCACCCCATACCACCCTCAAAGTAGTGGGAAGGTAGAAAGGATGAATGGGATTCTGAAGAACAGGATGTTAAAGATGGCCCAAGAGACTAACATGAGTTGACCAGACAGTTTGCCTATTGCCCTGTTCAGTGTCAGGCACACCCCCCGGGGGAAACATGCCCTGTCTCCCTATGAAGTTTTGTTTGGTTCAGGCCCCAGACTTGGCTGTTACTCCCCACAGCAGTCGCAGTTACAATCTGATATGTTAACTTATGTTACATATTTGTCTAAAGCCTTAACTAATATCCATTCTCGAGTATTTTCCTCCACTCCAGATCCAGAAACAGACTCGGGAACCCACAGTCTTCAGCCAGGAGATTGGGTGTTAGTGAAGAAATACACAAGGAAAAATTCACTTGATCCCCGATACGAAGCACCTGGATACACGCCTTTCACTGCAAGAAAGCCCAATCTCCTGAAGACAAGATCCTGCTGGCAGCACAATGATTGTGCTGTATATCCTTTTTTCTTACAAGTTTGATAAAAGCTCAGCAGGTGATTATCACCAAAACAGGTACTCAAACTGGCGGCCATCGCTAAGACAAATGGTGTCGCTACATTTTGGTACAATTCATCCAGCACATAAGTGGTTACGTTTATTTATTTATTTATTTTTTTGATCTTTGTAGTATAATACCCCTGATAAATACACTGACTCAGAACCCAACCACAGGAGGAAGCAAGCAGCTCCCTCTGGAAGCTTTGATCCTTATGTGTACATAGATGCCATAGGAGTCCCAAGGGGGGTCCCAGATGAATTCCAAGCTAGGGATCAGGTAAAAGCTGGTTTTGAGTCTTTGCTCCCCATAATAACCTTCCTGACAACACTGGTCCAAATGGTAAGGTTACTCTAGCTATCAAGAAATTGGAAGATCTGTCATTTGAGTTGAAGAAGAACTCAGGTATTACAGACCCTTGGGATCAATATTTTAGCTGGATGAGTGGGTGGCAGAAGGTGCTCGCCGAGATAGGAGTAACAATACTGATAATCCTAGTTCTTTTAGCCCTGATTGTATGCTGTATTCTACCATTTATAAAGAAGCTAATGAGCAAAGCTGTAGACAATAGCACACCTACATTTCTCCACCAAGAAGAAGCAGACCGGCTTATGATGGAAGAGGACAAACCCTTCACCCCTCTACAGTCACTCCCTGTTCATAATTTCACAGTTCTATAGAGTTGTAGGGATAGATCAGTGGCGGCCCGTGCATAGGGGGCGCCAGGGCGCCGCCCCCCTACCCCTAAAAAAAAAAGAAAAAAATAAAAAAAAATAAAAAAAACGAACAAATAAAGTTGTTCAAAAAAAAAATTGGGTTCGCCGGCCTGAACCCAAGGAACTGGTGGCTGGGGGGGGGTGGGGTTACCTCCCAGAAGAGGCGCCGATTGGCTGCCTTCTGGGGAGGTAGGGGGGTATCCTGGGCGCAAGTCTTTGCGGTTGGACACCCCCACTTTCTGATATCCTGGCTGTGATTGGTCCAGTCTACAGCCTGGACCAATCATCATCCAGGATATCGCTGACGTCGCAATGGGGGCGGTGCCGGTGCGTGCGTCAATCACTCACCGTCACCGCCACTCAGAGAAGAGGAGAGGCCGCCCGCCGGTTCCCGCCGCCGAGACGACGAGGGAGAAGGACCCGCCGCAGAAGAGGAGGAAGAAGCTGAGCCGCGCCGCCGCCAGGTAGGTTTGAACGGAGCACGCACGCTGGCACTCTGCAATCATTGGGGGACAATGCTGGCACTCTGCAATCATTGGGGGACAATGCTGTGGCGCTCTGCAATCATTGGGGGACAATGCTGTGGCGCTCTGCAATCATTGGGGGACAATGCTGTGGCGCTCTGCAATCATTGGGGGACAATGCTGTGGCGCTCTGCAATCATTGGGGGACAATGCTGTGGCACTCTGCAATCATTGGGGGACAATGCTGTGGCACTCTGCAATCATTGGGGGACAATGCTGTGGCGCTCTGCAATCATTGGGGGACAATGCTGTGGCGCTCTGCAATCATTGGGGGACAATGCTGTGGCACTCTGCAATCATTGGGGGACAATGCTGTGGCACTCTGCAATCATTGGGGGACAAAGCTGTGGCGCTCTGCAATCATTGGGGGACAATGCTGTGGCGCTCTGCAATCATTGGGGGACAATGCTGTGGCGCTCTGCATTGAAAGGGGCTCGCACGCTGAACTCTGCATTGATGGGGGCACGGAACAGTTGCATTGAAGGGGGCATGCACGCTGAAATCTGCATTGTGGGGGCACAGCACAGTGTTCATTGCATTGAAGGGGGCACAGCACAGTTGCATTGAAGGGGGCATGCACGCTGAACTCTGCATTGTTGGGGCACAGCACAGTGTTCATTGCATTGAAGGGGGCATAGCACAGTGTTTATTGCATTGAAGGGGGCACAGCACAGTGTTTATTGCATTGAAGGGGGCACAGCACATTGTTCATTGCATTGAAGGGGGCACAGCACAGTTGCATTGAAGGGGGCATGCACGCTGAACTCTGCATTGTGGGGGCACAGCACAGTGTTTATTGCATTGAAGGGGGCATAGCACAGTGTTCATTGCATTGAAGGGGGCACGCACGCTGAACTCTGTATTGAAGGGGGCATGTACACTGGTCTCTGCATTGAAAGGGGGCATGTACGCTGGTCACTGCATTGAAAGGGGGCATATACCATCTCCTGTACCATGACCTGTGACATGCCTATACCATATCTGTGCCATGCCTATACCATATCTGTGCCATGCCTATACCATCACCTGTGCCATGCCTGTACCATCACCTGTGCCATGCCTGTACCATCACCTATGCCATGCCTGTACCATCACGTATGCCATGCCTGTACCATGACTTCAAAGTCACGCAATTTTTTACTGCGTTTTTTGATGCGAAGCAATACCTATTACATTTTTATTTTTGCGCCCCCCCAAAAATTTTGAGCACCAGCCGCCACTGGGATAGATAGCACCTGACTGCCCTCTCCAGGCTGTATCGAGGGGGGTAGTGAACTAGTTACTGCTCTTCTCTATGTACAGCCCTAAAAAAAGTTCCGGAGGAGTTTGGGCCAGGTGAGTAGGCACTTTAGTATGAGGGACAGAAGAAAAATAGCCATTTTAGGGGGGCTTGTGAAGGAATGTGATGAACACTTGTGAATTAAGCAAAATGTCTATTTTTCTATGTGTATTTTTCTCTACATGTATATATATTTTTCCTCTGTCGTCCTTACTCAAAATGGCCGTTACTAGATACCTACTCGCCCCCACCCACCGAGATGGAACGTGAAAAGAAAGATGGAGCCTTGGCACAGTGCCTTCAAAAGAAGATAACATTCATGAACTCGAAAGGGACCACCTTATAACGGACCTGACTAATCAGAAAGCTGCAAATAATCAGTATTATGCTAATATTATGCTTATGACGTACTAACATATGACACCGCCTACTAACTATATAATATACTGTCCATTAGAAATAAAAGTAGTATCATTTACCTGAACAATGTGTGTCAGTCTATGATATCCCCGTGCATGCACTCTAATTACCTATTTAATCAGATCCAGCAGCAAGAAATCTATTTTGAACCTGATTGAGGTTCCTTAACCTTTACAATATCAATTTTATTTTGGTACAGCGAGGTCTGGTCATTAAGGGGGCAAATCCTTCTGGTCCAGAAGTGGTTAAAGGGGTGATTCTTTTCTATACCCACTGTTTCAACCTTTTTTTTTTTTATATTTCTACAGTTGCTTCCTGGACCAAAATGATGTCATACATCCCAGGAGTCTTCATGGGTATTTTTTTCATCTTTATTTCAGAATAAATCATTATTCTGGCCAATGAAATAAATTAACCCCCAATCACTTAACGCTCCTAAACGCATTACACGCATTTACAAATGTCAAGCATTTTTTTCTGCCAGTACACCACTGTCTACTGTAGAGGAAAGGCATCTAGGAGAGATGGCAAAAACCTCCAGTGTGCATGAAGCCTAATTGTCAAATATGGCAAAGCGCAAGTTCGCAATAAGGTAACAAACACCCATATCTACAGTATACATGTGAGTGTGCTGTTGTTCCTCCAGTGATGCTGGTTACTTTCTAGAGCTACAATGATCTAGTGAAAGAATGTTAGTACTAAAAAATCCTATGCTTGATATGAGACCTCTTTCTGCATTCCTGCATGCAATACGGTTTATACTCAATCCTGTTCTACATGTCCCTAGGCATTATGTAATTATGCATACATACAATAAACCAATGAGCATAGGTTGTACAATTGCTTTAATGTATCTGGCAGTCATGAGCTTAAATATTAGCCTAGAGTAAGATAGGAAATAATGTTTCTTTATTCAGACCTGTGTACAAATACATAACCTATTATGCTTAGCTAATGAATTTGAACGGTATTGGGCCACTGCCTTTCCTAGAAAGCAAGGAAAACAGACGTTCATTTTCAGATACATATAAAATCAATCTGGGGATAATAATCCTGAAAATATAAGAGGATAAACAGATTTTCTTGTCCTTGAAGCAACTTTCTGCATGAACTCTATATTCTAATTACTTATGCATTGTGACTGCATTGGAACTTAACTATACATCTGTTTACATTTTGCAAAGGAGGAAACCATATACTTTACATTGGAATAAAGAATTTAATAAGCTTGATACTCACTGGTGTCATACTCCTTAAAATATTTGAAAGGGTACATCCACCCTGAACAGCTGGGTGTTTCAGGAGACCAACACTGTAGGTATGTATAAAGCCTTATTAACCACTTCAGCTCCGAAAAATTTCCCCCCCCCCCCCCAACCCTTCTTGACCAGGCCAATTTTTGCTTTACGGCACAGCATTACTTAACTGACAATTGCGAGGTCACGTGACACTGCACCAAAATATTATTTTTGGCCTTTTTTTACCTACAAATAGAGCTTTCTTTTGGTAGTATTTGATCACCTCTGCGTCTTTTATTTTTTGCGCTATAAAAAAAAAAAAAAAGACCAACAATTTTGAAAAAAACAAACAATATATTGTATATTGATTAGTTTGCACAAAAGTTATTGCATCCACAATCTATGGGATATTTTTATGGAATTTTTTTTTTTGTTTATTTACACTAGTAATGGCGGCGATCAGTGACTTATAGAAGGACTGCCCTATTGCGGCAGACAAATTGAACACTAAGTGCCGGTTCACACTGCAGCGGCATGACCTGTGAAGTCGCGTTCACCGCGACTTCGGCGCGACTTGCACGGACTTCATAAAATGAATGTCTATGCAAGTCGCCCGAAGTAGTACAGGACCCTTTTTCTAAATCGGAGCAACTTGTGTCGCTCCTATTAGAACGGTTCCTGTACCGAATAATGGGAGCGCGACGGACCGCGACTTGTCAGGCTGACAAGTAGCGGTCCAAGTCGGATTAGTGTGAACCGGCACTAAGGGGTTTATTTACTAAAGCTAGAGAGTGCAAAATCAGTCAAACAATTTAAAGCCCGTATGTATTAACCACTTCAGCTCCGGAAGATTTACCCCCTTCCTGCCCAGACCATTTTTTGCTTTACGGCACAGCATTATTTAACAGACAATTGCGCGGCGCTGTATGCAAATAACATTTTTGTCCTATTTTTTCCACCAATAGAGCTTTCCTTTGGTGGTATTTGATCACCTCTGTGTTTTTTGTTTTTTTTTGCACTATAAAAAAACAAATACTGACCTACAATTCTGAAAAAAAAAAAACAATATTTTTTACTATCTGCTGAAAAACATATCCAATAAAAAAAAAATGTAAAAAATCTAATTTCGTTTCATTAATTTAGCCCAATATGTTTTCTGCTACATATTTTTGGTAAAAAAAAAAAAATCCCAATAAATGTATATTGATTGGTTTGCACAAAAAGTTATAGTGTCTACAAACTATGGGATATATTTATGGAATTTTTATTTATTTATTTATTCTAGTAATGGCGGCGATCATTGACTTATAGAGGGACTGCCCTACTGCGGCAGACAAATTGGCCACTAAGGGGTTTATTTACTAAAGCTAGAGAGTGCAAAATCAGTCACACAATTTCAAACTCACATATCAGTACAAGATCAGGGGCAATTTTTGCAGACATCTGAGCAGGTTCCTGCACGGGTTTCTATTGAACCCCCCCCCCCCCCCCCCAAAGTCCCCAAAAGAAGTGCAGAAACTATTTTTGGGAATAAGTGCAGTGCCGCAAAGTCGGCGTTGCACCGATTTGGACGGTGCCGTTTCAAGCAATAGGCTCTGATTTAGCATGTTAAATCAGCCCGATGTGAACGGGGGCTTCTTGCCAAAGCTTAATTAAACAAGCTGAGGTTAGAATCCGATTGGTTTCTCTACAGTAGTGTGACAGATTTTGCACTCTCTAGTTTTCGTAAAAATAACCCTAACTGACACTTTAAACACTTTTTTTGGAACCAGTGACACTAATACAGTAATCAGTGTTAAAATGCACTGTCACTGTACTGATGCCACTGGCTGGGAAGGGGTTAACATCAGAGGCAATCAAAGGGATAACTGTGTGCCTAGCTATTGTTGTACTGTAGTGTGGGAGGCGCTTTTACTAGGGGAAGGCATAGATCCATGTCCCTGCCTTGCAGGAACACAGGATCCATGCCTTCCTTACTGACAGAATGGCAATCTGCCTTGTTTACATAGGCAGATCGTCTTTCTGCCTGTGAACCGAACGATCAGCAGGTGCTGGCGGACATCGGTCTGCGGGACCCACTGATCAGCTCCATAGAATCATAGCAGGAGCCAGCTGCTGGCGCTGCACAGTCGCACCCGATAGCGGGAAATGCAGGATCCCGTATATATACGTGATCCTGCACAGCGCAGTCGACTTGTAGTAGTAAAACTGCTATAGGGCAGTCGGCAAGTGATTAGGTATAAAGTAGAATAAAAGAAAAACCTATAAAAAAAATAAAAATAAAATAAGAACGCCTGCCAGTTTTTATCTGCTATCTGTGTTCCATTAGGAAGAGTTCCTCCTGTCTCACAGCCAAAACAGGAAGTGAGAGGAACTCCCTCGAAAGTGAGAAAATTCCTGGTTGTCGACAGGGTGCAATAACTAGTGTCTTCATTGGAAGATTTCCCCTAATTTCTGTTCTGTTAACAACCTTATATTTCAGTGATGATGGTAAACGGGACAAATAGAGAGGGTGAATATCCCTGATGCATCCAAAACTAAAAAGAAAACAAAAATTTGCCTTTAGCTATATTTGAACTAATAAAATTTTGCATAATGAGGACTGAGAAGATATTGCATGAAGCAGTTACCACTAAATGCCTAAACAAAAATATCTCCAGAATACATTTTGTTAGTTGAGACTGCTAGAGATCACTGCCATGACAGCATTTCCAAATCAAGGGTCCCTCATTTGTACTTCCAAATGTCAAAGAAACTAAAGAGAGAGCTTGGTTTGGGGAATCCACAAAATACAATAATCATCGGGGTTCCCAGTGCCCACATTTTTCGGTGGGTGTCACCGCAAACACAGTCAACTAACAAAATTGCTTCCCAATGTCCACTTAAAAATTACTATCACCACATTTATTATTTGTAGCACCCTACAGGTAGGTGCTAGGTAAATGTATAGTGGGCCTTGTCTGCCTAACAGCAGGGCTGTGATTTGTTAGGTAGGGTGTCAGGACTTCCAGATGTGCCTGCTGAGGGGAGAAGTATCCCCACTGGCTCCTGTGAGAGGCTTCTCATAGGGCAGTGTGGGAAGCCCAATCAGGGGACACATCCAAGCTTGTAACTACCCCAGGAGGCAGATTATGCTGCAAAGAATTCTGGGAGTGGGTATAAGTTTGGGGGAAGTGCGTGAAAGGGTGTCTTTGGTGGGAGCAGAGTCCCAGGAGGGAGAGTGTGGCTATCTCTCCTCCTGTCTGAGGAAGGTGGATGTCTCAGGGTGTCTCCTGAGTGTCCAGAGAGAGCTGAGTTGAGCTGAGGGGATCCGGTGTGCCGAGAGCCTGCGGAGAGAGAGAGGGGTCCAGTCCCAGGAAAGCCTACACAGGTCGTGAGTACTGAGGATTGCCCCTGGGGGTCTGCCTGAAGTTAGAGGGGACCACTCCGGAAGAGGTTCTGGGATCCAGTGCCAGCTAGTTGTAAAGGGGGTACCTAGGATGGGGACCCTGAAGCTACAGAGGGGGTACATAGTCAGTGCACCGTGAAGAGTTTGAGGTTAAAGGGGGCACCTTCAGTTTGGGCCCTGAATTGCACAGAGCGTGCCAGTTAAAGTGACAGCTATACAAAGTTCTAGTATATACTACCTCAAGCTGTGCCAGGCGGGGGAAATTGACATTCATAGTACAACAGTGTCAGGAGTTCTACAGTTCTCAGTCTTGGATCTTCTGGACTATAAGTCGTGGATTCAGCACTTCTTCTGTTCTACAGAGTGTTCTCAGTGTCAGTGAGCGATGGCTTGGGCCGGCTGGCATCAAGGAAGCGCCAACAGGCATTTCAGAAGTAAAGTCCCAATTGTACTTAGTTTAACCACTTAAGCCCCGGAAGATTTTACCCCCTTCCTGACCAGGGTTTTTTTTGTAATTTTTTACTGCGTGACTTTAACGGACAATTGCGCGGTCGTGCGACACTATACCTAAACGAATTTGACATCCTTTTTTTTCCACAAACAGAGCTTTCTTTTGGTGGTATTTGATCACCTGTGCGATTTTTTGATCATGCGCTATAAACAAAAAAAAGAGCGTCAATTTTGCAAAAATAACAATATTTTTCACATTTATTTATATGAAATTCCCCAAAAAAAATGTAAAAACCAACATTTTTTAACATTTTCGGCCAATTTGTTTTATCCTACATATGTTTGGTAAAAAAAATCACAAAAAGCGTATTTTGATTGGTTTGCGCAAAAGTTATCGCGTTTACTAACAAAGGGAAAGATTTTTGTCATTTTTGGTGTTTTTTTTTTTTTTAACGAGTAATGGCGGCGATCTGCGATTTTCTTTGCGGTACTGCGAAATTGCGGCGGACAGATCGGAACCTTGACTGACATTTTTGACACTTTTGGGGTTACCAGTGACATTACAGTAGTAATCAGTGCTATACATATGCACTGTTACTGCAAAAATGACACTGGCAGGGAAGGGGTTAACTGTATTGGAGAGGGAGGGGTTAAGTGTGTCCTAGGGGCGTGTTTCTAACTGTGATGGGACATGACTACTAGTGTAAAAACAGAGATCAACGGTCCTACATAGTAGAACCGTCTGATCTCCTTTTTTACACAGGGGAGAATGACAGGCGGCTTGTTTACATTAGCCGTCTGCCTTTCTCCCTTCCCGGCGAACGATCGCGAGTGACCGGCGCACATCGGGTCCGCCAGTCACACGTACTGACTTGTTAGGGAACGAGCCGGGGCGGGCGCGCGGGCGCGCACTCGCCCGCTATTGGCTCACAAGCCAGTGACAGGCTAGTGAGGTACCGGTACGTCACTTTGCCTGGCCGGGGCTGACCGCCGCAAGTACATATACTGTCGGCAACCGGTTAAGCCTCACGGAGTATCCCACTCATTCCCTTCTCCCATCCCCTTTATTCCAATAAAAACCACAAACAAAGATGCCGGAGTTGTCGCTGCTTCAGTGGTCACACCCAGGGTCACGGCTCACATGGGCTGGAAAGGATTCCGGTACTAATGGCAGACCCACATCAGGCCACAGGCCTGGAAACCTTGCTACATATTATTCTCACCAATATCCATTTTAGAAGTTCAGAGAAAAAAAAACAAAACAGAGAAAAAACAAAACATAGAAAGATAAAAAAAAGGCAATGAGCAGCACTGAAAAAATAAGTAAGAAATAAATTTGCTAATTTGTTTTACTAGCAGAATCTTGCATAAAGAATATCCTTTTTTCTCACTATCCTGAGTAAAAGAAAAGGCAAGGAAAACACTGACTACTGCCTGCTGGAGCCTGCACATTAAAGTGCACATTAAAGTAGGCAAAACTTTTTGTTTTCATTTTTGGATAGAACAAGGGAGGGTTATAACCCCTGTCAGATTTTTTTCATCATCGGTGTCCCATTGCTGAGATTTCCCTTCACTTCCTGTCCCATAGCCAAACAGGAAGTAAGAGGAAATCCATGCAAACGACCAGTTGCCGACCACCCTATAGCAGTTTTACTGCTACAGAGCAGCCGAGCTGCTCAGGAACACATATCTATATATGTGATCCTGCACTTTCAGGTAGCTGGAAAGAGTGCACATCGTTGACTCATTCCCACTGTGATTCTACACAGCAGGAGCTGATCAGCGGGTCCCGCAGACTCGATGTCCGCCGGCACCCGCTGATCGTTCAGTACACAGGCAGAGCGGTACTCTGCCTATATAAACAAGGCAGATTACAGTTCTCCTCCTTGCATAGTAAGGACACGGATCTATGTCTTCCTCTAGTAAAACCACCTCTCACAATACACTAAAACACTAGCTAGGCACACAGTTAACCCTTCGATCGCTCTAGATGTTTAACCCCTTTCCAGTGTCATTAGTACAGTGATAGTGCATATTTTTAGCACTGATCACTGCATTTGTGTCACTGGTTCCCCTATAAGTGTGAAAAGTGTCAGTTAGTGTCGGATTTCTCTGCCGCAATATTGCAGTCCCACAATAAGTCGCTGATCACTGCCATTAACCATTTGCCAACCAGCCGCCATCGATTTACGCCTATAGGGGAGCGATCCTGGGGGGGGCGCCAGCCACCATTTGCCAGCAGAGAAGCCAATTCATGAGGCTGGCTACCGCAATTGCCGCTAGGCACCCGCGATCGCTCCCCAAGGAGAGAGAACGGCAGTCTGCTGTTGTTAACACAGCAGACCGTTGTTCTCTCAGGAATCAATACAGAGCTCCTGTGTTCCTCCTATTTAGAAACAGAGGTCTGTTGATTCCATAAGCTCATCCCCCTCACAGTTAGAAAACACCCCCTAGGCTCACATTTAACCCTTTGATCGCCTCTGGGTTAACCCTTTCCCTGCTAGTGTCATTGTTACAGTAACAGTGCATATTTTTAGCACAGATTATTGTAGCAATGTCACTGGTTCCTCCAAAAGTGTCAAAAATGTCAGTTAGGTGTCAGATCTGTCCCCTGCAATGTCACAGTCCCGCTAAAAATCGCTGATTGTCGCCATTACTAGTAAAAAAAAAAAATAATAAAAATTACATAAATCTTTCCCCTAGTTTATAGACGCGATAACTTTTGTGCAAACCAATCAAAATACGCTTATTAGGATTTTCTTTACCAAAAATATGTAGCAGAATACAAATTGGCCTAAAATGATAAAAAAAAAAATGCGATTTTTAAATATTTTTTATTGGGAATGTTACATAGCAGAATGTGAAAAATATTGTTTTTTTTTTTCAGATTTGTCGCTATTTTTTTGTTGATAGCACAAAAAATAAAAATTGCAAAGGTGATCAAATACCACCAAAAGGAAGCTCTATTTGTGGGGAAAAAAGGACATCAATTTTATTTGGGTACAGTGTCGCACGATAGCGCAATTTTCAAAGTAACGCAGTGCCAAATCGCAAAAAAAATGGCCTGGTCATTAAGGGGGGAAATCATTCCGTTCCAGAAGTGGTTAATAGTAAAAATAAATAAATAAATAAAAGTTCCATAAATATATCCCATCGTTGGTAGACGCTATAACTTTTTCGCAAACCAATCAATATGCGCTTATTGGGATTTTCGTTACCAAAAATATGTAGCAGAATACATATTGGCCTAAATCGATGAAGAAATTCGATTTTTTTTACATTTTTTTTATTGAATATGTTTTATAGCAGAAAGTAAAAAAAAATTATTATATCTTTTCATGTGACAACACTGAAGAAATGACACATTGCTACAATGTAAAGTAGTGAGTGTACAGCTTGTATAACAGTGTAAATTTGCTGTCCCCTCAAAATAACTCAACACACAGCCATTAATGTCTAAACCGCTGGCAACAAAAGTGAGTACACCCCTAAGTGAAAATGTCCACATTGGGCCCAATTAGCTATTTTCCCTCCCCGGTTTCATATAACTTGTTAGAAGGTCTCAGGTGTGAATGAGGAGCAGTTGTGTTGAATTTGGTGTTACCGCTCTCACTCTCTCATACTAGCCACTGAAAGTTCAACATGGCATCTCACGGCAAAGAACTCTCTGAGGATCTGAAAAAAAGAAGGGTTGCTCTACATAAAGATGGCCTAGGCTATAAGAAGATTGCCAAGACCCTGAAACTGCGCTGCAGCAAGGTGGCCAAGACCATACAGCGGTTTAACAGGACAAGTTGCACTAAGAACAGGCCTCGCCATGGTCGACCAAAGAAGTTGAGTGGACATGCTCAGTGTCATATCCAGAGGTTGGGAAATAGACATATGAGTGCTGCCAGCATTGCTGCAGAGGTTGAAGGGGTTGGGGGTCTTCATTAAACCCAACAAAGTTAGGTGGTAAGGGGCAGCTTACCTATTTGTAGATGTGGCAGCTGCATTTTTTTTTTAGGCTTCTTTTCCTTTGATTTCACCTGATGATCCGGCCAGTAAGGCTGTTTTAAACTTTCTTTAAAGCGGAACTACAGCAGAACTCTCTTCTGCAATAAAATGCCCCTACCTGCCTGTTCACTGTCTTCTCCAGCGCTATAAACCGAACTGCACATGTGCAGCTCAGCTTACAGCACCAGACTAGTCTCTGTGTGCTGGAATGACGGCCTTCTGCTCATGCGCAGGACTGACGTCATCCCGTGTTGTCCAATGAAGATGGGCAAAGACTGGCACACAGGAGAAAATGCTGGCGCAGGTGAGGGACCATTGGAAAGGTGAGCATTAACCCCTAGTTCTGCTTAAACAGACAAAGCTGTCCAGAAAAAGTATAAGTTAAAGGGTTGAAACAAACCATTTAAAGGCCTAGTTCACATTTTCCAGAAAATAGCCTATGCAGTTATGGGGGCCTCAGTAGATAATAAAAATGTGTGCAGCTTTTTTAAAATGTTCATTCATTTTATTGTCATACCTGTAGGCAGAGTTGTATAAAGTACTCGAAACCCATACTTGAGTAAAAGTACAAGTGCTCGATCAAAAAGTGACTTGAGTAGAAGTGGAAGTGCTCGATCAAAAAATGACTTGAGTAGAAGTACTAAAGTATTCAACATTTTCTGTACTTAAGTATTGCAAGTAGTTTTTTTTTAAATTTTGCTACTCAAGTACTGAAAGTAAAAGTACCAGTAGTTTTGAAAAAAAAAATTGCTACTCAAGTACTGAAAGTAAAAGTACAAGTACTGTGTTATGTAGTTATTAAAGAAAGAAGTCAAAAGTTTGAACATCATATTGTTTTTTATTATTTCAAATGCAGCTTTTATTTATACATACAGTAGCATTTATTTTCGTATGCGCTGATAATACACATGTTTTGAGCTTCATGAAACCTGCCATCTACTGTTCTGGCAGTGGTAATTTTTATAATAGTAACGAGTAACTATGCAGCACAAAAAAAAAAAATATCGGAGTAGAAGTATTGAAATCATCGAAAAAATGTAGTGAAGTAAAAGTGGAAGTAGGAGAAAAAAATTCTACTCTAGGAAAGTACAAATACCGCCTTTCGGTACTTAACCACTTGCCGCCCGCCCACCGTCAAATGACGGCGGGACGGTGCGGCCATTGTTCTGGGTGGACGTCATATGACGTCCGCCCATTCAAGCAGGGCAGGCGCGCGATCGCGTGCGCGCCGCCCTGCCGGTGTCGGTGTGTCCCCGGGACACAGCCCGTCACCGGCAGGTGGGAAACAGCCAATGGGCATGGCTGTTTCCCACGTGATCGGCTGTGTTCCAATGACACAGCCGATCACAATAGAGGAGCCCGGGAGATGACCGCGCATGTGCGATCGGGAGCGCGCAGCGCGGTCATGTCGGTGGCACTGTGTTCCGTAGGAACACAGCTGTCACCGGCAGTAGTAAACAGTCACTGACAGTGACTGTTTACTATGTGATCGGCTGTGAATCCATTCACAGCCGATCACAAAATGTAAACAAAGAGCAGTAACTGACTGTTACTAGCTCTTCTCCCCTCACACAGTTTCCAGTGTGAGGGGAGAAGAGCTAGAAACAGTGAGTTACTGCTCTGTGTACCTGTAAAAAGTAAAATCACACTAAAATCACACAAATAAAGGTCCCCACACAGTCCTCAGCCCCCCCAATGTCACCTGTCACCCAACAGTCACCTCATCAGTGCCCAGAAATTGACACCCATAAGGCTACGTTCACATGTGAGCGCTGTTGCCGCCATTTCCGCCTGCCGAATCGTGGTAACATCGCGCAAACAACGCATGACGCCCAAAAAAGGTACAAGAACTTCTTTGGGGCGCCATGCGTTGTTTGCGTGATGTTACCTCGATTCGGCAGGCGGAAATCGCAGCAACATCGCACAGCGTTTGGGGTGCTATTGCAAATCACGGGCAACGCACAGGCGTCCCGCAATTTGCAATGATTTCTGGATCGCGGGCAGAATCGCAGTGATTCTGCCCATGATCGCTACGCTCACATGTGAACGTAGCCTAAAGTTCACCGGTCTCCAGAGACTGCCATCAGTACCGCCGTGCACCATCGCCCGTCACCTGTCACCCATCAGTGACCATCGCCCGTCACCTGTCACCCCATCAATCACCGTCACCTGTCACCCCATCAGTCATCGTCATCTGTCACCCTATCAATCATCGTCACTTGTCACCCCATCGGTGATTGTCACTTGTCACCCCATCAATCATCGTCACATGTCACCCCGTCAGTGATTGTCATCTGTCACCCCATCAATCATCGTCACTTGTCACCTCATCAATCATCGTCACCTGTCACCTCATCAATCATCGTCACCTGTCACCTCATCAATCATCATCAAATGTCACCTCATCAATCATCGTCACCTGTCACCCCATCAGTCATCCTCACCTGTCACCCCATCAGTCATTGTCACCTGTCACCCCATCAGTCATTGTCACCTGTCACCCCATCAGTCATCATCACCTGTCACCCCATCAGTCATCGTCACCTGTTTGCCATATACATGCATTCACTTACTGACCGCCTAAAATTAAATTAAAAGCTAAATACTGGGGTTATGGCAGCAGATAGCCCCCATAACCCCGGTATTTTTTGAAACGGCGGGCGGTCGGCTTTCAGATAAGGGTGGTCCCAGTGGCGGATTCGCCGCGGAATTACCCTTATGGTGCAGGGGAAGAGGTGCCCCCCCCTCCTGCCGCGTCCCAGACGTTTTCCCAGCTTACCGGACCCACCGGCAGCGGGGAAAACTATCCGGTCCCGGATCCTCAGAGACAGGAAGTCGAGTGAGGGCAAGATGGCCCTCACTCAACTCTATGGTCTTGGAGGACCGGAGCTATGTCAAAAGACGTTGCCTAGCAACCGGTTGTTTTTTTTTTCCTCTTTCAACAATTTTTTTTTCTTTTTTAGTGTAGTTGTGAGGTGTGAGGTCTTTTTGACCCCAGATCTCACAATAAAGAGGACCTGTCATGCCTATTTCTATTACAAGGGATGTTTACATTCCTTGCAATAGGAATAAAAATGATCAAAACATTTTTTTTTTTTTAAACTGTGTAAAAATAAAAAAATAATAAATAAAATAAATAGGAAAAAAAAAATAAAAAATTAAAGCGCCCTGTCCCCGTTAGCTCGCGCGCAGAAGCAAACGCATACGCAAGTCCCGCCCACATATGTAAACGGTGTTCAAACCATACATGTGAGGTATCGCCGCGATCGTTAGAGTGAGAGCAATAATTTGAGCCCTGGACCTCCTCTGTAACTCTAAGCTGGTAACCTGCAGAAATTTTTAAAATGTTGCCTATGGGGATTTTTAAGTACCAATGTTTGGCGCCATTCTGTGAGCATGTGCAATTTTGAAGCATGACATGTTGGGTATCTAATTACTCGGCGTAACATTATCTTTCACATTATGGAAAAAAATTGGGCTAAATTTACTGTTTTCTTATTTTTTAGTTCAAAAAAGTGAATTTTTTTCAAAAAAATCGCATTTGGAAGACTGCTGCGCAAATATGGTGTGATAAAAAATATTGCAAGGATCTCCATTTTATTGTCTAGGGTCTATGCTAAAAAAAATATATAATGTTTGGGGGTTCCAAGTAGTTTTCTAGCAAAAAAAATGATTTTAGCTTGTAAACACCAAGTGTCAAAAATAGGCCCAGTCTTAAAGTGGATAAATGGACAAGTTTGTGTAAAGCGCTACTTGGATGTTAGGCCTATGTATGTGGCCAGGCTGTGAAAAAGTGTTACACATGTGGTATCGCCATACTCAGGAGGAATAGCAGAATGTATTTTGGGGTACAATTTTTGCTATGTACATGCTATGTGTTAGAAATATTGCATAAATGGACAGCTTTGTGTAAAAAAAATGTGTTTTCATTTTCTTTCCACATATTCCAAAAACTTGTGGAAAAAAATGACATATTCAAAAGACTCATTATGCCTCAAAAATTATACGTTGGGCTGTTTGCTTTCCAAAATGGGGTCATTTTATGGGGGTTTCCATTGTCCTGGTGCTCCAGGGCCTTCAAAAGTACGATAGGTTGTCAGGAAATTATATGTGTAATTTGTGCTCCTAGAATGCCGGATGGTGCTACTTGGATATTAGGCCTCTGTATGTGGCCAGGCTGTGAAAAAGTCTCACACATGTGGTATCGCCATACTCAGGAGGAGTAGTAGAATGTGTTTTGGGGTGTAGTTGCAAGTATACATATGCTGTGTGAGAGAAATAACCTGTTAATACGTCAATTTGTAAAAAAAAAAAAAAAAAAAAAATCTTCATTATACAAAGAGTTGTGGGAAAAAATGACAACTTCAAAAAACTCACCATGCCCCTTATTAAATACCTTGGAATGTCTACTTTCCAAAAAGGGGTCATTTGGGGGGTATTTGTACTTTCCTGACTTTTTAGTGTCTCAAGAAATGAGATAGGCCTTCAGTACATCAGGTGTGGTCAAGTGTGATCAATTTTCAATGATTAGCACCATAACTTGTGGACTCTATAACTTTCACAAAGACCAAATAATATACGCTTATTTGGGTTATTTTTACCAAAGATAAGTAGCAGTATAAATTTTGGCCAAAATTTGTGAAGAAAAATTACTCATTTGCTAAATTTTATGACAGAAACAAAGAAAAATGCGTTTTTTCACAATATTTTCAGTCTTTTTTTATTTATAGCACAAAAAATAAAAAACCCAGTAGTGATTAAATACCATCAAAAGAAAGCTATATTTGTGTGAAAAAAAGGACACTAATTTTTTATGGGTACAGTGTTGCATGACTGAGTAATTGTCATTCAAAATGTGAGAGCGCTGAAAGCTGAAAATCAGTCTGGGCAGGAAGGGGGTGAAAGTGCACTGTAGGCAAGTGGTTAAGTACAGTAGTGAAGTAATTCTACTTAGTTACTATACATCTCTGCCTGTAGGCCATTTGGAACCCCCGAAGCCTGGCTGGAAAAGTCCCAGTTGAAAGTCTGCACATGCTACCTTATTGTTAGGATGTGAAAAACATTGGTTTTGGCGCTTGTAATTCCGTTGACATGCTAGGAATAGCTTTCTTTACTGATGTCTGGGCTCCCCCAACTAATCACTGGCATAGAAAAAAAAAACTATGTAAATGCCCCTATTACTCACTTGAATCCATGGTCTCAGAATGTTGCAGGTCTGAGTCTTCTCTCTTTTTTTGTTAACAAGTGGATGGGTTTTTCTGTGGATGTCCATATCTGTGAATGCATGGTGTGGACATTTACTGATGGCTGTCCAGTGGTGGGACCCTCTCAGAAACCAGAAAAGGAGTCTCAGTGTTCACATCATTGCAAGGAGACCTTTGGGCGCTGGTAAGCACGAGCATTACTGCAGTGCTTGTTTACCAGATCCCAGGAATTGCCACCAGAGAGTGACACACATGGTAGACCTAGATGAGAAAAAATAGAATTTTTGAAGAACTTACCGTAAAATTATTTTCTCTGAGTCCTCTGACAGTCGCCGCCCATCCATATTAGCCTTCATTATTGGGTAATGGCGCCCTCTGCAGGAGTGAGCTAGGCAGTTAGAAATGCTAATAAAAAACTTTTCTATACTTAGACACACCTCTAGGGGGCCGTCCCCAGCCATTATCCTGACCCAGTTACCACTGGTCCTCAGTTTGTAGCAAGCAGTACTGGAAAAGCAATAACCCCCAGATCCAAAAAACCAGAGGGACGGGGGCGGCGACTGTCAGAGGACTCAGAGAAAATAATTTTACGGTAAGTTCTTACAAAAATTATATTTTCTCTTACGTCCTCTGACAGTCGCCGCCCATCCATAGTAGCCTTCACTATTGGGATGTCCCAAAGCAGTGCAGGTGTGAGGGGTGGGAAGACGCAACCAACAGAAAAGGTAATGAAAAAACACCCCAAGGAAGAGACAGAAAAAAATATGTCTCTGCAATTTCTGCAAACAACCGCCGCACTCAAAACTTTGCGGCCAAAGGAAGCATCCGAGGATGCCAATACATCAATTATGTAGAATTTTGTGAAAGAGTGCACAGACGACCAGGTCGCTGCATTGCACACCTGAGACACAGAAGCCTGATGGTGAAAAACCCAAGAGGCGCTGACGGCTCTAGTAGAAAGGGCCTTTAGAGGGAAAGGAGGAACCTGACCCTCGACGGAATAGGCCCGAACAATCGTCTGTCTGATCCACTTGGAAGGGCTCGGCTGCATCTGCGGCAACCATTTCTGAGATCCCTCAGGAAGAACAAACAGGGAATCAGACTGCCAAAAAGATTCCGTGGAAGACAGGGAAACCCTGAGCGCCTGGACCACATCCAAGGAATGCCAGCCACCTCCTTGGGATGCTTAGGCTTCGCACAAAGCGAAGGCAACACGTTATCCTCGTTGAGGTGGAATGAAGAAACCACCTTGGAAATAAAAGACTGATTGGGTTGCAGAACCACTTTACCACCGACAACTGACCCTCGACCGTGGTCTGTGTCAAACGCTGATCCACCCTTTCCTTCAGGAAGGCCAAAACCTTCGCCACCGAGAAGGAGCGAGGATTGAAACCATGCAACTCGTACCAGGCAATATACGCTGTCCAGGTGCGATGAGAAATGTTTCTAGAAGTAGCTTTACTAGCCTTCAATAAGGTAGGAATGACCACATTCGCAAAACCCCTATCTCTCAAGACCAGGCTTCTAACAGCCACGCTGTTAAAGCCATAGACCGTAAAACAGGATGGAAGATCGGCCCCTGAGATAGAAGATCTACTCTTAGCGAAGCCGTTAGGGAGGCACGATGACTACCTGAACGACGTCCGCGTACCAGGACCGACGTGGCCAGTCTGGGGCCACCAGAATTACTGGCATCAGTTCCGATGCCAACCTGCAGAGGAACTCAGACAACAGTTGAATCGGAAGGAAAGCATACATCAGCCGATACCGGTGCCAAGGCACCATTAACGCATCCATGGCGTCCGCTAGAGGATCGCGAGGTCCGGCCACAAACTTTCCCACCTCACTGTCGAGATGGGACGAGAACAGATCCATGTCCAGAGTACCCCACCGGGCACACAGGAGGCGAAACACCTCCGGACTCAGGGACCATTCTCCCCGGTCCAAGGTCTGGCGACTCAGATAGTCCGCCAGCCAGATTTCCACACCCGGAGTGTGAACAGCCGAAATCGCTGGAACGTGCGATCCGGCTCAAGACAGGATCTCGGCCACTTCCTTGGCCGCCCGGGCACTCTTGGTGCCCCCTTGGTGAATGATATAAGCCACAGCTATGGCGTCGTCCGTCTGTACTCGAACCGGACACCGCTGAAGTTGAGATGACCAACGTAACAGACAATGCTTGATTGCTCGGGGGCTCCAAGACATTTATCGACAAGGAGGCCTCCATTGCTGACCACGTCCCCTGTGCACAATGCCGAAACAGACTGGCCGGCCTTTGGCTTACCCGACCACGGTTTCTTGTGCCCACCAGAAGGCCTGAAGGATTATCCCTTGTCATGTTTCCGGAAGGAACAAAAGGACCCACACTGAGCATGAAAGGAAGGCCCCTCCCCCTAGCGTGGGAGGACCTACCCGTAGTGACCTGGGGCAACAGAGTACTCATAAACCCCCGTGAGCCCTGTAATCAACTCATCCAGAGTGACCTCAAAAAGACGACTCCCAACATAAGGAAACATCAGACACCCTCTTTCGGAAGCGTGGTCAGCCGACCAGATTGTTAGCTAAGCATGCAGCGGATCGCGCCCCCGACCGCAGATAACCGAACGACTAATGGAGCCTTGTCCAAGGCTGCATCACACAGGAACATCCCAGTCTGGTAATCTGATCCACCATGTCAAGGGCAGTCGGAGAGGCTGACTCCGCCACCAGGGTGCCCTGAAGCACCTTGGACCATGCCGTGAGAGCCTGAGAGACCATCACCGAGGGAAACACAGGTTTAAGCAGGGAACCCGCTACCATGTAAATGTGGATGGAAGGGGCCTCAGCGTGCCTATCAGCTGGATCTTTGAACACCGGGGAGTCCTCCACTGGCATCAAGGTGGATTTATTCAGTCCAGAGACAGTGTGGTCCACTTTAGGGGACACCGTCAAACGTTTGTCCACGGCTTCCTAAAAAGGGATAGGGGTGGGAAAAAAAAAATGCTTAAGCATCACCAGCATATGTGTAATGCAACGCCACTGGTCATTCATAATTTTGTGAAACACCACAGGGCAGGGGAAAACGTTCGGAACCCGAAAGCAGCTGTTTACTTGACTGAGAGGGCTCATCGTCAAGATTGAGAGTTTCCTTAATGGCACTAATGAGAGCAGCTATCGCAGCGCGTTCCCGTGCTACCGAGGAGGAAGATTCCACCTCCTCCTCCCCCTCAGAAGCGGAGGACTGGGACCCCTCCAGAGGGACAACGTCCATGGCAACCAATTCAGGCTCAGAGTCCGAGGACTGGGAGGGCATAGGCCATTTTTTTGTTTTTTTGTTTTGGAAGAGCGCTCAGTAGATCCATTGTGGACGCAAAAGAAAGCACAAGAGCAGCAGATAATGGAGACCATTGAAGAGGTTTTAGGAATACCCAAAGCCCCCACCAGGCCTGCTGGGGAATTGTTAGTCTGGGAGTCCAGAAAGCCAATATAAACTAAATGGGATGCTGGCCCTTTAAATCGGCGGTTCCCGCTGAACCACACCGCAGCCTGCACTATTTGAAAGAGCCCCTTCAGATAATGCAAAATCCACAAAAAATAACAGTTTTTGCAGAAAAATGCCCCTGGCATTAGTAAAAATCCCTCCACAGTGTCAGAAACTGTCACACTCTGCTCAGTGAGAAAATGGAAGGAAAGAGAGGAAGTGACCTCATGCCCCTAGAGGCCTAGCCCTTGATCCACAATAAAATGGTGCGTAATGAAACTATGTAAAAAGTCAAAGGCAAGATGGCTGCTTGCTCTTAACAGGCATGTGCCCTTACCCAAGATGGCACTTGATCAGCATCAGGACAGTATACATAAAATGGCTGCTGCCCAGTCACCTGCCCTCACCTAAAATGTGGGCCACGCTAAAACGGCGCCAAAATAAGCGTACACACACGGTCTGGCCACCACAGGGGACCCCAGGGAGACCCCTCCCTGCTATGGAGCCCCCCACACCCCCTAGGTACCACAAGTACCCACACACAGCCAACGCAGGGCCAGGGAGGGAGGGAAACAACACCAAGCCGGCCAGAAGGGGGATCCCACAGAGACCACCAGCCCTCCCATCCCCTAAGAGTGGGCCCACAAACCCCCTAAAAGTCCCCAGGGACAAGGGGTTATCAGTACTCACCAGTCCAGGAAAGCGGGCACCGCTCTGATACGGGATCCCTCCCACCCTAAGTGGGGGTGCCGTCAGCCAAGGAGGGATGCAGGACGCGGGTGTTCGGGAGTTGAGACACCCTCAGTGAAGACGCAGCTCTGCAGGCTCGTCCCCATTCCAAGGGGCACTGTCGTTGCGTACCAGTGGCCTGCGACGCTCGTTGGCAGGCTGGGACTCCATAAGGATCTATATTACCCAGTGCGAGGCCCAGCTCTGCAGTCACTTGTAGTCCTCCAGGAAAAAGTCCCTGACTAACTAGTGATAGTGAAAGAAATAAAAATCTATTTTCAGAAGAAAAATACATATTTGTAGAAAAAAAACAGAGAAAAACCGAGACGCTAGGTCCCGGGCAGGAGAGCTAGCCTACTCCTACGCTAGGCAGCATAAAACTGGGGACCAGTGGTAACTGGATCAGGATAATGGCTGGGGACGGCCCCCTAGAGGTGTGTCTAAGTACAGAAAAGTTTTTTATTAACATTTCTAACTGCCTAGCTTACTCCTGCAGAGGGCACCATTACCCAATAGTGAAGGCTAATATGGATGGGCGGCGACTGTCAGAGGATGTAAGAGAAACTTGCTTGCAAGGTAAGAAAAAAATACAGCTGAATGAGTAAAAGGGAGTGGGAGGGAGGTTTTTTGCTTCAAAATAGATTAACCCAGCCTTTTTCAACAAGGTTGCCCAGGCACCCTGGGGTACCTTGACGTTTATTCAGGGGTGCCTTGGGAAAATGCCTACAAATTGCCCCAAAATTGTATACAAGCTGGTGGATGGATGAAACCTGCCTTTTAGTTACCCAAAGCCACAGGTTTTCATTGTACTTCCTCCTAGCTGCCAACCTCCTAATGACCAATAGCATCATCAGTTGATAAGGAGGATTTCAGTTGCCTTCATATAATTCTTGTTTGACCCTCTCTTGCCTCTTTCCATCAGCTTTGGGGTATCATTAGCTGAGTGATGGAAAAAAAGTGAGGGAGAAGAGAAACATTGGCATACTAGTCAGTACCAGTTTGAAAAAGTGTATTCACTCTGGAAGAATAAATCACCTTTATTGTTGAGTGTCCTGCGTATATTTACTTCATTAAATTTAGAATGGGGCACCTCAAGACTGTCTATAAATTTGGAGGGTGCCTCAAGATTGTCCATAATTTTGAAGGGGGCCTTGACTGAGAAAAGGTTGAGAAACACAGGATTAGCCTATATATTATAATATGGTAGTGTCACTTTTGTCTTCTTTGAAAAAAAAGTTTTAAATGGGAAATTTCCTTTAAAATGCAATAGGTTAATTAACACCATTTTTTTTTCTTTAGCAAAATAATACTTTTTTTTTGTATTACATATATTTCTAGAGTGAGGAAACCCCATAGTTGTGCATTATGAAATCACCATGTTAAAATGTTGTGTATTGCCATGAACATATGCCCTCAATTGTACATTACCCTGTGATGCTACAGTGAACATTGTTTGTCACTTGTACATGCAATGGCTCAAACAAAGAGCCTCACGGTGCCACGTGCTATCAATATTTACTATGCTTTTGTACCGAACCATGTTATTTTCCCACAGGCTGCCTACCAATAGTAATCCACTAAAACACCACTGCATCCAACTGGCGATAATCCAAGTGAAATGCCAGCAACAGGCAGGGAGACCCAAACCTGTTGAGGCACCCTCTACTTGGCAATGGGAGATTAGGCTGACAGTTATTACAATAAATAAGAGGGGGAGGAAGGGGATGAAAGTTGTATGAGCAAAATATGCCCCATGGGCTGCATTTGTGACAAGATCGGGGCTGCAGCATTCACGATAGCTAGAAGTTGTTGGGATGTAATGTTGATCTTGGTCAAAGCCAGCCCTAGGCTTCTGTGTTTGGAATGGTGCCTTTTCCGATTATCCGTATGGCTACTGTGTTTGATGCTCAACCTGGACAGACAGGCCTGGCAGGCAAAAACTGCTCAGGCAGATGATGTCAGAGAAGACAAAAATTATCTAGTGCAAGTCTAAGAAGACAGATGACACCCAGCAGGAACAGCAAGCCAAATCTGTGGACTCCACAATACAGCTGGCTAGCCCCAGGGGGGATGCCTTTTTGAAGTGGAAGAGACATCACCAATGAGCTGTCAAATTAGCTTATAAGGCTGGAAATGATGCAGAGATTGAGTCCCTCCTATAAAACAGGGGAAGTTTAATAGATAAAGATTATCCTTAATAGCTGCGTCGTAAAGACAGAAAAGTAAAGTATTCCGACAATAAAGTCTGTTAAGAGATACCAATATTTTCGCACCTGGCTGTTTTACATCAAGTCTGAAGAACACACAACGGCCAAGCCCTAAGGACCACGGGCAACAAGCAATACTTTGATAGACATTCTTAATCTAATCTGTTTTATGGCTCTGTATAACCCAAAGCAGGGGTTTAATTGCAATAGGTTGGTGTAATAAATTTGACCAGTGAGAAAAGAAAAAGAAAAGAAGTTACCTGTCTATCCAAAGGCTCCTTGCAACACACAGATATATGGTCATACATTCGCCTTATCGCTTTTGTTATAAAACCTATCTTCTGCCTCAAGACAGGTGTAACTCAGTTTTAATAAATCAAGAAAAGCATTAAGAACAGCGGATATATAGAACTGTTCCCCTGTATGCGCTGGAATTTAGAGCTTTGTATCAAAGCAGTCAGATTGTCTAATAACCAGAAATGTTGAAAATATGGGTTGCAAAGGGAATAAAAAAGTTTGGGCAAACACTTCTGAACAAAGACTAAAAAAGTTAACAAAGATGTTTAATATGTGCCAGCATAGATTAAAGTAGATTTAAAGCCACAACTCTTCTTTCCTTCTTAGCGGACGGAAGGGTTGGAACAACTGTCAAGCTTTTCTCTTACTTGAAAAAGAGGCATAGGCGAAATACACATACATAAAAATAAAAAATGATTTCAAGAGAGCCTGTGCAAAGGCCCTACCCTCGGTACAAGAGAAAGTGGCATAATCATTAATGAAACAGGTGGACTCTTCAATATAGTGCAATCAGTGCATCAATCAGCGGATGGTGGGATCGCAGTCCCTAGGGCTGTCCCTACAGTGAGGAAAGTGAGAGAAGTTCCAAAATGTTGACATCACCAGAACAAAGGGGAGATCTTCCAACAGTTATGATAATTTTTTAAAAGGGAATTTTCCTTATGTAGCACCCTCCTAGGTAGGTGCTAGTGAGAGAAGTATAGTTTTGAGCTCTGTCTGCTTACCAGAGGGGCTGTAGGTAAATCTATATTGCTCTCTGCCTATCAGAGAGCAGGATCTGTTAGTGAGGTCTGCTCCTTGTGCTCAGTATGCGATTCAGTCAGTCTGGAGAGTAATTCACGCTGGTCCAATAGGGAGGCATGTTGGACAGTGAGAGGAAACCTGAAGAATGGGTGCATAGGCTCTTGATACAGTCCTAATGATTGGCAGAGGGCAGGTCGCCTCGGTGCATTCTAGGATACTGTATAAAAGCCAGGGGAAAATTTGCTGAGGGTCTTTCGTTGGAGAGGGGAGTCCCGGAGGGAGGGGGTGGCTGCCTCCTCCTCTATAGAGGTGCCATGCAGTCGCAGGAGGTTGTCCTGAGGGCCAGAGGAGGTGTCTGAGAGGAGCTGAACCCAGAGGTCCAGGGAAGCTGACTGAGTGGGGAGACACTGGAGACCCTGTGGCTGCAGTATTGTGAGTACAGGGAATTGTGTCAAGGGACCTGACCTGAGGGGGCCACCCCTGCTCATAGGATAGTCAGTGGACGGGTGTCAGAGAGAGAGAGGATACTAGGGAGAGTGTCCTGAAGATAAAAGATCGTTCACCAAGTCGTCTTGAAGATAAGAGACTTAATTTCTATTCATCCAAAATGGCAGGATGAATTAACAGCCTGGCTGTTCCAAACCTGTAAGCAAAGTAGAGAAGATAGGAGTCCTCAAACATTGGGAATAGTTAAATTGGAGTATCCTATTTCCTTCTTCTATCCCCATTATACAATAAACAACAAAACAACCAAATACCCCTGGACTGATTATTGAAGTGAGAGCCAAGAAGAGTTAAGAAATTGCATTTGCTTATAGCCGTGTGCTGGTAACCAGGGTGTGACGTGAGTCACATTGGTTGGGGGGGCTTGTGGAACCCAGATTGCTTTAGGGAGGGAGACGACTTGTCCAGCTTCCCCAGTTCCTCCTATGTGTAAGTCACCCTGTGTCTATTAGGAGCACAGGGTGACCAAGAACCCCAGTCAGGTCTGCACTAATCAGACTCGCTGTACAACCACACTGGACTCAGCCTTTCGTGTTACCCCGGTTATCCTGGGTTCCATATGTGGGGTTTGTGTTAAAAGAGTGAAGGGCTTTTGTCCTTAAACCACTGTGTGGTCATTTTTGCTGTGTGCTTTGAGTCATTGTCATGTTGGAAGGTAAACCTTCTTCTCATTGACAACTTTCTGGCACAGGGCAGCTTATTTTCCTCAAGAATTCTACAGTATTTTGCTCCATCCATTTTTCCTTCTATCTTGGCAAGTGCTCCAGTCCCTGCTGCAGAGAAACACCCCCATAACAGGATGTTACCACCTTCATGCTTTACTGTAGGAATGGTGTTATTTAAATGGTGAGCTGTATTGAATTTCCACCAGACATATCGTTTGGTGTTGAGGCCAAATAATTCAATTTTAATCTCATCTGAACACCTTTTTCCATGTGGCCTCAGAATCTTCAAGGTGCATTTTGGCAAAGCTCAGTCGTGAGTGACTGCATGAGGCCTTTCTTGAGTAATAGCTTTTTTTTCTTGCAATCCTTGGTAGTCGAGGGGCAGCAAAAATGCAGGGTTGAGCCAACCGCCCCCTTAAGCTGCAATAGGCAGCAAAGTTCACCGAATGATACACACTCGAGTAAATGGGGAAATGCCGCAAACGCCCTGCAACCATGTACAATACATTTCCTTCTTCTCCTATTCAGGGTTTGCCTCACCAGAAACAAAACGTCCTTGATCACTGCATTCTGTAAATGCCTGGCTATCTCTAATCTTTTTTTGTTTGTTTAGCAAAAAAATAAAAAATAAAACAGTGGTGATTAAATACCACCAAATAAAAAGCTCTATCTGTCCTAAAAAAAAATGATAACATTTTCATATGGGTACAGTTTTGCTTGACTGCGCAATTGTCATTCAAAGTGTGACAGCACTGAAAGCTGAAAATTGGCCTGGGCAGGAAGGGGGTGAAAGTGCCCAGTAGGCAAGTGGTTAAAGTAAAAAAATTTTTTTAGTTTTAGTATCACTTTAAATCTCATCATAAGACCCAAAACACCAACTTCACAGTCTCCAGCAGCAACCTTCACCAGGTATCCCTTTTGCTGCTGCTGGAAAGAGAAAAGTATGTCCTCAAATCACCCCCATGCTTACCGTCTACATGCCAGCATGTCAAAACTGCTTGCTTTGCAGCTGCTCCCATTACGGCTTGTGAAATCATCACCCTTACATGAGTTTATGGCTTGTGCTTCACCACAGTGGCAGGTACTGAGCTGCTATTTTTTGCCCAGAAGGCAATTTCTTTCCTCCGTTAGCATGTGGAAAGTAATGTGTCTGTGTTGCTGGACCATGCTGTCAGTGGTAGAGACCACATACCCACAAAAACTTGGTCTAGCAAGTATGGGTACAGCCAATTTGTTGGCAACTGTAAAGTATGCAGGACAGGGCATCTCCTGCATCTTGGGCCACTGAAGCTCTGTGTCTTCTACATTGGTAACAGCACAGTCACCTATACCCCCTCCTCGCTGGAACCACCTGTCCCAACCTAGTGGTGCGGCATTTCCTGGTTACGTACCCTGGATTCCCCTAGGTCCTGTATCAGGTCAAAAAAGTTTGTGGCCACTTTAAGTAGTCACACCCTAATAGGGGTGTGGCACAAGGTATCTGCCAACTGCCCTATCTATGACATGCACTGGAACTCAATGTTTGGAATACTGAATATGCGGTACTACTATCAATAAATATGTTGTACGGACCTGGCAGCGCCCCCCCCTATTCATGTACAAATGTAAACACGCACATCGGGGGCACCTACACGTGAAAACGTTGCTTGCGATACATGTTACATATTGCCGCGCACGCCAGAGAGAGCAATAATTCTGGTACATGACCTCCTCCGTAACATGTACAGTGACGAAAACTAAACGAAAAGTACAGAACATTTTCATGCACTGACGAAAACTATGACGGAAATCAAATCCGTTTTCATTAACGAATGAAAACGGGATTAAAATGTGAAACAGGGATGTTTACTAACTTCCGGGTTTCACTGAGCTTCGCCTGCTTCCGCTCCCAGCAAGGGAGCGAGTTGAAGCGACTGTGTGCACCATCCGTGACAACTGCCAGAGACCAGAGCAGCACTGTGCATTACTGGCCATCATTTAGACCTGAAACCACTATTGAGCACTGTGCAGGATTACAGGCCTCCTCCGACCAGTGACCACCGGCATGGTGGCATCCAGAGCACTGTGCATTACAGGCCATCCCTTAGACCTGAAATCACTATCGAGCCCTGTGCAGAATTACAGGCCTCCTCTGACCAGTGACCCCCAGCAAAGTGGCACCCAGAGCACTGTGCATTACAGCCCATTCCTCAGACCTGAGACCACTATCCAGCACTCTGCAGCATTACAGGCCTCCTCTGACCATTGACCACTGGCATGGTGGCATCCAGAGCACTGTGCATTACAGGCCATCCCTCAGACCTGAGACCACTATCCAGCACTCTGTAGCATTACAGGCCTCCTCAGACCACCGTCCAGAGTGGCTAAATCTGCATCTGTGAGTTTGTTCAAACCTCAATAACATAAATAATAACATATTAGAATTTTTTACTCCAGGAGTATATAATGAGTTTGGAAATTCTATAAAAAATGCTTAAATAATGCATTACAATTTAACTAAACACATTAGATTTTAGTTGACTAACATTATTTTATTCAACTAAAATGTACTGGAGATTTTAATCGACTAAAATACAATGACTAAAATGGGACTAAAACGAAAATGGCATTTTAGTCAAAGACTATGACTAAAATGACTAAAATGAAATTAAAATGCCATTTTAGTTTTAGTCCCATTTTAGTCATCTGCAACTGATTTCATTTTAGTCATAGTCTTTGACTAAAATGCCATTTTCGTTTTAGTCCCATTTTAGTCATCTGCAATTGGTCAAAATTGGATGCCAAAATTAACACTGGTGGTAATAGTCAATGACCAACATGCCTCCCATTCTAGAAAGGACAAGCTGTGGTGCCTTTAAGTTTTCAGCCTATTCTCTTGGTCTGCCACTAAAAAGGTGGCACAAACAATATGTCTGTTGTTGGATATCAGCTACAAAATTGTAATGTTTGCTGCAGGGTAAATCCTGCATTTTGCCTCGGAACTTGCAACTTATTTCAGTGCTCCTGGACTGTAAAAACTAGATTTTTGACTTACCGTAAAATCCTTTTCTATGAAGTTCATTGACAGACGCAGCTCCACATTCTTCTTAATCATTGGGTTATGCTGCCCCCTACAGAAGTAGGACAGTAGGCAGGAAAAAAAAAAAACTTTACCACGGCTATGGGGCAGTTCCTAAGGGCATACACCCACTCACTCTGCTATAGGATTCAGTTTTGTTGCAAGCAGTGTCAGAAATAAAAAACCCCAACTCACTCATAAATAGAGGAGCAGGTGCTGCGTCTGTCAATGAACTTCATAGAAAAGGATTTTATGGTAAATCAAAAATCCAGTTTTCTCTATCGTTCATTGACAGACGCAGCTCCATATTCGTCTTAACGATTGGGATGTCCCAAAGCAGTATTTGTATGAGGGGTGGCAAAACAACGCAGAGAAAGAACGTAATTCCCCAAAGGCTAAACTTAGCCAACCAGATAACATGGAGGTCAATCAGAAACAACTGGAGCTCACCTAGAAACAACATACACCCTCAAAGAGAAAAAAATTGCTCTTTTAAACAGCAGCCTGCAAAACCTTGTGACCAAAAGAAGCATCCAAGGATGCCAACACATCTACTTTGTAGAATTTTGTGAACGTGTGCACAGACGACCAAGTTGCCGCCTTGCAAACATGTATTACTGACGCCTGATAGTGAAAGGCCCAAGAGGCACTCAGCGCCCTAGCAGAATGCACCTTTACAGGGAAAGGTGGAACCTGATCCTTAAGTGAATACGCCTGTACCACCGTCTGCCTGATCCATCTGGATATTGTCGCAGCAGACGCAGCCAATCCCTTCCGAGGTCCTTCCGTGAGGACAAAAGGAGAGCCTGATTTCCTGAAAGACTCAGTAACCGCCAGGCAAACCCTAATTGCCCAAACCACAGCCAAAGAATGCAAGGCATTTTCCTTGGGATGCTTGGGCTTAGGACAGAGTGAAGGCAGCACAATTTCTTCATTCGATGAAAATCAGAAACCACCTTATAAAGAAACGACTGATTAGGTCGAAGTACCACTTAATCTCTGTGGACCACCAGAGAAGGATAACGCCAGGACAGCGCCGCCATTTCAGACACTCTGCGGGCAGAGGTAATAGCCCCCAAAAAGGTTACCTTCTGTGACAGTGTAAGCAGAGGAATCTCCCTAAGTTTTCAAAAGAAGGTTTTTGAAGAACAGAGTACCAAGTTAAGATCTCACAGAGGTAACAGGGACCGTATCGGAGGAGCCACATGACGAAATCCCTAGATAAAAGTGCAAATCAAAGAATGCGTAGCTAAAGGGCGTTGAAAAAACACCGCCAAAGCCGACACCTGGCCTTTAATAGTACCCAAGGCCAACCGCTGCTCCCCTTTGGAGGAAAGCCAATATCCTAGCTGCTGAAAAGGAGCGTGGATGCACCCTAATCGATTTACACCATGAGATGTATGATTTCCACGTACGATAATAAATCTTCCTGGAGGTTGATTTTTTTTAGCCTTCAACAGTGTAGGAATCACTGAGTCAGAAAGACTCCTATCCTTCAATACCTGGCTTTCAACAGCCATGCTGTTGAAGCCAGCAACTGTAAAGCAGGATGGAAGATCGGCCCTTGAGACAACAGATCTTCCCTGAGAGGAAGTCTCCAAGGAGCATCGGTGGCCAACCTTACCAGATCTGCATACCAAGACCGGCGAGGCCAGTCTGGGGCCACCAGAATGACCGGAATCCCTTCCACCACTATTCAGCGCAGAAGCCTCAGCAGAAGTTTCAGCAGAGGAAATGAATAGATCTGCTGATACTGACCCCAAGGAGTCTGTGGCATGGGCCAGAGGATCCCGAGACCTGGCTACAAACCTCTGTACCTTCTCGTTGAGCCGAGAAACTAGTAGGTGTCCCCCACCAGACACACAAGTGAAACACCTCCGGGTGCAGGGACCACTCCCTCTGATCCAACACCTAATGACACCGCCTGCCAGTTCTCCACTCCAGGTATATGCACGACGGAGAGGGCTGGAACAAAATTTTCTGCCCATATTAAGATCTCGGCCACCCCCCAGTCGTCAGGACGCCAAGGAACAAAGCCACCACAGAGGAGCTCTTCTTGCATTTTGACTCAACCAAATCAGATTGTCCAAAGATTTTGGATCCTTGTTCCACTTGACAAGAATACACCTTTGCAAAGGTCTCGAGTGGAACTGAACAAAACAGAACTGCCCCCAAGGTAGACACCATCAGGCCTAGAGCTCGCATGCAAGTCAGCAAAGAGGACAGATTGCTGGATAACAGCAACCGAATCGCCCTCTGCAACTTTGCAGCTTTTCCAGGGGAAGAAACACCCTCACAGAGGCTGAGTCCAGAGTCAGTCCCAGATAAATCATTTTGGAGGCTGGGACCCGAGCAGATTTTCTGAAATGGATGGTCCAACTGAACTCTTGCAGTGTCTGTAGAGTGATTGACAGATTGCCCACCAGAACTGAGTGGGAGTTTGCTCTTAAGAGGTGATCGTCCAGTTACCCCAGTAATGCCAATACTAGAGCCAATACATTAATTAAGACCCTGGGGGACAGAGGCGAGACCAAAGGGTAATGCCACAAATTTATAATGTTCCTCTCCTATAGCGAAGTGAAGAAAACGCTGGTGTTTAGCGTAAATAGGGATGTGCAGATATGCGTCCTGAATATCGATAGAGGCCAAAAAGTCCCCTTGGTGAAGGAACACCACTACCGTGCGAATGGACTCCATGTGAAACCTCTGTACCCGCACAAAGCGAATTCAAAGCCATGAGGTCCAGAATTGGACGCACTTTCCCTGCTTTCCTGGGAACAGTAAACAGGTTTGAATAAAACCCTTGAAAGCGTTCCCGAGAGGGAACCGGCACAATCACCCTTTGCAACAGCATATCTTGTACCGCCTCTCGTAGATCCCTTAACCAATCTGAAGAAAGGCGTAGATTGGACGGAAAGGATCTGTCCGACTGTCTGGACCTAAATTCGATCTTGTAACTCGATTGAAGAAGCCTGTGGGCCCATTTGTCCTGAATCAAGGAGGTCCCTGGTTCCAGACAGAAAACGAAGATGTCCCCCCACCCCAGATATTGGTGAGGGTGTCCCTTCATGCAGACGGAGATTTGTCCGCAGATCTGGAGGGGCCTGTTCTCGGCTTACCCGACCACTTCCTTCTTGGAAGCCCCAGATGACTTAAATGGCTTAGGTCCTTTCTCCTGCGCGCCGAAGGCACAAAGGGGGCGCCTGTGCGCTGAGAGGCCCCCGTCTATTACGTGGTGACTTGGTAGGTAGAGGAAGAAGAGTACTCTTCCCACCTGTGGGTCCTTTAATCAGTTCATTCAACAAAGATCGAAATAGGCGGACCCCTGTAAAGGTGAGATCTGATAGAGCCTTTTTAGAAGCCTGGTCCGTAAACCAGCTTTTCAGCCACACCATGCGTGGTTACCATTATTGCATTTAGAACAACTCCACTGACTCGTGCCAATTTTGTCACAGTAGGCGGGAAAGGGGAGTACCTTTGCTGCTTTTAGGGGGATCTGTGGGCACCGAGGGGACCGGCACCCCCCATATTAACATTTTCTGCACCGATACAATCAGTGCATCCACCTGCACCCTTGCATGTGCAGTAAAAAAGGAATTATCCTCACCGCAGAGCACCCGAAGTGCGTGGACGCAGACCCAGTAGAGTCGCTATATGCTAAGCTCACCCTGAGAACATAACAAGCAGGGGAGGTCGCCGACCACAGTCTCGCAAGGAGATGTCGGCTAAAGTTACACAAAAAGACCTCCATTAGGCCAAAGGATCGCCCACCATAAAGGACATAAAAGGACATAGCCCCCTATAATAGGGAAGAGGGGGCCCGCCTTGACGCAGACGTGCAGGCAGACACGCAGGCAGAGTACCCCCACACAATGCCCCCATGGCGCCCCCCATTCAAAGGGGGCGCCAGGCAGTCCATATGTCCACTTCCCTGAGGGACGCCCATCTGCTGTTCTATCACCCTGGTCAGCAGCTCAAACAGCCTGGTCAGCAGCTCGGACAGCCAGCCTCGAGTAGGCTGCAAAGCCGCGGCCTAAATTTGGGGCCCGATCCACTCGCGAGTCCACTGTCAGCAGCTTGGTTAGGAGCTTGGACAGCCTGGTCAGTTGCCGGTCAACTTGGTCAGACACTACATCTCAGTCAGCTTGGTCAGGCACTCAGACAGCCAGCTCCGTCAGCAGCAAGCCGCCGCCTCAGTTTTGTGCCCGATCCGGCCGCAAGGCATCCGCCAGTCAGCTTGGTCAGGCACCTCATCTCGGTCAGCTACCCGGACAGATGCGAGTAGGTTGCAAAGCTGCAATTTAAATTTTCGGCCCGACCCAGACACGTGAGGTGCAGACCCACAGATGACGAAACATACGCTTCCCCCAAGCCTATAACCACCAAAGGGAGCCCAAATGACATCCCTGCCCCCGTCACTAACTCCCAGGGGGCCAGGAACTTGCTCAAAGACCCCCGTGTGCGATCCAGACAGCCCAGTCAGCAACAGCTGCATCCATCCCCCTTATTGGAGCAAGTGGCAAAGACAGCTCCTACCTAACACCCGGGGGGGGGGGGCCATGGGGGTAGGTTGGGGCCAAAAGACCACTGTTATTGGGGCCTGGGGGAAATGGAAGGGAACCCGGGGGTCCAACCATCCCAAGGAGGGGCCCACGTCCACCCCGAGACTGCAAGAGCTATGGGGAGACACTACTCACCATACCAATGATAATCGGGTGGGCGCCACTCCTGACAGACTACCTCTCCACTCGGGGTGGGGGTGCTGACAGCCAAGAGGCACGCTGCGACTCAGGCCGAACCAGGTCATGTGCATTCCGGCGAGGTGTTTCACTCGTGGGCCAGCCCCCGTCCATTGGGGCTCTGTCGTGGCGAAGCCTAGCGCGGGGCTTTAACCTGCACACGCTTTCCAGATTGGGAGACCTTAAGGATCTAGGATATCCAGTCTGAAACCCAGTCCAGCTGTTGATAACAGTTCCCTCTCTCAGGAACATAACTAGCTAAAAAATTAAAATTTAACAAAGGTTCCCTTTAAAATAAAAAAACAAGCTAAGACCGAAGTCCCAGCCAGGAACTAGGTCCTACTCCTAAACTAGGCAGAAACAAACTAAATCATATTGCAGAGTGAGTGGGTGTATGCCTGCGGGGACTGCCCCATAGGCGTGGTAACCTTTTTCCTGCCTAGTGTCCTACTCCTGTGGGGGGCAGCATAACCCAATGGTTAAGAAGAATATGGAGCTGCGTCTGTCAATGAACGATAGACAAAATGCCACACGCGTTCTCTCAAATTTCTGTTTACTGCAAAGTAAATCATGTGTTGCAGATTAATGTTTGATGCTTATTCCAATGCTCCGGCACTGCCACGGTGTCATACCATACAATGTTTCTGCAAGCCAGGCCTCCCCTGCCAAATTTCCAATGCTGCAGGGTAATTTCTGCTTTGTGTCTTCAGGTTTGTAGCTTATTCAAAGGCCCTAGCACTGTATAGATGCCACACAATTTTTACGAAGCTAGGCTTCAAATGACTTTGATTTGTCTATTGTAACGCTGAGCGCTCCGGTCCCTGCTTCTGCTCGCAGCGTTCGTTCCAGATCCACTCACCTGTGCCCGCTCCGGCTCCCTACTCCGCTCCCCGCTCACATGGTTCCCGGAGCACGCGCCCCTGCACCATAGGGCGCGCGCGCGCAGGTCGTTTGAAATTTAAGGGGCCTGTGCACCAGTAATTGGTGCCTGGTCCAAACCTCCCTTCCTGCTTCCTGTGACCTGTTTCCTGTGACCTGTTTCCTGTTTCCTATATAAGTGACCTGCCCCTTCCAGCCATTGCCGGATCTTTGTTGCCTTGTTGCCTTAGTGAAAGCATTATTTATGTAATCCTTTGCCTGTTGCCGAACACTTTGCTAACGACTATCGCCTCTGAACCTGTGCTGCCTGCCCTGACCTTTGCTACGTCTGACTACGCCTCTGCCTGTCCCTTTTGTACTACGCCTATATCAGCAGTCGGTGAGGTTGAGCCGCTACCAGAGGACACGACCTGGTAGTTACCGCCGCAGCAAGCCCATCCCGCCTTGCGGCGGGCTCTGGTGAAAACCAGTAACTACTTAGAACCGATCCTCCGGTACGGTCCACGCCAATCCCTCACTGACACAGCGGACCCACTCCCTGCACCGCTCCTGCTACCAGTCCGGACCCTGACAGTAAGATCCGGCTATGGATCCCGCTGATGTGCCTCTGCCTAGTATCGCGGACCTTACTACAGTTGTGGCCCAGCAGTCGCAGCAGATCGCTCAGCAAGGTCAACAGCTGGCACAGTTGACGCCATGCTGCAGCAGCTTCTTCCAGCACAGCAGCAGCCGCCTCCACCGCCTGCATCTGCTTCACCACCGCAGCCTGTGGCCGCCGCCACTTCTAGAGTCCGTCTGTCCATGCCGGCCAAGTACGACGGTGATCCCAAGTTGTGCCGCGGATTCTTATCCCAATGCTCCCTTCACCTGGAGATGTTGACTGACCAGTTCCCCTCGGAGCGAGCCAAGGTGGCATTTGTCGTTAGCCTGCTTTCGGGGAAGGCCCTGGCCTGGGCTACACCACTTTGGGACCGCAACGATCCTGCCACTGCCAGTGTCCAGAGTTTCTTTGTGGAATTCCGGAGTGTTTTTGAGGAGCCAGCCCGGGCTGCCTCAGCAGAGACTGCGTTATTGAACTTGTCCCAGGGGAGTTCCTCTGTCGGAGACTATGCTATTGGTTTCCGCACCCTGGCTTCGGAACTCTCCTGGAATAACGAGGCGCTCTGTGCTACCTTTAAGAAAGGCTTGTCCAGCGCCATAAAGGACGTCCTGGCCGCACGAGAAGTCCCTACCAACCTGAGTGACCTCATCCATTTGGCCACCAGGATTGACCTGCGTTTTGCTGAGCGACGAGAGGAACTGCTACAGGAAAAGGGAAGTGCTCGTCCCAGACGCTTTCCTCGTCTGGCGCCTATCTTCCAGCCTCCACCGCAACCCTCTTCTGGGCCTCCCGCCGAGGAAGCCATGCAGGTGGATCGGTCTCGCCTGACCACGCAAGAAAGGAACCGCCGTAGAGACGAGAACCTCTGTTTGTACTGTGCCAGTACTGAGCACTTTCTAAAGGACTGTCCTCTCCGTCCACCGCGTCAGGGAAACGCTCGCACCTAGTCAACGTGGGAGAGGCGTTGCTAGGTGTGAATACCTCCTCTCCACGCATTACGGTACCCGTGCGGATTTCCGTGTCCGCCAAGATCTCCTTTGCTGCCTCTGCCTTTCTGGATTCCGGTTCAGCCGGTAACTTCATCGACGCCTCGCTGGTGAACAAGTTCCACATCCCTGTGGTTCGTTTACTGAAGCCCATCTTCATCTCCACAGTTAATGGAGAGAGACTCGACGGTATGGTGCAGTTCCGTACAGAACCCCTCCAGATGGACATCGGAGTCCTGCATTCTGAGCGATTGGAGTTTTTTGTGTTACCCCATTGCACCTCAGAACTCCTCTTGGGTCTGCCCTGGCTCCAGCGCCATTGTCCCGTTCTGGATTGGACCTCCGGAGAAGTTCGAAGCTGGGGTTCGGCTTGTTTCGGCAGATGTCTCAAGTCGGTACGAGTCAAGTCTGCACCTGTTATTTCTCCTCCTCCCGGTCTGCCTGAACCATATGCAGATTTTCCAGACGTTTTTTGCAAGAAACAGGCGGAGGTGTTGCCTCCACATAGGCCATATGACTGCCCCATTGACTTGCAACCTGGCACTACGCCGCCTAGGGGAAGAATCTATCCTCTCTCCCCTCCAGAGACTCTAGCCATGTCAGAGTATATCCAGGAGAACCTGCAGAGAGGGTTTATCAGGAAATCCTCTTCTCCTGCCGGAGCAGGATTCTTCTTTGTTGCGAAGAAGGACAGTACCCTTAGGCCTTGCATAGACTTTCGGGGTCTCAACAGCATTACTGTAAAGAACCGTTACCCTCTTCCCCTGATTACGGAACTCTTTGACCGGTTACAAGGCGCCAAGTACTTCACCAAGTTGGATCTCAGAGGGGCCTATAACCTTATTCGCATCCGAGAGGGTGACGAGTGGAAGACGGCTTTTAACACCCGAGACGGGCATTTTGAGTACTTAGTCATGCCTTTCGGGCTCTGTAACGCTCCAGCGGTCTTCCAGGAGTTCGTTAACGACATTTTCCGAGAGCTGCTCTATACCTGTGTCGTGGTCTATTTGGATGACATCCTCATCTTCTCTACTAACTTGGATCAACACCGTGCTCATGTCCGCTTAGTACTCTCCCGTCTCAGAAAGAACCGTCTCTACGCTAAATTTGAAAAGTGTTTGTTCGACCGTACCAGCCTTCCCTTCCTGGGCTACATCATTTCTGCCAAGGGACTACAAATGGATCCTGCCAAACTGTCTGCCATCCTGGACTGGCCTCGTCCCTCTGGCCTTAAGGCCATCCAGCGATTCCTCGGATTCGCAAATTATTATAGACAGTTCATCCCGCATTACTCCACCCTTGTGGCACCAATTGTAGCCCTAACCAAGAAGGGGGCTAACCCGAAATCTTGGCCGCCCCAGGCCGAGAAGGCCTTCAGCGCTCTTAAGTCTGCCTTTGCCACCGCCCCAGTTCTGTCCAGACCGGATCCTACTAAGCCGTTCTACCTGGAAGTAGACGCTTCCTCTGTTGGTGCTGGTGCTTTGCTCATGCAAAAGACTACGAGAGGCAAGTCGGTTACTTGCGGGTTTTTCTCTAAGACTTTCTCTCCCGCTGAAAGAAATTATTCTATTGGGGATAGAGAATTACTCGCCATCAAGCTGGCCTTGGAAGAGTGGCGGCATTTACTGGAAGGATCGGTACATCCCGTGAACATCTACACGGATCATAAAAATTTATCTTACCTCCAGTCTGCTCAGAGACTAAATCCCCGCCAAGCTCGCTGGTCTCTATTTTTTGCCAGATTTAACTTCCGGATCCACTTTCGTCCAGCGAGTAAGAACCTCAGGGCCGATGCCCTCTCTCGTTCGTCTGATGTCACAGGAGAGGAAGTCAAGCCACAGCACATTGTGCCCCCGGAATGTCTGGTCACCATGGCACCTATAGACTTGCGTAACCTCCCTCCCGGAAAGACCTATGTTTCTCCCCGTCTTCGCCTAAAGGTTCTTAAGTGGGGACATTCTTCTCTTCTCGCAGGACATCCTGGCGTCCGAAAGACTCTACAACTTATCTCCAGGAGATATTGGTGGCCATCCTTGGAGAAGGACATCTCTGAATTTGTACAGTCCTGCTCTGTATGTGCCAGAGACAAAACCCCTCGCCAAAGACCCGCCGGCTTTCTCCAGCCACTTCCCATACCAGAGACCCCTTGGTCCAATATCGCGATGGACTTTGTTACGGACCTACCACCATCTCACGGGAAAACGATAATTTGGGTCGTCGTAGATCGCTTCTCGAAGATGGCGCACTTCATCCCGTTGCCAGCCTTACCATCCGCACCTCAGTTGGCCAAGCATTTCCTCCGACACATCTTCCGGTTACACGGCCTGCCTTCACATATTGTCTCCGATAGAGGAGTCCAGTTTGTGTCCAAGTTCTGGAGGGCTCTCTGTGGATGGCTTAAAATCAAGCTGGATTTCTCTTCTTCATACCACCCCCAAACCAACGGACAAGTAGAGCGGGTCAATCAAATCTTGGGCGACTACCTTCGCCACTTCGTTTCCTCCCGTCAAGATGATTGGGTCGACCTCCTCCCGTGGGCGGAGTTCTCCTATAACCACAAAGACTCTTCTGCCACCAACAAGTCTCCCTTCTTCGTGGTTTACGGTCGTCATCCTCTGCCTCCTCTGCCGTTATCCTCCTCCTCCGGTGTACCTGCAGTGGATGACCTGGTGCAAGACTTTTCTGCCATCTGGCGTGAGACGCGCCTGTCCCTCTTACAGGCCTCATCCTGCATGAAAATCCAAGCGGACAAGAAACGTCGGTCTCCTCCTGTCCTGGTTCCTGGGGACAAAGTTTGGCTCTCCTCCAAGTACGTCCGCTTCAGGGTTCCTAGTTACAAGCTTGGTCCTCGTTATTTGGGACCCTACAAGGTCAAGAAGAGGATCAATCCTGTGTGTTACCAACTCCATCTCCCTCCCTCCCTTAAAATTCCCAACTGTTTTCATGTCTCCCTCCTCAAGCCTGCGGTCTTTAATCGCTTTTCCCCCAAGAATCTTCCTCCCACGCCTGTATCCGGTACCTCGGATGTCTTCTCCGTTCAGGAGATATTGGCCTCTAAATTGGTCAGGGGGAGAAGATATTTTTTGGTGGACTGGGAGGGCTGCGGTCCTGAAGAGAGATCCTGGGAGCCAGAGGAGAATATCTTGGACCGTAACCTCATCCTCAGGTTTCTGGGTACCAAAAAGAGGGGGAGACCAAAGGGGGGGGTACTGTAACGCTGAGCGCTCCAGTCCCTGCTTCTGGACCGGAGCGCTTGCAGCGTTCGTTCCAGATCCACTCACCTGTGCCCGCTCCGGCTCCCTCCTCCGCTCCCCGCTCACATGGTTCCCGGAGCGCGCACCCCTGCACCATAGGGCGCGCACGCGCAGGTCGTTTGAAATTTAAGGGGCCTGTGCACCAGTAATTGGTGCCTGGTCCAAACCTCCCTTCCTGCTTCCTGTGACCTGTTTCCTGTGACCTGTTTCCTGTTTACTATATAAGTGACCTGCCCCTTCCAGCCATTGCCGGATCTTTGTTGCCTTGTTGCCTTAGTGAAAGCGTTATTTGTGTAATCCTTTGCCTGTTGCCGAACCCTTTGCTAACGACTATCGCCTCTGAACCTGTGCTGCCTGCCCTGACCTTTGCTACGTCTGACTACGCCTCTGCCTGTCCCTTTTGTACTACGCCTATATCAGCAGTCGGTGAGGTTGAGCCGCTACCAGAGGACACGACCTGGTAGTTACCGCCGCAGCAAGCCCATCCCGCCTTGCGGCGGGCTCTGGTGAAAACCAGTAACTACTTAGAACTGATCCTCCGGTACGGTCCACGCCAATCCCTCACTGACACAGCGGATCCACTCCCTGCACCGCTCCTGCTACCAGTCCGGACCCTGACATCTATATTTTTTTTTCACATAATACATACCAATGTTTATTTAAAGAAAAAAAACTTGTCCTGTCTCTCTATTTTATAAAAAAAAATAAACAAAAAAGGTGCGCTGTTCTTTTAAATTTCAATCCGAAGGCATCAAAGCAGTCATATGAAAGCAATAAAATGCTAATGCAAATGATGTACTGTTGCTTTAAATCTAATAGATGTGATATACCCTTAAGGATTAAACTAGCTGTACACAATGGGAACAGTAAAGTGCAAAGTGCAGACAAATTTAAAAAAAAATACATATATGAATATATGAAGCAATCATTCTAACAAACCATAAACATATATAAAGTCTATTAAAGAAGTGCCATATGTGCTCAGTGCTTCATAATCCAAATCAGCATAAAGGTGTTCCAAAAAGTAAGCGGATGGCCTTACCACAACAAATGGATCTCAGACAGCTTGTATTGGATCTCCACAGCGGAAGTCTCACAAACAGCGAAAATAGCTCCTTGATTCGCTCACAGAGGTAGCATATAGGATAGGGAGAAGCCCCATAGTGTAAGCAGTATGATACTGTGGATTTATTGTGAATAATAAACACACACTTACAATGAGGCAGAGAAATAAAGCATGCAAGTTGAGTCAGCCGTGGTGTCACTCATCCAGCCAGGCGCAATGACGTCACACGTGCTCTTTACCCAGCACATTTCCCCAAAATTTCCCCTACCTAAGCCATTTATATTCTGCCCAGCCACTGTAAAATGCTTGTGGCTACTGTCTTTGAAATAATACACTCACAGGTTTATTTCAAGATAAAACCTGCCTTGTCTCTCCCTCCTACCCTGCAGCCTTGGTAAACTGAATACTTAGTTTAACAAAAACTACCTATGCAGGTAACACACATCTGTAGATAAAAAGCCTATTCAGCTTCAGAGTTAAACTGCTATAGGTGTAGGCTATTTACATACCTCCAAGAGCCTGGTCAAAAAACTCCAAGAGATGGCATTATCCCATTCTGCCTTGTTGCTAGGACACTTCCGGCTGATTCCTACCCCAGTTTTCCTCTCTCCCATTGTAGTATCTCTGAGCTTAGTGATGCTGTGATGGAGAAGATAGAGGGTCACACACATGTAGGGGTTTGAGAGCTTACTCCTGTAATAATGAGTAGTAACAACTTGGATTGCCTTACCTAGGTCCTAGATGCAAGTCAGGATGTGATGATGCCCCTTCCGGAAGTTTTGCGACCAGACTTCGGGAGGCACGTAAATCCCTTACACCTATAGCAAGAGCATTATCCAGCTTTGCACAGTTTGTTTTTACCTATAGAAACCCCCTACCTACATAGTTTTTTTTTTTTTTACTGAACTAACTCTTTTATGTCCAGCCACTATACAATATCTATATCTATTGTTCATGAACTCCCCTAGGCTTAAAGTGGATGTAAACCTTATTCATGAAATTTGACCTGGTTTAGCTATCTCTCTTCAAAGCCTTAAGTCCCATAGCTTTCTCCTGCTCCGTTCTTCTGTTATCAGCATGATAACTTCTGACAAGTTCTCCGTCAACTAGGACAAAACCAGGCTGCATTTTGTGTCGGGTGGGTGCTATAAATTGATTAGCAGAGAGATGGTCTATTCACAGCACAGCTCTTCCTTCCTCTGCCTAGGTGGAGAGGGGGTGTGTGCCTTTCCTCCAATCAGTTGTCTCACAGTGTATGGCCAAACTTCCCTCCCACAGGTGAATAAGGAAGAGAAAATTCTAACAGGACGTGCACTTTCTAAACAGTGTAGAAAGCTGAAGACAGCACATATACAAGTAAAACTGATGTAAGAGGATTTGTTTAATCTCTGTGTATCATCTGAGGCTGTTCACATCACTGGGGTATATGTGGGGGTTTATATCCACTTTAATGCAAGTGTAAAGTTCAGGGGGTATAGCACCAAGGAACCACGTGCAAAGTAATTTGCTGTGAAAGAAAAATAAACCATTTGTTGTTTAAGACAAACAAAACAGTACTTCTAGCAGCCACACAGAGTTTACTTAATTCCAGAAAACCTAATAGAAAAGTCTGCTTCTCTTCAGCACAAACAGCATAAAAGAAACAAAGAAAAGTAAAGTTTTTAGACAGGATTTGGCCCAAGGTTGACACTCTCCAACTCTGGCCGTTTGTCAGCTTCCATGGCACGTGCATTAATCCAACAGGTCTCTCTCTCTCAAACTTCTACTCCCCTCCACACCTAACACTAAAACTGGATACACACTATACAATTACCTTTAGATTTTTTCCTTTAGATTTACCAAAGCCATATAATATGAGGTCAAACCTAAACACTTTCAATTTGTATGCACTCAGGCAGACCCTTGCACTACATAGTTAGGTCCATATATGTTTGAACAGAGGCACAATTTTCATACTTTTGGCTCTGTATGCCACCAGAATAAAATTAAAACGAAACAATCCAAATTAATTTTAAGTGCAAACTTTCAGCTTTAATTTAAGGAGTTGAACATAAATATCAACGTACAAATTTTAGGAACTGCATTCATTTATATACACAGTCCCCCCATTTTTAGGAGCTCAAATGTAATTGGACAAGCAAATATAATCATAAATAAAATGTTAATTTTTAATATTTTGTTAAGAATCCTTTCCTGGCAATGACTGAAGTCTGGAACCCATGGACATTACCAAACCTAGGTTTCCTCCTTTCAGATGCTTTGCCACGTTGTTTGTGGGTCTTTCTGCCTTTAGTTTTGCCTTCAGCAAGTGAAATGCATGCTCAATTGGGATAAGATCAGGGGATAGACTCAGCCATTGCAGAAAATTCCACTTCTTTTCCTTCAAAAAGCCCCTGGGTTGCTTTTGCAGTGTGTTTTGGATCATTGTCCATCTGTACTGTGAAACGCCATCTAATCAACTTTGATGCATTTGGCTGAATCTGGGCTGACAGTATATCTTTAAACACTGCAGAATTCAACCGGATGCTTCTATCTGATCAATAAACACCAATGACCTAGTGCCACTGGAAGCCATGCCATCACACTGCCTCCACCATGTTTTACAGAGGACATTGTGTGCTTTGGATCATGAGCTGTTCCATGCTTTCTCCACACTTTTTTATTTTCCAGAACTAGTCTGGCTTTTTCAGATGTTTTTTTGGCAGTCTAAGTTGGCGTTTCTATTCTTCAAGCTTATGAATGGTTTGCACCTTGTGGTGAACCCTCTGTATTTGCTCTCGCAAAGTTCTATGATATGCCCCCCTCCTGGAGTGTCCTTCACTTGCCTGGATGTTGTGAATGGGTTTTTCTTTATCATAGAGAGGATCCTGCGATGATCCACCACTGTTGTATTCCATAGACATCTAGGCCTTTTTATGTTGCTGAGCTCACCAGTGCATTCCTCCTTTCCTCAGATTGTACCAAACTGTTGATTGGGCCCCTCTGCATGTTGCTGCCATCTCTCTGATAGATTTAGTTTTTTTTTTTTTTTTAAGCCTTACAAGGGCCTGTTACACTTGCCTGGACAGCTCCTTTGAACACATGATAGTTTCCAAATGCAAATACCACACTTAGAATTACTGCGGCTCCCCTGTGTCCAGTCACATAGTACAACATGACTCGAGGGTAAGCGGTTTCGGGGGCGCGTGTGTTTAGACAGCAGAAGTCGGGCCGTGGGAGGAGAGGCGGAGATTGCCGCCTTCCTCCCCCGATCGTCCGGAAAATGGAGAGAAGACCCGGCTGCTTATGTAAACAAAGCAGGCAGATCTTCTCACTGATGAGAGGCAGGGACAGATACAGCAGTTTCAGCTATGCTGAAACTGCAATCTCTGTGCCTGTCACAAAGCCCCCCCCCCCCCCCCACAAGTCAGTAAGCATTAGGCATACATTTAACCCCTTGATCACCCCCAGTATTAACCCATTCCCTACCAGTGTCATTATTACAGTAACAGTGCATATTTTTAGCACTGATTACTGTAGTAATGTCACTGGTCTCCCCCGAGTGTCAAAAATGTCACTTAGGGGTCCGATCTGTGATCTGTCCATTGCAATGTCGCAGTCCCGCAAAAAAAAAAAAAAAAAAAAAATCGCAGATTGCCGCCATTACTAGTAAAAAAATAATAATAATAAAAATTACATAAATCTTTCCCATAGGTAGCAGACGCAATAACTTTTGCGCAAACCAATCAATATACGGTTATTGTAATTTTTTTTACAAAAATATGTAGCTGAAAACAAATCGGCCTAAAATGTTAAAAAATTGAGTTTTACATTTTTTTTTTTGAGACTGTCATATAGCAGAATGTGAAAAATATTGTTTTTTTTCCAAAATTGTTAAAAAAAAAAAAAAATAATCACACAGGTGATCAAATACCACCAAAAGAAAGCTCTATTTGTGGGGGGGGGGGGGAAGGACCTAAATTGTTTTGGTACAGCGTTGCGCGACCGCGCAATTGTCCGTTAAAGTAACGCAGTGCCGAATCGCAAAATAGGGCCTTGACAGAAAGGGGGCAAATCCTTCCAAGGCTAAAGTGGTTAAATAATGAAGGAAAAAAACAAAAAGGTGTAGCCCACACCTGACTGTAAAACAGCTTTTGATTCAATTGTCTAATTACTTTTGTTCCCTTGAAAAAGGGGATGGCTATTCTTAAGAGCTGTAATTCCTAAATCCTTCCTCAGGTTTGGATGTACATACTTTCAAATTAAACCTGAGTGTGCGCAATTTCAGTCCATATCCATTATATAACTATAGCTTGAATATGTTTTTGTAAATACCTGAAAAAAAAAAAAAAACTAAAATTGCGCCTGTGTCCAAGTATATATGGACCCAACTGTAGTTGAAGGTAAATCTAAAAAGGAAATCCTAAATCGCAAAAGTTGTATATTGTGTATCCAGCTGGCTTAAGAGCTTCCCATGTTATTTGCCGCTTCCTTGAGGTTGCTTAAGCCTGTAAGGATCAGAGTCCCTGTAGTAAGGAATGGAGGTTCTTTTCCCACCTAAATTTCACTCTAAACCTCCAAAATTCCAGGTCCCAAATACATCTCTACTAATACTGAGAAGACTGTGAGTAATGCCCCATACACACGTGCAGATTATCTGCAGACTTACCAAAACCATATAATATGAGGTCAAACTTAAACACTTTCAATTTGTATGCAATCCGGCAGGCCCTTGCACTACATAGAAAAGGTAAGTCTGCAGACAAAAGTCTGCAGATAATCTGCACGTGTGTATGGGGCATAAGTCCCCTCCTTTACATGTCTACCCCTGAATTTCTAACCCATCACAGGTGAGACCCCTGAGTACAAACACATTTCCCTTAAGGGGACCATAACCCAAATATTAGTGCCACATAGCACCCATTCAGGACCCATCCATGGCATTCTGTACACAGGGTAAAACCAGCTCCCGTCTCTACCTCTTACATTGTGACCTAACCAAACTGTTTACACTGTCCAGCCACTATAAAATATTTGCAATAATACACTGTCTATTTCAAGATAAAAACTGCCTTGTATCCCCCCCTCTTGCATTACAACCCTACCAAGCAGTTTATATACTGTCCAGCCACTGTAAAATATTTGTGGCTATTGTCTCTGAAATAATGTTTGATTCAACATAAAGCCTGCCATGTCTCCATTTGCTGCCTATTCAAATGCTCATGTTCTCTCGACAGTGTATATTTTGAAAATTTCTGAAAAACTGCCATGGGCGTCTGGGAATGTGGAGTAATGTAATTTGAATGTGTTTTAGAGCACTCTGTTCTGACATTTTATTAAACGGTTAAAACTCTTGTTTTAACCCTGTAAATGACACCACAACATGCATTATATGTGTTTGAGATGCATCCCTCCCTATTCACTTGAACAGGTCACATTCTGAATGAAATATAAACATGAAAAGAGGATTTGAAAGTTGCTGGGATGTGTACACCCTCATCCGGCTCTCTTTTCTTAAAGGTGACAGTAAAAACACAGCTTAACCACCTCTTTTTACTGGCCCCCCCAACTGTAAAGTGTAGAAAAGCCCATAATGCTGAGAAGATGAAATAGGGGTGCGTGTGCAATAGCACAGACCTAACAAAATAGTATTGTATATAAAGACTTCTCTAAAATCAAAAGAAATAAGCTGTAGCGGTACTAAGGATCGTGCATTTGGGTGTGAACGTCTGCTTTACGGTCACTAGGAGTCATTCTGTTTGTGTCCAGGTTTAGCATTGGGTTATTATGGCAGACAGGGTAACTTAGACATAAGAAAAAAAAAACATAATGGAGCAACTCTGACCTGCCCATGTTTTACATAAGCGCATAAAAGGTGGTTTGATAGACAGATGCTATAGATTCTGATAGGACTTTGATGGTGATATTTTTCAGTGCAGTAAGGTCTTCGGTGAACAAGCTTAACATAAGAAAGGTCAGTAGCAATCAGGGTGTTTACTTTACGTAAGGGGAAGTTAATGTTAAGGTTATAGCAATATTAAAACTGTTTGTTATTAAAAAAAAAAAAAAAAAAAAAAAAAAAAAAAATGTTATACTTCCTTGCCCTGTGTAATGGTTTTGCACAGAGCAGCCCTATTCCTCCTGTCAGGGGTCCCCCGCTGGCACTTCTGTCCCCTTCCCCCCGCCAAGTGCCCCCTTAGCAAGCAGCTTGCTACAGGGGCTCCTGCATGGCTCGGCCCCGCCCTCTCCTTATTGGCTCACTGGCTGTCAGGGAGAGACCCAGGAGAACCAAGGCTCCTGTGCACAGCATTGGAGGAAGATTGGGTGCAGGCAAGTGTTGGGGGGCTGTTGCACACAGGTTTTTTTTACCTTCATGGATAGAATGCATTAAGGTAAAAAAATCTTCAGCCTTTACAACCACTTTAACAGTAGAAGGGCCTGGGGGGTAGGGCATCTTTTTCTGCGTCATAAGTATAGTTTTTAAATACCAACACTGATCTGGTGCTGAAAGTAAGGCTAATACATTATAGGAACATATAGGGCAGATTTTGTATCTCGATGCAAAGATCAGATTTTCACGTTTGCATGCAACATCATCCGTTCACACGTCAGCTGCATATAACTCAACATATAAGAAGACAAACTGCATAAAAACACACCCACTAAAATGTAACTTTATTAAGCATAAAATTTCCATTTGTTCTTATATTACGGGTTTAGATATTCAACCTGCCAAGACAAAGGTAGATTTATAACGTGTTTTTGTTAAATATTAGGAGTAGCAAGCAGACTTTCTTTTGGCACAGTATTATAAAAACACAGGAAAGAAGGGAAATTTTTTTAACATATTCCTCATTTTAGCCCTCGTTCACACCGATGCAATTTGTCAGTTCCAAATCGCAGGACAAGTCGCATTGCACCCCCATTGCCGGCAATGGAACAGTTCAAATTGCCACGCCTCATGTTGCAGCGACTTTAAAAAAAGGTTCCTGCACTACTTTTTTTCCCCCCCGATTTCCTTGTGACTTGCACACGTGTTAAATAAAAAAAAAAAAAAAAAAAAAAAAAAAAAAAAAAAAAAATCGCAAGTGCTAAAATAGCGAGGATTTCAAAACCGCACTGGTGTGAACAAGGGCTTAAGAAAGCTGGAGAGAAATGCAAAAAAATAGAACTACCAAAATCATTTAAATAAATAACAAAACTGGGCTCTGAATGGTTTTGAGAATGCTTCATATTAGATGTGCCAACCACCTGAATAAAGTAAATGGCCAAGCCTGAAGAGGAAGTATGTGTATTAATTGGTACTAGATGGAAATGCCAATGGAAGCGGTCCAGTCAGCTAATGAATATTCGTATAGATTCTATTTTTAATGAAGACCAAGCTTGGGAGATTCTGCCGAACACCAGGGTAGTGCTGGATATGACTAAACCAACGAGATACATTAATGCAAGTTTCCTTTTCTTGAACCGAAAGGTCAGCCTAGGAAGCAAACAAATAAAAAGTTAAATCATATTTATACACAAGGGAAACATTTTTATATTTCCATATTACAGGTCCTTAGGTGGGTACTGTATTTTTCTTTTAGGCTCATTTCCCCTCCCTTTTATAGCTGGTGATCCTGACAGTAGCACTATAGCTGTCCTAGGGGGACCGAAGGAGAGGAAACCCTGGACAACAATTTTCAAAAGTCTTGCTTCCTGAGACCTGCAAATCATTGCATTCTGTTTTTATTTCATTTTACACAGCGTCCCCAACTTCTTTGCAATTAGGGTTGTAAAATCTTTGTTGTCCACAAACCTGCAACCATTAAGGTTACATTTTCTTCTACAGTGAGCTACTATGGAGTGACCTGTAGAAGCTCGCTCCTGATCTTAACAGCTGGCAGTTCCAGTGCTACAAATCGCCTGGACCTGAGAACCGCTGAGTCTGGGTGCCATTTTAAAAACAACACTGGGACAAACAGCTGCTGTTCCTGCGCAGTTTTAAAAACGGTCACAAGACCATTTATTTTTATAAATTTTCCACAAAGAATATATGATCATTTAACGCTTGATATTTATTTGTTAAAGGGTAACTCCACTTTTGTGGGGAGAAAAAAAAATAGCAAAGAAATACAATATAGCGTATACAATTGCAACACAAATTATATTGAATGTTCAATCTGCAGCTGTTGTATTTTCTGAAATTGCATGCAATATGGCTACCTGGAGCTGTTCTGTAAAAAGAATGTGTACTGACCACACCCCAGAAATATTTTCTGCTTGTGCGATTGGCTCACCAATATTCCCAGAAGTCTGCTCAAGATACAAGTCAGATTTCTGGCATTTCCTGCAACAAAAATGTCATTTTTGGTGAGATACTCCCAATAGGAGCACGTCTAAAGGGATGCAGGCCCAGCAGCTTTCCTCATTAGAGCCCTGCAGCTGCCAGAGCTGATAGATAATTATAAAACCACTCCCATTAGACCCACTCAGCACAGAGGAACAAACAATGATTTCTTCAGAATAACAAAAAGGTAGGAATCTGCAACAAAGGCTGTTATAATCCTTGCAATGTAGAGATAACCCAGCAGGACATTTTTTTTCCCCCTCAACAAAAGTAGAGTTATGCTTTAAGTCCATTTTAGATCTTTATATACTTACTATATATGGATGAAGCCCATAATAAATTAAAATATCTGCCAATGTTATTTTATTTCCAGCCATGTAAACTTTGTCCTCCAGATACAGGTTAAGGTCCTAAAAAAAAAAAAAAAAAAAAAAAAAAAAAAAATAGATGAAGCATTAATCTTGGTTCACAGAAAACGTTAACAGTAAGCAATACAATTTGACTAGTGTTCAGCTCCGGTATAACTTGTAGAGTTTTAGTTTTTTTATGCTTGCTGCATTTTGTTGCAATGTTTTACTGCTTTGCTGGATTTGTAGGGTGGTTCCACCAAGTGAATATTCCAAAGAGACAAAATGGCCTCACATGTAAAATGAGCCACAAGAAATGAAGAATGTGCAGGTAAAAAGGGCTCAAAAAGTGTCTAAGCCAGACAGTGGCCTCTACTGAAAATCTTTTCTGAACTATTCCCCTTGAGTGAATAGAGACAGGAACACTGGAGTATTAAAAATGCACAGTGTAGTGTATTGTGAATGAACACTCAAGCAATATTGTGGGCGGGGTTTACTGCACCCAAAGATTGGGTGTGGGGGACCCAAAGATTGAATTTCTTTAAGAGGTAAACCTACCCTTTACGCTAACCCACTGTCTTCAATACTTTTTAAGGCAGTGAACCAAACAAGTACACAGAACAAGGTCAGACCATCTGCATGAATGTTCGGGTCAATGGTTCCAAGTATTGACTCAACTGAGTCAGCATGATTTTAAAAAGGGAATCTGTAGGCCCTTGAGCATGGTCAAGTGACATTTGGGACTCTTGTAGAGTGCTCACAGACCCCACAAGACAATCTAAAGCGCACACATGCTGCAGTCTAATTATAAAGTCTCTATTAGATGAACAATCCCCTTAGATCTTTTAACAAGCATTTAGTGCAAGGGCCTGACCAATTGTATATAGTTTTATTGGTCATATTAGGTAGGTTCTCATATTACTTCATTTTGGTAGTGCATTGTACAGATACTGTATGGTTAGATTGTAACGTGTGTAGTGAGTCTCAAGCTCACTATACAGTTTACAGCTTGGCTGTACAATCTCCATATGATTTACCAAAACTTCTTATGGGGACCTACCTAAACTTTCCAATCAGACCAGAGCTTACATTACATAGTTGTTGGTAAAGGATATTGTACAGTCAGGCTGTAACGTAAAGTGAGCTTTATGTAAATGTAAAGGGTTAGTCAATCCCGTTTTAAGAACAAGCATTACTGTAGTATAAATACATTGGACACACTGCTCCGTGATTGAGCTACATTTATTTTACCACACACAATAATAGGACTCCGTAACCATTTAAGTTGTCTATTTAAAAAATACACAAGAGGTGACATTTGCTTCTTTTGTTTACATTTTAAAATGTACAATTTGCCCAATAGCCTAACAGCTTTGCATTTTTTCTCTCTTATTTAACCATAGGAAGATGTGGCCAAGAGCATTTACTAAAATGCATTCAAATTAGTACCAGTTAAAAGTGATCTGACATATGTGAATACCCTTCAGCCTATTACTAGAATAACCAAATGTTCTGTCTTGCATAGCTCTCCCAGTCACGTCACAGCTACAGGATTTGTTTAGTTTTATTAGGCAAGGAATTACATAAACTGACCAACTTGGAAAGTAATACAATTCACTGGTAGCAATAAGCATCTCTATTAACAAATGCTGTATGCTGACAAAATGACAGAGGAGCAAAATATAATACATAGTTATAATCATATAGGGTGGTTTAGGAGTGTGCTGAATCACCAGATCTGCTTAGAATCAATCACTGATATTTAACCAATTCTTGACCCGCTCACAGTAAATATACTGCCCCCCATCCCCTGGGGTGTGACTGATCACACTGATTGGTACCCGGCCGCTGTATCATGTGATCACTATGATTGGTCATAATAAAACACAATTTGCTTAGTCACTGTTTTGCTTAGTATTGTGATGCTGTGATTGGTCCACAGCTATCGCACATTTGTGGCCAGTCAATGCACCATATACCATGTGATTAGCTGTAGCCAATCACAGATCACAATAGTAATCAAGCTGTCATGAATAAAAGCCATTCCTGACAGCTAAGCCTCCGTTCACATTAGGTCGCTCAGACTTAGGGGGCGACCTGTGAAGTCGCGCGCACCGCGACTTCGGCATGACTTGCACGGACTTCACATAATGGAAGCCAATGCAAGTCACCTTCAGGTCGCCCCGAAGTAGTACAGGACCCTTTTTCTAAGTCAGAGCGACTTGTGTCGCTCCTATTAGAACCGGTCCTGTACTACTCAATGACCGCGATGGTGCACGACTTGCCAGGCTGACCAAGTCGCCTGACAAGTCATATTAGTGTGAACCGGCACTAAAACTATAGCTTATTAAAAAAAAAAAATCCCTGATAAGGGTAGAACTAGCTAGTACAGTTTTCACCATAGAACTACTCGGGTGACAGGGTTAAAACATTAAAAAAGGTCAGTATCCCAGATCACCACCACCACAGTCATATGATGAAGCTGTACTGCACTGGTGACATAAAATTAAATTTTATTTAACTTGTTTGTTACCCCAGCATTTCATATTCCCGTTATATGCCTGCTGTACCATGTGCTTGTATGGAAAAGTACCCTGTTCTACACTGCTCAAAAAAATTAAAGCAACACTTTGAAAACACATCTGATCTCTATGGGAAAAAATCCTGCTGTACATCTATACTGATATGGACTGGGTAATGTGTTGTGAACAAAGAATGCAAAATCATTTGTTGGAAGAAAAAAAAAAAGGGGGAGGGGGGGGGGGGGGAATCAACCTACAGAAGGCTGCATTCAAAGTGAAAAAATTATGCAGCAGGCTAGTCAATTTTTCTTAAATTTCATTGCAGTAACTCAAAACGGTACTCCGTAGTTTGTATTGCCCCCACGTGCTTGTATGCATGACTGAAAGTTGGGGCATGTGCCAAATGAGACGATGGATGGTGTCCTGGGGTATTTCCTCCCAAAACTGGACCAGGGCATCACTGAGCTTCTGAACATACTAAGAAGCAACCTGGCAGCATCAGACAGACTGAAATAATGTCCCAGAGGTGTTCTATTGGATTTAGGTCAGGCGAACGTAGGGGGGGGTCATTCAATGGTATCAATTCCTTCATCCTCCAGGAAATGGCTGTATACTTTTGCCACACGAGGCCAGGCATTGACATACATCAGTCAGGAGGGACCCAAGACCCACTGCAACAGTGTAGGGTCTGACAATGGTTCCAAGGATTTCAACCTGATAACCAATGGCCGCCAGGGTGCCATTGTCTAGCTTGCAGGAGGTCTTTGCTTTCCTCCATGGATATGTCTCCCCAGACCATCTCTCACCCACCATCAAACTGGTCATGCTGACCAATGTTACATGCAGCATAATGTTCTTCACAGCTTCTCTAGACCCTTTTACGCCTGTCACATGTGCTCAGGGTCAACCTTCTTTAATCAGTGAAAAGCACAGAGCACCAGTGGTGGACCTGCCAATTCTGATGTTTGATGACAAATACCAATCAAGCTCCACGGTTCCAGACAGCAAGCACAGGGCCCACTAGAGGACATCAGGCCTTCAGCCCACACTCATGAATTCTGTTTCTGATTGTTTGGTCAGAGACATTCACACCAGTGGACTGCCTGGAGGTAATTTTGTAGGGCTCTGGCAGTGCTCATCCTGTTCCTCCTGGAACAAAGGAGCAGATACCGGTCCTGCTGATGGGTTAAGGACCTTCTGCGGCCCTGTCCAGCTCTCCTGTAATCTCATCCATGCTCTTGAGACTGTGCTGGGAGACACTTCAAACCTTCTGGCAATGGTATGTATTGATGTGCCACCCTGGAGCAGTTGGACTGTCTGGGCAACCTCTTTAGGATCAAGGTATCGCCCCATGCTACCATTAGTGACACTGACCCTAGCCAAATGCAAAACTAGTGAAAAACAGATGACAAAAAGAAGGGGAAAAAATGTTAGTGACCTACTTCTGTAAAACCATTCCCGTTTTGGAAGTTGTCTCATTGTTGCCCATCTAGTGCACCAATTTCATTAACAAGCAGCTGAAACTGATTAACAACCCCCTATGCTACTTAACCACTTGCCGTCTGCTCACATTGCTGCTACTAGTACTACGTCGATGGACTCCTCCCCTTCTGGGCAAGGCTCGCTCCCGCTGTTTTCAGTCATAGCGGGAGTCGGGCCAGGGGAGGAGCAGCGGCTCTTCCCCAAACGTCGGGGAATCTAGTTTGGAGATCCGCCCGCTTGCGTAAACAGAGCGGGCGGATCTCCTAAGTGACAAGGAGTGACAGATTGCAGTGTTCAGCATAGCTGAACATGCGATCTGTCCTTGTGTCACTCAGTCACCTCCCCCCCCCCACATGTTAGTAAGCACTAGGCATACATTAACCCCTCCTCCTCCAATCAAATTAACCCCTTCCCTGCCAGTGTCATTTTTACAGTAACAGTGCATATATATATATATATATATATATATATATATATATATATATATATATATAGATAGCACTGATTACTGTAGTAATGTCACTGGTACCCCCAAAAGTGTCGTAGGTCTACGTCGTCAGACGATAACGAGCCACTTTGCCGCAGTAGTACTACGGTACTCAGTGGCAAAGTGGTTAAAGAGGTAGTAGTAGTTTATTTTCAGGGTTACATACAACTCAAATTGGCTACATGACACGTGTTTTTTGCGTTCACATACTACTGTGGTGTCAATGCAGCCTTGCACTTGAACGGGCCGTCATGAGTTACCAAATATCAGCATTTGATTTTGATTGTCTAAACCAGGGGTCTTCAAACTATGGCCCTCCAGTTCTTCAGGAACTACAATTCCCAGTCTACAATTGCCTAGTCATGTCTGTGAATGTCGGAGTTTACAATGCCTCATGGGATGTGTAGTGCCGCAACAGCTGGAGGGCTGTAGTTCGAGGATCCCTGCGTCTAAACCAGGGGTGGGGAACCTTTTTTTTTGGATTTTTGTAACATCATTCGGGGGCCGTACAAAATGTATGCATAAATGTAATAGGCATTGCTTTGCGGCAAAAAACGCTGTAAAAAATTGCGTGACTGAGGTCACAAAAGTGTGAAAAGGGGCCTTCAGTAATCAAGGTATAGCGTGCCCCCTTTCAATGCAGAGTGACCACAGCGTGCCCCCTTTCCAATGCGGAGGGACCACAGCGTGCCCCCTTTCCAATGCCGAGTGACCACAGCGTGCCCCTTTTCAATGCCGAGTGACCACAGCGTGCCCCCTTTTCAATGCCGAGTGACCACAGCGTGCCCCCTTTTCAATGCCGAGTGACCACAGCGTGCCCCCTTTTCAATGCCGAGTGACCACAGCGTGCCCCCTTTTCAATGCCGAGTGACCACAGCGTGCCCCCTTTTCAATGCCGAGTGACCACAGCGTGCCCCCTTTTCAATGCCGAGTGACCACAGCGTGCCCCTTTTCAATGCCGAGTGACCACAGCGTGCCCCTTTTCAATGCCGAGTAACCACAGCGTGCCCCTTTTCAATGCCGAGTAACCACAGCGTGCCCCTTTTCAATGCCGAGTAACCACAGCGTGCCCCTTTTTCAATGCCGAGTGACCACAGCGTGCCCCCTTTTCAATGCCGAGTGACCACAGCGTGCCCCCTTTTCATTGCCGAGTGACCACAGCGTGCCCCTTTTTCAATGCCGAGTGACCACAGCGTGCCCCTTTTTCAATGCCGAGTGACCACAGCGTGCCCCTTTTTCAATGCCGAGTGACCACAGCGTGCCCAATTTCAATGCGGAGTGACCACAGCGTGCCCCCTTTTCAATGCGGAGTGACCACAGCGTGCCCAATTTCAATGCGGAGTGACCACAGCGTGCCCAATTTCAATGTGGAGTGACCACAGCGTGCCCAATTTCAATGCGGAGTGACCACAGCGGGCCCAATTTCAATGCGGAGTGACCACAGCGTGCCCAATTTCAATGCAGACTGATTAACCACAATGCAGAGTGAACAGTGTGCCAAGCCCCAGTTCCCCTTACTTACCTGTTGTAGCGGCGGCTTCCTCTCTTCAGTCCCAGCGTCTCTTCGAGTCCTCCCGCGTCCCGCCTCCTAGGCCAATGGCATTGGCGAAGGAGGAGGAGGATCCGTGAGACAGTAGCGAATTTTCATTCGCTATTGTCACACAAATGGGCGGGCTCGAGGCGCACTGCTCTGCACCTCGGGTCCACCCTTTCCGGAGATTCATAGTGTCAGAACGGAGCCATCGGCTCCTTCTGACACAGCAGCACGGGGGGTGGGGCAGACAGCACGATCGTGCAGGCTGCAGGTTCCCCACCCCTGGTCTAAACCAATAATAAAATTAAGGCAAGGTAAGCTGTTGTTGAATAGGGCTGTCTGTCTTTATTGTCTCTCTGTCTTTATAGTTTCTCTTTTAGGAGCCAATCACTTGGTAATTTTGATTCTTACAAAAAAAAAAAGGTTTACAAGCTTTGTCAAACTGATAGCTCATGCATTCTTAACCCCAAAGTAAGTTACACTCATCTTTTATGGGAATATTATACAAAAAGGACAAATATGCCTACATGTGCAACATAAGCATATCTTTTCAACTGATACAAACATAGTAATAAACTGGCCTATGTATATCCAGATTGGAAATAATTTAAAAATATTATGTGTATTGCAGGTCCACTTGAAACAGGACTTCCAAAAAGTATGGCCTCACCATATCTGCACTGCACAAAAGTCAGCACACTAACCTTTAGAATGGATCGAACATCTTCTTTGGAAGATAATCTGTCAATACGAGTAATTCTATATTCCAGCCACTGTTGTACAATTGCCTTCTCTTCTATTGAAACACCAAGGAGTTCCTCTTTTTTGGCCTCTGCAACTAAATGAGAAGCGATAGTGGCAAGTCCCAGCAAGCTAGGGCCTTTATTGGTTTGAAGCACAGGAATCTGTTTGGGAAAAAAAAAAAGGAAAGAATAAAGAAATGCTTTTATTTATTCATATACAATTAGGTTTTCTTGGTCTTTTTTTACATCAGGTGGTCACCTGCAGGTCAAATGCATAGGTCAATGAATTCTGAATGATCTCACAAAGGTCTCAAACTGCTACCACCAACACAAGCCCAAACCTCATCAACATAGGCCCCAATTTAAATCGGTGGTCTTTTTTAGCTGCAGATTCTACAGATGTCCACGTTGCTATCTGAATGACATGGAATCTGCCTCCCTCCTCTCCCCTGCACCTGGAGTTCATTAACATAGGGGAGACAGCGCTGCAGAATTACATCACCATATTAAAAATACGCAGGCATACACTTTTTTATATATATATATATATATATATATATATATATATATATATATATATATATATATATATATGACCGTCAGTAGCTCTCTGCACATGGAGCTGTGGGAACCGAGCGATGGGCGGTGTTCGATCGCTCGGTTCTCAGTGTAGAGGCGCGGGGGGACCAATGCTGCATCCACCTAGGAAAGTATGAATTAAAAAAAAATATATATTATATATATATATATATATATATATATATATATATATATATATATATATATATATATATATATATATACACACACATATACACACACACACTTTTTTTTTTTTTAAATCAGAGAGAAGAGAAAAATGGCGGTACAGTAGTTGCAATATTCTTTCACACTGTATTTGCGCAGCCATCTTTCAAACGCAATTTTTGGGAAAAAAATACACTTCCATGAATTAAAAAACTAAACAGTAAAGTTAGCCCAATTTTGTACAAGGTAAAAGATGATGCTACGCCTAGAATGGTGATTTTTATTCTAAGTAAAAAAAATCGTGAGTTTTGTTTTATCCAGAATTGCGCAGGTCTATCCTGAGCCTTGCAAATTCGCATCAGAAGCACATCAAAAACGCACCTGAACCGCTGAAAAAAAATGCTTTTTTTTTTATTCACAGTGAACATGGACATACAGTACGCACTAGACCTAATGATCCGACGTTAGTACAGCAATATCCCCAACTAAGCTATTGTGTTTCGACATGGGATGGCCCACCCCGCCAGAGCACTCCGGTCAGTGCTCTTACCCATTGGCTGAATAGGAGTCGGTCGGCTACTGGTTTTCCAGCATCCTCGTCTAACAGAACCTGGCCAAACGGCCTGCTTCTCTCGGACCAGCTGCCATTCACATGGGCCAAATGTCGGCTGGTTTTTATTGAATCTTCCAACATTTGGCCTGTGTGTACTAGGCTTTAACGTGGCCACAGATTGATTGAAATTTAGCCAGTTAAGTAGAAACTGGCCTAATTTTGATCCATGTGTGGCCACTGCAATTGAACAGTAGCCGCTCGATCAGCACTGCAGCTCTGTATTGTGTATTCTGACAGCGTGGTGGTGGTTTTCCTGCTGTCATAATACGATAACACAGTAGAGAGAATTCCCCCCATCCTCCGATGTGTACATTTGTTTTCATTTAGCCTGCTTGGTGATAAAAAATAAATAAAAATTAAAAGCTAAAGCGGAGTTCAGGCCACAAAATCGACATAATTGATTTTGGGCCACCCGCTTGCTTTTTGTCACCTGAAAAAGAAATGGATGGTTACGATTTTTTTTGTTTACTTACCTTGTTATTGAAGAAAATATACTCACCTTCCTTCCACTTCCTCCCTCTGCACCATCACTTCCTCTTTGCATTGATTCCTGGGAGCTGAAGGTCATCGCTCCCAGGAATCAATGCGCCGGCCCTGCTCGTCACTTCCGGTGCGGCACCTCAATCCCTGATAAACAGCTTCTGGGCATGCCCAGAAGCTGTGGAGGGATGACGTGCCCGCACCGGAAGTGATGAGCGGGGCCAGTGCATTCTGGGGGAAGAGGACACCGAAGAGGACGCCCTGGCTTCAGCTGCCCACACCTGAGATGGCAGCGCTGGAGAAGAAATTTTCAAGGTAAGTATTTCTTCTAAAAAGGCAAGTGCGACCCGGGACAGTACAGAGGCTATCCATTGTGGAATGTACTAGCCCTGACTGTCCCGGGGGTATTTTTATTGAAAAAAAAAAAAAAATGTTGTGGCCGGAACTCCGCTTACGTTCTGCCTTCGCCTCCAAAACTTAAAAGTCAGCAGCTGCACATACTGTAGCTGCTGACTTTAAATATTAGGACACTTACCTGTCCTGGAGTCCAGCAATTTCGGCACTGCAGCCAATGTTTTCATCTGCTGTTGGGTGCTGCGGCCGCCCTTGCCGGTAAGGTAACCCGGGAGTGAAGCCTTGTGGCTTCACGGGCGTGTCCCTACTGCGCATGCGCGAAGCATGCTGCACATTCCTATTGGCTCAGCGGCAGGGGAAGGAGGAGGGGGGGCAAACTTCCAAAGGGCGGCGCTGTATCCCGGAAGTGGGAAAGGGTACCTGTCAAAAACAGGTACCCGTTCCCCCTGAAAGGTGCCAATTGTGTCACCGGAGGGGGGGTGGGGGGAAGCAAAAGAGCAAACGTTCCACTTTTGGGTGGAACTCTGCTTTAACATGTATGGCCAGGTTGCAATTCCCCTTTAAATCAATAGGTTTTGGTTAGCAATTGTAAATGCAGAGAAGCCCAGAGATGAGCTCTGAGGCACCCATAGGATATTCTGATTTATATGTGACAGAATTGAGCTGGTGATGACATTGCATATGAATGATAAGCCCATCCAGTCCAGAGCTCTCCTCCCACCATTGCATCAGCAGCACACCACACCGGTACTATTCATAGTGCAGCAGCTGTCCTATACAAAGACTATAGCCATAGTAAGACACTTATTAGGACTCATCTACATACATAGAACCTCTCTGCAATACACAGCCCACACTTATCCATTTAAAGGGAGCCTGTTAGTGGGCACTGTAACCAAACAGAGCACTCAGCACACCGACCAACGTTCTATAGAGCTTAGAAATGGTGACACTGTCTGCCCAGACACACACCTCACCCTCACATTACCTGCCTGTCCCCCTGAGCGCGGCTGCTGTACTTTCCTGCCTTTAATCCCAGGCATTTCTCCAGCGCACACAGCTCCTCCACCGCCATCTTGGTTGGCAAATCACAGAGAGCGCACGTTGCCAACCACACAGCACAAGACTGCCCCTCCCCTTCTAAATGAGAAACCACCCGATTGGCCCAAAAATGGGAAGCGGCCTTAGAGCCCAATCCTGAGCGCAAGATGGGATTGGTAGGAGTAGGTAGGGGCGGGGCGCATGTAACTGAAAGCAAATGAATGGACATGCGTGATGTAGGCGATTGTGCCTCAGTCAGTGAGTGAGAGCGCATCTTGTTGTGTATAAGGCTGGGTACAGCTTTGCGGAATGGAGGTGATTTATGCACATTGGAGCTAGATGCTATGTAGAATAGTTTTAGGTGAACATGTAACAAAATGGGGTTCAGGTGTTTTGCATTCTGTTCAGCTCAGCATGCCACTTTATCAGCCTGAGGGGTGCTGTGTAGAAGCCTTACTTCCTCATACCTCCCAACGTTTTGAGATGGGAACAAGGGTGTTCTGCCAAAAACTCCAACTTGCCAACAGCTCCAACGATGTTACTTGCAGTGAGTGTACACCACGAATAATTGGAGATTTTGTTCCCTTGGTGTTTTCACACGACACCGGCATTTTGGTAGCAGACCTGCAAAAACTAATTTCAGGGAGGTGGCCCCCCCCTCCCCCACCAATTTAACAAAACTAGAGGATGATCAAATGAAATGGAATCAGTATACAGAGGTTTACTTCTAAGAGATATGAAAGGAACACTCTAACCACTTCAGTGATTTGAAGTGGTCATCATGGTAGGAGTCAGAAACACTGCACATGCTGGGGGGATTTACAATATGCTGGGGGCTTGTTGCACCTCTAGCACATGTGACTTACTGCTGGAGGGTACTGCTGGCGGGTACTGCTGGCGGGTACTGCTGGCGGGTACTGCTGGTGGTTACTGCTGGAGGGTACTGCTGGCGGGTACTGCTGGTGGTTACTGCTGGCGGGTACTGCTGGTGGTTACTGCTGGCTCCTCTGAGACACATGATCAACAGAGTGTGAGGAGCGGCGCTTGAGGAAGCATGCAGAGCCGATGCTTCCTCTATCTCTCCTCTCACAGGTGTAGTGAATTTGATATCACTCCGTCTATGACAGGACGGAGCCGGAACTATACAGGAAGCATCTGCTCTGTTCTGACAGCTTGGAGTCGGGATATCGCACTTGCGGGTGCCAGGGAGCTCTAGCTCGCATGCGGGAGACTCCCACACCTCACAGGAGACTTGGGTTCTTCTGTAGATGCTACAATTAGTGGAATTTGTTAGCCTGCCTGCTAGTAACCAGAAACATGGCCGCCTCCAGGGCAGCGACAACTGGCGGGCGGACTAACAATCTCCACTCTTTATAGCATGTACCGGAGTGTAAAGGCTGCCAGTGTTCTGAAAAAACAAGAAGGGGTAAAAATCTCCAATTAATTCCTGATGTACACTCACCTAAAATAACATCGTTGGAGTTCTCGGCAAGTTGGGTGTTTTCAGAAGAACAAGGGACACCTATTAGCAAAAGTATGTAGGCATAGGATACACCCCTTGACACGCCCCCACGTAAAGGAGAATTCCACCAAAAACATGATTAGTTAACCACTTCAGCTCCAGAAAGGTTTTACCTCCTTAATGACCAGGCAATTTTTTGCAATACGGCACTGCGTTGTTTAACCACATAACAACCGCCCACCGCATATATACTGCGGCAGGCAGCCGCTGCTGGGCAAAGTGACGTAGGGGTACGTCACTCGCTCAGCCGCCTGTAGGGGGCCCCCCGCTTGTTCACAGGCATTCCCGCGCGAGTGACCGGCGGCACCGATGTCCGCCGGTCACTCGCAATCTCCCGCAGGAGAGGGAGAAAGGCAGACGGCTGATGTAAACACAGCCGTCTGTCATTCTCCCTGATGTAAGTGCAGAGACTGTACAATCCTGCTATATAGGATCGTATGTCTCTGTGGTTACATCACAAGCCATGCCCCCCCACAGTTAGAATCACGCTCCTAGGGACACACTTAACCCCTTGTTCACCAATAAAGTTAACCCCTTCCCTGCCAGTGTCATTTTTACAGTAACAGTGCATATTTATAGCAATGATTGCTGTAGTTATGTCACTGGTACTCCCAAAAGTGTCAAAAATGTCAGTCAAGGGTCCGATCTGTCAGCCGCAATGTCGCAGTCCCGCAAAAAAAATCGCAGATTGCCGCCATTACTAGTATAACAAAAAAAAAAAACAATAAAAATGACATAAATCTTTCCCGTAGTTAGTAAACGCAATAACCAATCAAAATACGCTTATTGCGATTTTTGTTTACCAAACATATGTAGCAGAAAACAAATTGGCATTTTTTTTGAGAATTTCATATAAAAAAATGTGAAAAATATTGTTATTTTTTCAAAATTGTGGCTCTTTTTTTGTTTATAGCGCAAAAAATAAAAATTGCACAGGTGATCAAATACCACCAAAAGAAAGCTCTGTTTGTGGGAAAAAAAGGACATCAATTTTGTTTGGGTATAGCGTCGCACGACCGCGCAATTTTCCGTTAAATTCACGCAGTGCCGAATCGAAAATAGGCCCTGGTCTTTGAGTAGCCAAATCTTCCGGGGCTTAAGTGGTTAACTGACAATTACGTGGTCGTGTGATGCTGTACCCAAAAAAAGCTGAGTTAGATTTACCGGTAACTCCTTTTCTTAGAGTCTTCCAGGACAGCCCATGAGACCTACGGCTCCTCCTACCAGGACAGGAAACACGTGAACCCCTCCAGATAAAAGGCGGTCCTCCAGTCCTAACTCTTCAGTATTTCTCGAGAACCGTACAACATTCCTGTTAAACATATGCATAATACAAGACATCACCAGGTGGGAATCCGGCTGTCCTGGAAGACTTTCAGAAAAGGAGTTACTGGTAAGTCTAACTCAGCTTTTCTCAAGTCGTCTTCCAGGACAGCCTATGAGACAATAAGCCAGAACTTACCAGTCTAGGGAGGAGCACCTTTCCACCAAACGCCTGCTCCTGGGAAGAGAGAAGATCCAGACGATAATGTCTAACAAAGGTCGAAAAATGTGACCAGGTAGCTGCCTTACATATTTGTTCTGGTGAGGCACCAGCCCTTTCAGCCCGGGATGTGGACAAGGCTCTTTTTGAATGTGCACTTTCAAAAGGCATTTTTGTCTTAATGGGGCCAACACTTCCCCTAGGACCTTTGTAAAGATGTGTGGGGCTGATGATAACCCGAAGGGCAGTGCTTGGAACTGAAAATGTCGGATCTCTGATCTAGCTTCACTGCTAGTCTGCTGCCTGAGCAGTTGCTGCAGAGGAATCCATCCTGCTCTGCTAGTGTTCCCACAGTCTCTGCTGGGTTCTTCACATAACACCAGTCACCCAGCAATCTCCTGTTTGCGCTTACAGAGACTGGAACCAGCGTCTCTGGCGCCCGCTGATGACATCACTGCGACCGGAAGTGACCTTGTTGGGGCCAGCGTGGGACGCAGGAGTTCCACCCCTTCCTCCTACACATGAAGCTGATACAGGAGACCCTGAACACAGCACTTGCACGGCCTGTGAAGGGAACAGCAAACACACCTCAGTGCATGTGTACTGCCTGGGCACCTCCCCCATGCTGCCAAAACACCACATGGATTGAAAGAGACCCCCTCCTGCTTCCTAGGATACCATCAACAGTTCTGGCCCTCCCCAGGCACTGAGAACAGGAGAAAGAGCAGCCACCACTAATTTGTAAGTAGAGTTATCACATTGGGCAAGAGAAGGTAAGTAAGACTTTCAAATCTTCAAAGGACAGACCATGAGACCAAAGAACCAGGTTCCAGGAAACATGTTACCCCCTGTCCGGAGGAAACACTAATACTGAAGGGTGAGGACTGCAGGACCACCTTTTATCTAGTGGGGTTAATGTGTTTCTTGTCCTGGTAGGAAGAGCCCTAGGTCTCATGGGCTGTCCTGGAAGACAACTTGAGAAAAATTGATGCATTTTTTTTTTCTCTGATACCACTGATAACACTGATACCACTGATACCACTGTTTGCGGAAGAGAATTCCACATCCTTACTGCTCTCACAGTGACTGCGTATTTTAAGGTTAAACCGCCTTTCCTCTAGTTTTATTGAGTGGCCACGTGTCTTATTATATTTCCTTTCTCTGAATAGGTTTTTCCATATGCTAGGGTTGCCAGTACAATATTTGTACATTGATATAATATCCCCCCTCAATCGTCTCTTCTCCAGAGAGAATAAGTTCAGTGCTTGTAGTCTTTCCTCATAGCTGATGTCCTCAATTCCCCTAATTGTTTTTGTTGCCCTTCTCTGGACTTTCTCCAGTTCCAGCACATCCTTCCTGAGGACCGGTGCCCAGAACTGGACAGCATACTCCAGATGTGGCCGGACCAGAGTCTTGTAGAGCGGGAGAATAATCTCTTTATTTCTGGAGTGAATCCCCTTTTTTATACATCCCAGTATTCTGTTGGCTTTGCTTGCAGCAGCTTGGCATTGCATGCCACTGCCAAGCCTGTTGTCTACCAGTACCCCCAGGTCCTTTTCCATCCTAAACTCACCCAGAGGTTCCCCCCCTAGTGAGTAGCTTGCTTTCTGGTTTCTGGCACCCAGGTGCATTACTTTACATTTTTCAAAATTAAACCTCATCTGCCATGTAGTTGCCCACCCCATTAATTTGTTCAGGTCCACTTGTAAAGTTTCCACATCCTGCATAGAAGATATTGGCATGCTTAGTTTAGTATCATCCACAAATACTGAGATTTTACTCGATATCCCCTCCTCTAGATCATTTATGAATAAATTAAACAGGATTGACCCAGGACAGAACCCTGGGGACCCCGCTTTTTACACCCGCCCAATCTGAGTACTCCCCATTAATCACCACCCTTTGCAACCTCCCCTGGAGGCAGTTCTCTATCCAGGTACTCACCTTATGGTCCATACCTACCTTCCTTAGTTTGAACAGTAAGCGTTTGTGGGGAACGGTGTCAAAGGCCTTTGCGAAGTCCAGATACACCACATCCACAGGCTTACCTTAATCTAGGTGGCAGCTCACTTCATCATAGAAGGTTAATAGATTGGTTTGGCAAGAACGATTTTTCATGAATCCATGCTGATTACTACTAATAATAAAATTTTCATTACTAAAGTCTTGTATGTGGTCCCTTAACATCCCCTCCAAAATCTTGCAGACTACTGATGTTAGGCTGACCGGCCTATAGTTACTTGGGATATATCTCGGCCCCTTTTTAAATATTGGTACCACGTTGGCTTTTTTCCAATCAGCTGGCACCATACCCGTCTGTAAACTATCCTTAAAGATCAAGAATAATGGTCTGGCAATCACCTGGCTGAGCTCTTTAAGAACCCTCGGGTGCAAGCCATCCGGTCCCCGTGATTTATTTATGTTAAGTTTCTCTAGTTTAGTTCTAAGTCTATCTTCTGTTAGCCATGGCGGTATTTCCTGAGGTGTGTTGTTTAGTTTGGCCTTACAAGCTGCCTTAGTGTAGCCCCCCAATTCTTTTGTGAAGAAAGCTCATTATGTGTTTCTCTTTCAGGTTGAAAAAAAAAAAAAAAAACTTGTAATGGGTTTACAACCTCTTTAAAGATCCGATGACCAGTCTGCTTCAAGATGAAAAGTCAGGCTTGACTACCTCCTTACTCCCGCATGTCACATCAGGCAATATTTAAGATAATAGAAGAGGCTAATAGTGCATTACTGTGTATAAAAACAGTTTATTGAATAAAAATGCACTTACATCTAAGAAGATACAATGGAGCGATTTATGTTGTAATCGTGCTCGGCCGCCTGCAGAACGGCCAGCACAGATGGACATCGTGTTGCTAGCTCTTACGAGACTTCGACTGAGAATGGAGACTGGGAACCAGTGACACTATTCAGTGATCAATGCTAAAAATATGCATTGTCACTGCACTAATGATACTGGCTGGGAAGGGGTTAATCATCTAGGACAATCAAAGGGTTAACTGTGTGCCTAGCCAGTGTTTTAGTGTACACAGTGTGGAGCTTTCACTAGGGGAAGAGATGGATCTTATGCCCCGTACACACGTGCAGATTATCTGCAGACTTACCTTTTCTATGTAGTGCAAGGGCCTGCCGGACTGCATACAAATTGAAAGAGTTTAGGTTTGACCTCATATTATATGGTTTTGGTAAGTCTGCAGACAAAAGTCTGCAGATAATCTGCACGTGTGTATGGGGCATAAGTGTCTGCTTCACAGAGACACAGGATCATCTCTTGACCCCCCCTATCAAAACTGAGATATGGCTGCTCACCTTACATTCTGACTCCTGTGTTACCAGTGGGTCAGAAATAGCTGTTCCCACAGAGGGATAAATTCCTATGGATGACGACTAGCCAGTATTCTTGTAATGATTGATCTTTTATACTCCAATCTGGTATTTCCTTAACTGTGTCTCCCAGTGCAAGACAAAAAAAGGGGACAATCTATTGCTCTCCGTGTAAAAAGATTTATTGGGGAAAATGATACAAAGTAACAAACTCTCATTAAAAGTCACATCAGGCCGTGCAAGCTCTCATAAAAAGATCCGATCTCTTAGCCGAGTATTCAGCGGGGAGACATCCGACAGCAGACTCCATCCCCTATACGCGTTATGTCATGGACTTGACTTAGTAGGGGACCTTTTATTGTCTCATTTTCAGAACTGAGATATGGCTTTTTTACATTGGCATATCTCAGTTCTCCGTGTTTTACTGGCAATCGGCGGGTGCCGGAGGACATTGAGTCCCTGGGACCCGCAGATCAGCTGAGTAACACCAGAATTGGGCCGCTGATGGTGTGCACACCCCCCGCAGGCGCAAATGCAGAATCACGTATATTTACACGTGATTCTGCCCACAGCTGCCTTTCTGTAGCAGTAAAAGTACTATAAGGTGGTCAGTAAGTGGTTAACCAGTTTCAGACTCTGAGCATGCTAGACACACCCAAAAAAATGTCATCATTGTACACAGGATGTGTCTAGTACGTCCAGTCCTTCTGCCCTGCTGCCGGGATCTCCCCTGTCACAGCACATGGCAATTTATCTCACAGCTTTTACAGCTGCACAGAGAAGGTGCACAGTACACAGAGAAGGTCTCGGCTGCAGGAGCTGTAAAAAAAAAAAAAAAAAAAAAAAGCAGTCTGGCAATTTTTTATCAACAACATTGCTCAGCCCCAATACAGAAAGATTCAATGAAACATTGTTTCATTTTGTATCCTTCTGTTTATTCAACTACAGATCAAAGGGATGAACTCCGATCTGCAGATGATGTCAGTTAAAGCAAACTGACAAGTAAAAAAAAAGTTTTTTTTTTTTATATAAATTAATGTTCTTCTGTTGAACCCATTATTAACCCTTAGTTTACTCTAATCAGCCCTAATTAATTCCTAATTCTCCTTCTCCATTCACTTATAATTTTCCTGGCAATGTTGTTTTTTCTATTTTATTAATTCATATATAAACTTTTTTTTTCTGTTTTTGTTTGCTTTGTTCATAATTGTTTTTACACATTTTACATATATTTACTTGTATCACACTGAAAAAAGTGCAAAATTGAAAAAAACTACTTTACTTCATTTGTAAATAACTTTGCAATGCTTTGTACTAAAATCATAATTTTAGTGTTGTAGGACAAATTACAGAATAAAATGCACTTTTTTTATGTGCGGTAACACTATTTAATTTTAAACGAACACTGCTCAAAAAAAAAAAAAAAAAAAGTGCCCTTTGTTTAGTTTTATTATGTTATTTGTGTAAGGATTGAAAAAAAAATGTTGCAGGAGAAAATTCACAAAAATAAAGCCTTGTTTGTCCTTAAAAAAGCAATATACTATGTGTATTATGATGATATCTTAAGTAATGACAAAAGTATAGCTGAATAAACAGGCTCATAGCAGAAATTTGAAAATTGCTCTGGTCTATAAGGGGTACACAGGTGTTAGAGCCAAAGTGGATATAAGCTCCTCTCCAAAATGCACAAGTGATGTTTTCTTTACTGCTTGTAAACTCCCCTGCCACTAAACTACTGAAAATGCCTATAATGTGCATTGATACCTAGGCTAATATGAAGATGAGTCAACAGGCAGAGAAAAAATTATCTCTAATGCTCAAAGAAGCAGCTTCTTTAGCTGCAGTGTGCATGAGGCCTTGGTGAGTGTAGAGGTGCATTTTGTTTTCTGTTTTTTTTTTTTGAGGCCTCTGCACACTGGGCTTAAAAAATGCTGCAGTTTGTTTGTTTTTTTCAGCCTCTAAAAGCAACTCCTCTATGTTAACTTATTATTATTATACAGGGTTTATATAGTGCCAACCGTTTGCACCAGTGATTTACAATATAAAGTGAGACAATACAATTACAATACAATACAAGAGGGTTAGGAGGGGCCTGCTCATAGGAATTTACAATTGAATTGGGTGGGGCAAGTGGCACAAATGGTAATAACTATGTGGAATGAGCTAATGGAAAGAGTTAAAAGTTCAGTTATTAGTTGGAGGTTGGATAGGCATACCTGAAGAGATGAGTTTTCAGTGACCGCTTAAAGATGGACAGAGTAGAACATAGCCAGATAGATTGTGGTACAGACTTCCAGAGGGTGGAAGAGGCTCTGGAGAAGTTCTAGAGACGAGCATGGGAGCAGGAGATAGGGGAGCTAGAGAGCGGGAGGTCTTGGGAGGAGTGGAGAAAACGGTTTTGTGATATTTGGATACAAGATTGGTGATGTAGCTCAGAGCAGAGTTTTGAATGGCTTTGCATGCTGTTAGCATTTTGAATTTAATTCTCTGGAAAATTAGATGCTAGTGGAGGGATTGGCAGAGAGGAGTGGCAGACACTGAGTGGTTGGTAAGGTAGATGAGTCTGGCAGCAGAATTCATGATAAATTGAAGAGGGGATAGTCTATGGAGAGGTAGGCCTAAGAGGAGGTAGTTAATAATCAAGAGGAGAGATACAGTAATAAGGCAGTGAATGAGTAGCTTGGTGGTTTCATTACTTAAAAAGGGGTGAATTCTACAAGCTTTTGACAGTGATTGGATTTATGGCTGAAAGGAAAGTTCAGAGTCTAGGGTTATAACTAGTACACTACCATGAGGGGAAGAAATGATAGTTGTATTATTCATTTTTATGGAAAAGTCAGGAAGGCGGGCACAGGCCTCAGTTTGAGGAAGTATTGTCACATACACGTTGATATGTCATTTAGTAATGCGAGAGGAGACTGAAGGAGTGAGGGGTAGGGAGATAGATTTGGGTGTCATCGGTGTAGAGATGGTATTGAAAGCTGTGGAAGCTTATCAAGTGACCAAGAGAGGAGGTCTAGATAGAGAAGAGAAGGGGTGGTCCAAGAACAGAGCTTTGGGGGACACCTGTAGGAAGAGAAAGTGGAGAAGAGGATACAGAGTTGTACATAACACTGAAAGAGTGCTGTGTTAGATACGAGAACCAGGAAATAGCAGAACTTTGGAGGCCAGGGGAGTGGAGTCCATTGAGGAGGAGCAGGGGGACAACAGTATCAAAGATCACAGAAAGGTCTAATAGTAAGAGTGTGGAGTAGTGGCTGTTGGTTTTAGGAGTTAGTAAATCAGTGAGGCAGGAGCTCAGACGGTTGTAGATTAAGCATTCTAACATTTTTGAAGGTAAACTGGAGCAAGGAGATATGTCCAAAGTTGTTCAAGATGGTGGAGTCCAGTGAGGGCTTTTTAAATTTGGGGTTGATCTGTGCATGCTTTAGGGTTGAGTGGAAGGTGCCAGTAGAGAGGAAGAGATTAAGATTTAAGTAGGAGAGAGAGAGAATAGGATAGAAAAGACTAAAGTATCAAATGCGCTGTTAAAGATGTTATGCGAAGTGGGGAAGATATCTGTACAGTGGCAATGTCCTCACAAATTTCATCAATCTTGTTTTTAAGTGATTGGAAATCTGTTGGGAAGTGAGTGAGTCAGTGTGTGGAGGTGGTGGGGAGACAAAATAGAGGCAAAGGTAGAAAAGAGCAGAGAAGGACCATATGACAAGGTATTAATAAGAGTTAAAAAGTAGGTTTGTTGTGTAGCATGGAGGAAGGAATTGTATTTTAGGAGGGCAGATTTGTATAGGGTGAAGTCTTGCAGGGATATAGCTTTACGCCACAGTTGCTCAAGAGCACAGCTGTGTCTCTTGAGATTTCTGATGTTAGTTTACCAGGATTGTAATGGTCGAGGCTTAATAATGTGTGTAGTTAGAGGAGCAAGTGCATCCAGTGAGGATGAGAGTGAACTGTTGTGGACAGAGGTGGCCAGGTTAGGACCGGATAGTGGTGAGATTTTGTCATAGAGATGGTCAGTAGCAGAATATAGAAGTGAAGGGTTAAAGTGGCGAAGATTTCTACAAGTAATAATTTGCTTGGAGGAATCGGTGGTTGAAGACAAGGACACTGTGAAACTGATAAGGTTGTGATCAGAGAGAGGAAAGGGGATGTTGGTGGGGTTGCCAAGAGTAAAGAGACAGAACACAAGGTCAAGGGTGTTACCTTCAGAGTGAGTGGAAGTGTGTCCATTGTGTTAGGTCAAAAAATTAGATTAAAAAGGATGTAAATCCGATTTATGAAATCTGTGAATGAATAAATAAATACCCCAAACACCTGCGCAAATGCCCAAATAAAATTCCGGAAATGCAAAAATACAAGAAAACAAAAATGCAAAAAATTACACAAAACATACATTGGAAGCAGCACGTAATAAAGCAAAGCTTAATAGGTAGAGAAATCAAAAGAAATTGAACGCTCTCTCAGTAAGAAAAGTGTCTACGACAAATAAGACTTTTCTAACTACAAATAAAGTGACAAAGTGAAATAAAATACCCAAAAGTCACACAAAATCAATTCATAGCATATATTACAGTCCCACAGGTAGTTAGCATCCAAAAGCCCAAAAATGACACATCAACCATGACCTGGTGTGTCTCCTCTCCACCAACATTCATATGTGCATCAAACCCACCAGAATGTATTACAGGTAGTCAAAACCACCATAATTGGAAGTTTCCACTTGGAGAGAAGCAATCCAGGAGGACATATATGAGCGCACATACCCACACCATTGTCCTGATGTTTAGGTCAGCATGTGGGCTCAGTATTTGCAGGAGGTGACCAGTGCAGTAATAGGGGTAGGAGTGAGGGTGATATAAAGATAAGCTGTGGGGTGGAGAGAAATGGTAAAGTAAGGAATGTTTGAGGACAGAGGCACTAATGTGAATAGGAAGGGTGGAGGGAGCATATTAGAGTGAAAAGAGAGTGGATATCAGACTTCATAAGAAATGATTTACAAAATGTTGGTTAGCTTGCAGTCTTTCTAGAGTGGAGTATAGTTCTTCTTACTGCTTTAGTTAAACTGGTCCATTTATACTGCTTTATCACTTGTTCAAAAAACTCCTTATCTGTGACTTGACCCTGTCTGTGACTTCCCCATAAGCTGACCTAAATATATAGGGAGAAGGGGCAGAGAAGTATTTGTCAATTGATCAAATAGGTACTGATAAAAGATACTTGAATGAAAGGGGAAATTGTAAAAAAAAAAAAAAAAAGACCAGTCACAGACATTGGTCGAAGTAAAAAAAAAGATAATTCTTTGATCACTAAAGGCAAAAATATAGACAAGTTCAAAGAATAGTAGAACATTTACTACAGAGAAATAGTGCAGTGTCATTTATCAATCATGCATGGCATGGGGATGGATAAACATGGATATTCCAAGCAGCAGTCATTTATCATAGCAATAGCACAGTGTCATTTATCAGTCATACACAGCATGGAGGTGATTAACCACTTCTGGACCGGAAGATTTTCCCCCTTAATGTCCAGGCCATTTTTTAAGATTCGGCACTGCGTTACTTTAACTGACAATTGCGCGGTCGTGCGATGCTGTACCCAAATAAAATTGATGTCCTTTTTTCCCAAAAATAGAGCTTTCTTTTATTGGTATTTGATCCCATCTGCGATTTTTATTTTTTGCGCTATAAACAAAAAAAGAGTGACAGTTCTGAGAAAAAAACAATATTTTTCACTTTCTGCTATATAACAATCCCAAAAAAAACCTTAAAAATCAAATGTTTTCATCATTTTTGGCCAATTTGTATTCTGCTACAGATTTTTGGTAAAAAAATCCCAATAGGCTTGTGTTGATTGGTTTGCGCAAAAGTTAATGCGTTTACAAACTAGGGGAAAGATTTGTCATTTTGATTTATTTTTTTACTAGTAATGGCGGCAATCAGCGATTTTTAGTGGGACTGGGAAATTGCGTTGGACAGATCCGACACCTAACTGACATTTGACACTTTTGGGGGACCGGTGACATTACTAGAGTAATCAGTGCTAAAAATATGCACTGTTACTGTACTAATGACACTGGCAGGGAAGGGGTCAACACCAGGAGCAATCAAAGGGTTAAATGTATGCCTAGAGGATGTTTTCTAACCGTGGGGGGGTGGCTTATGAAATCAATGCAGGGACCTGTTTTCATAAATAGGAGGAATACAGGAGCCCTGTGTTGATTGCTGAAAGAACAATGGTTTGCTGTGTTTACAGCCGTTCTGTCTCAATGGGGAGTGATTGCGGGTGCCCACGGGCCTTGCAGATCAGCTTCCCCACTGGCGAATGGGCACGTGCACGCGCCCCCACGATCACTCCCACGAATTGCCGTACGGGTACCGCGATTCGCGGTAACCCCCGCCCTGCTGCCATATATCTGCAGCGGCTGGTCGGCAAGTGGTTAAACATGGGTATTCCAAGCTGCATTTACCTGTGAAGGAGTAGAAAGGACATACTAAGAAACTGACAGAAGCGGTGTTTAAACTGTTTTAACACTTGATCAAAAAACACTTAGTCTTCAACATGACCCCCCTCCCCCCGTCTGCAACTTCCCAAAAGCTGATACAAATATATAGGGAGATGGGGCAGGAGGACATTTGTCAATTGATCAGTTAGAAACTGATACAGACACTGAAAATTAAAAAAAAAAAAAAAAAAAACAGACCTTAGCATCGGTGGTTGTAATATTTCTAGGAACACCTTGGGAGGTTTAGATCCCCAAGGGAAGGATATAAAGAGCTAATTATTACATTTAAAATTTTTTTTAAGTATATAAATGGGGACATTGGATAGAATATACAGAAACTTTGGCAGGTATATCATCTTGAACAGGTTTATTCTCCCCAGCAATATAAATGGAAGATCTTTACATTGTTGTACCCTTTCTTTAAGTGTACGTGTAATAGGCCATAGATTATTGTCTATATAAGAATCCAACGGAATTTGAACAATCCCCACCAGATACCTAAAGGTATCTGACACTATCAAAGGGCAGCCACTACTGGACAACAAATTCAGTTGGCCATCCAGGGAGAACAATGTTGACTTAGTCCAGTTTATTCTGAAGCCTGATTAATACCCAAATTCCTGAATAAGGGAGATGGCCTTAGACAGCGACTGGAAATCCTTTAAATATAGTAGCATATCATCTGCGTGCAGAGATACGCATTCTTCCAACCCCCCTATACACAGACCCTGTACACTTACATCCTCTCTCAATCTTGCAGCCAATGGCTCAATGGCCAGTGCAAATAAGAGAGGAGACAGAGGGCTACCGTGCCTGTTTCCCCTATAAATATCAAAAGCATCCGATATGAGCCCATTAATTCGGATGCGAGCCCTAGGCTCATAATATAAAAGTTTTACCCAGGAGATGAACCTAGAGCCAAAACCAAACTTAGCCAACACCGGGGACAGATACGCCCATTCTACAGAATCAAAAGCTTTTTTTTGTATCTAGCGATACAATCACTCCATTGTCTGCATTCTCATGCTCCACCTGTAAATTAACAAATAGGCGCCTAAGATTTATATGGGTGCATCTGCCCGGCATGAAACCAGTCTGGTCTAATCCCACCAACTTAGTAATCACCATCTGGAGCTGCCCTGCCAACACCTTTGCCAATATCTTGGCATCAGTATTGATCAATAAAATGGAGCAATACGATTCTCACTCCAAGGGATCTTTTCCTGTCTTAGGGAGCAGTACTATAAGAGCCTCCCGCATAGATGCTGGTAATTCCCCTTCCTTTCTAGATGAATTAAACAACTGCAAAAGATGAGGCACCAAAACTTCCCCATAGGTCCGGTACCATTCTACTGGGTAGCCATCTTTTTTTTATCTTTATTTATTTATTTTCATTATTTTCCTACATAGAAACAAATAACACAGATTGCAAAAACAGAATAACAAAATGACAAAACATAAATCTCTATTAATAAGCTGGGCGTGCAGGGCAGAGAGAGAGAAAACAAAAAAAGAAAATTAAACCCATGGCCCTACCAACAAGGTACCTAAGGCACTAACCAATTTAATCAAATTAGGAAAATGGTGCATAGGGTAGCCATTAAATATAAGCCCACATACTAAACATATAGTGAGAGATACAATGGCCCACCTAAGGTAACCTCCACTTTAATATAGCTCGATTCCTCTAAGTTAGACAAACCAACCAAATAAAAAAGTACTACTTGAGAACACACAAAAAAAGAAAAAAAAAAAAACACAACGATAATAGAACTGGCTACTGGGTAGCCATCTATGCCCAGAGATTTTTGGGGCGCAAAAGATCTAATCGCTATCTCCACCTCCTCCCTAGTATTAGCCTGCTCCAATCCCTCACTGTCCTCACTAGTTAGGGCTGGAAGCTCAATAGAAGCCAAATAATTTACCATGTCCGAATCTGAAACCCCACCTTGAGACTGATACAAAAATCTATAGAATTGCTCAAAAGTATTCAAAATCTCCTGCAAATCCTCAACTATAATCCCCTGGGGATTTTGAATATGTAGTATAGAAATTAGAATATAAGAGGGTCGAGCCAGAAAAGCTAGAAGACGACCGTTCTTATCTCCAAACTCGAATATCCGTCTCCACTGATGAAGTTGGCCTTTACTCGGCTTTTCCGCCATAAGTAGATGGTAAGAGCGTAAGTACTCTTGCCACATCCTATAATTGTCAGAGGACAGGTCACTCACATAGGAGTGCTCTGCCAGAGTGACCTGTTCCTCCAGTCTCTTTGCATCAGCCCCTAAGGCCCTAGAGAAAGCCCTAACCTCTGCCATATAAACTCCACGTTGGGTTGCTTTAAAAGCCTTCCGTGGCAATCCAACGCAGTACAAGAGACCGCATTGAAATCACCCAGGAGCAGTAAAGTTCCCTCTGTCACCGAGACCACCTCCGAAAACAGATCCTCCAATACTGTAAAGGAAAAAGGTGGAGGAATATACAAGCTGACTATGGTTAGACAGGTGTTAAAAATTTTACAGACCATAATAACATACCTCCCTTCCAGATCGGTCCTAATCTGCAAAACATTTACATGTAGGGATTAACAACTAAAATGGCCACCCCTCTAGAAAAGGTAGAGTACTCTGCATGATACATTTGAGCAGTATAAGAGCGCCGTAAGGCCATGACTCTGGAGCCTTGTAAATGTGCCTTTTGAAACAAGATAATATGAGGTTTATAATTTTTAACATAATCAAATACTAAAGAACGTTTAACCTCGGACATTCCAAGATAATAATTTCACCAATTGTGCCATAGTCCACAAACTCACAGCTTATCAGGATAAAGCATACTGTAGATCAAGTGGCAATCTCTCAGCCTCTTTTTCACATCTACAAAACTTGCACGCTGCTTCTGAGTAGCCGCAGAAAAATCTTGGTAAAGCGATATGCGACTGCCCTTATACATTATCTCTCCCTGAGCTCTAGCTGTTCTCAGAATACTCTCCGGGTCTCAAAAATGCAGGATACGGGCAATCATAGGTCTCGGCGGAGCCCCAGGTCTCGGAGCTCATGTGGGAATCCTATGCACTCTTTCTCTGGCAAATAAACGTGAGAAGGTAGCTGCTTCCATAATATCTTTGAGCCAGATTTCCAGAAAGTCCTCAGGCTGCTTGGCCTCTACCCCTCCTGGGAACCCGTCCATTCTGATATTGTTACACCGTAGTCTGTCTTCCATGTCTCCCAGCTTATTAGTGTGGGCAGCTAGCTCCTTTTGGGCAGTATTTATTGAGCCTTCCAACGGGCAAACAACATCTTCCAGATCACTGATTCTATGTTCAGCCTCTGCAGCCCTTTCTAAGTGCCTGCATGCTCTGTTTTAGAAATGGCAGATCAACTCTTATGCCATCAATATGCTCCATGAGTGTAGTTTGGCACAGGTGTATGGCCATCATTATCTGTTTAAGGGAAGGTTCCTGTTCCCCCTTTCCTCTGGCCCCTGCTGCATCCTGTCTATCCAGTGATTCCCCTCTCCTCAGAGATTGATCCCTTCTGGGTAAAAGGCTTACCCCTTGTGAGTCTCCATCTGTGGCTGCCAAGGACTGGGACAGTGTCTCCATCTCCTCCTCCTCTTCCCTTCATGTCTCCCGGCTGCCGCTGCCATCTTGTGAGCTTCAGGCAAACCTAGCCAGACGCTCCCCTCCAGTGGCCCAATTTTCACCATGCTGATGATCACGCCCGATACAGCCCCACTACAGCCAGCTACTGTGGTGTGATTCGCGTCCCTCTTCTGCTCAGGATGGCTGCAGGATACTTAGTCTCATCTGGAGCTCTCACCTGTTGCTGCTTACTTGCTGAAAGCCAGCTCCGCCCCCCAACCACTCTTTTTAGTGATACCAATACTCATTAGCCACCAAAGAGGCCAAATGTACTGTTACAAGAATTAGATTGTCAACAACAGCTGGATATGTAAAAGTTAATGAGCAGAGCTTGTGCCATGACCTCTATTTTCAGGAGATATAAAGAGATACTTGTACAAATATGGTCTTCATGGAAGAGTCATCAGAAGAAAACCTCTTCTACATCCTCACCACAAAAATCAGCATTTGAACTTTGCAAATGAACATATTGACAAGCTTGATGCATTTTGGAAACAAGTTCTGTGAACTGATGTGGTTAAAATTGAACTTTTTGACCGGAATGAGCAAAGGTACTTTTGGAGAAGAAGGGGCACATAATTTAATGAAAATAACCTCTGTCCAACTTTTTAGCATGGGGGTGGATCAATCATGCTTTGGGGTTGTATTGCAGCCAGTGGCCCAGGGAACATCTAACGACAAGTAGAAGAAAAAATGGATTCAATAAAATTTCAGCAAATTTTGGATGGTAACTTGATGCCATCTGTGAAAAAGCTGAAGTTAAACAGAGGATGGCTTCTACAAATGGATAATGATCCTAAACACACCTCAAAATCCACGGGGGATTACATCAAGAGGCGTAAACTGAAGGTTTTGCCATGGCCTTCACAATCTCCTGACCTCAACATAACTGAAAATCTATGGATAGACCTTAAAAGAGCAGTGTGTGACAGACAGCCCAGAAATCTCAAAGAACTGGAAGACTTTTGTAAGGAAGAATGGGCAAAGATACCTCAAACAATAATTGAAAGACTCTTGGCTGGCTACAAAAAGCGTTTACAAGCTGTGATACTTGCCAAAGGGGGCAGTACAAGATATTAACTCTGCAGGGTGCCCAAACTTTTGCAGGCGCCATTTTTTTGATTTCTGTTATTTTGAAAGTGTAAATGATGGAAATAAAATCTAACTTTTGTTGACTGTTATAAGAATGTCTAATCTGTAATTTGATGCCTTTTGGAGATTTTTCCATCTTTCCTTGGCTTCTTTATGCACATTAATACAAATTTTTACCTGGGGTGCCCAAACTTTCGATCCCCACTGTATATGGAATATCATATAGTTTAAAGACATTTTTGATATACGTTAAACCTTACTTAAGATGACTACTGCTTTATTTTCCAAAAAAACACCTGAAACTACCAAGCATTTGGTCTTCTTATATCTTAAAGGTCAGCAGAAGATTTGCCCCCTTTCTTAGTCCTTCATGGAGCATACTCTATAGCTTACTTCCAGGTTCAGGGCTACTGTGATATTATGTTCCCAATGGTGTGCGTTAACAGGACCACAAATTTTGAAATGACAAGCCTGTCAATCAGTCAGTGGTAGAAATGCATGAATGTGCCCAATAGCCTGCACTATAATCACATCATGCAGATTTTGTAAAGACAGAACTTGCCTGCTGATAACTTTTGAAGTACTGATTCTTTAATCAGATATACATTGGAAAGATGCTTAACTTTTACTTCCTGAAATATATATGTTTCATGGAGTTCCCAGAATAAAAACAAAACTGGGTTGGGAGAGGAAATATCTATTCTTCCAACCTAGTTTTTGTTAAGATGATGAAATATTAAACTGAAAATAAACATAATATTTTTCAGCATATAGATAAAACATAATTTCACTCTGATGACAGGTCCACTTCAGGGCCATTTACTTTGTCCCTCTGTTTATTTTAGAATCTTTTGAATCAGATGTTACTGATGAAAATGTAATCTTGTAACACAAAACTGCATATATCTGCTGCTATCAAAGTCAATGTTCAAACACAAACTACCCAGGGATATATGTTGTATGTCAAACACAATCATCTTGGCACATGAATCATAAAGGAGATAAATGTCCTTCGGAAATGCCTGACAGGCTAAAACATGTCACATTCAGATGTCTTGGCATGAGTTGTGCTTGTCAGTAAAATTAGACAGTGTCAGATATTGCTTGGGTCTAGCCTTACTTTTGTCAAAGAAACCTTAATACTTAAAATAATTTGTCCCTAGTGTTATTGAAATTTGGCAGAATGTTGCTTTTAGGTTTGGGAACCATACATATCTGCACCTCAAACTCCACGTGGTTGTGTTTATTTGAAATGATGTGATTCACATTGAAACTGTCAATGTGTGTTATTAAGATGTATTTTTTACAGAAATTGGGACAACAGCATAAGATGTTAGTGTTTGCGTAAACTCTGGAAACTATGATTGATTCTGGTGTACTGTGAGGAAAAAGTGCTAGGGGTTTGATTTCTAGTGCAAAAAAATAGAACTCACGTAATTCTACTTTACTAGGGTAATTTTCTCATTTAAAGGAAAAATCCACTCAATGCTGAAAATTATGCTTTAAGATCTGTTATAGTAGATACACTATTACTTACACTCAGGTCTCCCATGCTATTTCCCCAACCTGACAATAATTACTATTTTCATGGAGAATGTGCTGGTATTTGTTTTTAAAGCAAAATCTCTCCTGCTAACCTGAAAGTTTTGTATTGGGTTAGGGAAAATATTCAGTGTGACTTTATTTGATTGCACTCTTCTGGAACTTTCTGTTGTTGCAATTTTCTAGTTGTTCTTAAGTGTTATTCAGCCTGGGGTCTTATGTAGAACAGCCCTTTATTTCCCGCACTACATTACTTTCTTTAAAGTTTAGGTCTGGTTTGTTTAACACAAACCCTAGTTCCCCTTCCCTCCTTTTACGTAGTATGTCCCACACAGACCACAAATGCAGAATGGGCCCCTCTTCCACGAGGTGGAATCAAAAAGTTTTGAATCTAGTTTAGTAACATGCCAACAGATGGCAGCACAAGACTGCACACACATTTACAGGGAGCACCGACCTTCATAAGTCAGTGTGCTAAAAGACATCATCCTGTGTACATCGGGAATTGTGCAACTGGTGCTATTCCTACCACGTGCGTTACCACGTCTGCTCTAAGACAACAATGTACCCTGCCACTGAGCTCTCCTCACACTTGAGTTTCTTGCCAGAAAACAACATGATCTCACTTCCACCTCTGCCCTACTTGCCAGATTTGTCTTCTGCGGACTTCGCTCTCTTCCTGAAGATGATGATTCATCTCAAAGGCCACTGTTTTGACACCAATGCGGATATCCAGCGCGAATAGCAGAAGTTGCTTGACATGCTTCAAAAAGAAGACTTCCAGGACATATTCCAGAAGTGGCAGGAATGCTGGGAGCGCTGTATTGCCATGCAAAGGGACTATTTTGAAGGTGATCGTGTGCAAACGTAGATAAATAAAGTACTTTCTTGTAAACCAAGCTAGTCTCTAAATTTTTTGATACCGCCACGTATGCTGTTTTTAAGTTTTTACATCCTTTTTTCATCTTGGTGCTTGTGCAGCAGTGCCCAATAACAACAACAGGTTCTTTAGAGATGAATTGGGGAGTTATCTCACCAGCACAAGTGTTAAATTGAAAAATAGATGTAAACAATGCCTGGCTCAGTGAAGGGACCTACAGTGGCGAGAGGGGTCTGCACTCATCTGAGGTCTTTGTGGGACATACAAGGTAGGAGGGGGTTAGGGAACCATATGTTTTTTTATTCAAAATTTGAACATGTACTTTAAAGTTTTTCTCTAGCGATAACTTTTTTTTAGAGTGGGGAAAGATTAAAACCAGGTTTTTATTGTAGTCTGTCTCTGCTGGTGAGAGTCAGCTTTTCTTTTTGTCCTGATTACCATTGTCACTGGGACAGAAAGCAATTAAAAATCCATCTGTTTAATTGAGAACTTTACATCACTTTGGAAAGATTTCTTCTCACTTCCTATTGTGTCTTTAGTGCAGGGAGTAAAAGGAGATCTCCTCAAATAAAAAATAAAAATCCTGATGGGTTCAAACCACTTCATACTCTATCCAAGAATAAAAAGTAAAAAAGCAAGTTTTGGCTATAGATACATTTCAATGGCTATGGTTGTGATTAAAGACAGGATTATAGGAGAACTACAGCAGCCATGCAACTTTTATCATTTTAGGCAAGTTAAATTGCACCATGTGCTAAAATTTACCTGAACACCTATTTAACAGTTATTGCACACAGATGCACATAATATGTTATTTTATTTAAAGTCATCTGTGATCTGATTTACCGATTGGAGATCAGTGTAGACAACCCCTTGTATGTTTGCTATGTTTTCTACTTAAAAGTCACAGTAAATCATCAGATTGGTTCCCCTACAAGATGTTTGACTGGAGTTATGTTTGAATCCGTTGAATGATCTGTGAAAACTGTTCCTCAAATGGGTGCCCTGGGACAAATAATCATACTCAACTACCTCACCTCCCATCTATTACCTACAAGACAGAGCAGACTCTCACAAACCTTTGTGGGCTATACCTACAGAGACAGCTTTGCTTTAACAGATTTAAGGACGTAATTGAACTGACCTTAGCAAGGCTAAATTAGTTGAGTGTTCATACATTTAAAGGAGACCTGTCACAAAAATATGAATGCTAATTACTAATTGTGTGGTCTGTCACAGCTTTAAACTTAAAAATGTTTTATGCACTTTGCAAATTGTCTGTTTTAAGTGCTGTCATTTATATGCTGTATGCTGAAGGTTTCCAAGGACAATGCAAAATTAAAGTGCATTTACGCTCAACTAATAAACTTATTTTATCTGCTTCCTTTTGGTTTGTTTAATATATTATGGAAAAAAGTTTATGTAAATGCAAAAATACCTATTGATCCTGCCAAAAAGCTATTGAACTGATAACTTCTTGTGCTCTGCTTGTAAGATACTGTTGATAGTTAATATTATTCCTAGTTGCAGTTGTGGATTACAGAAAGCCTTACCTCTTACTTTAAGGAGGCGAGGAAAGGTGGAAGTCTTCTACAGACTTAACAAACATCCTGTCCTCTGCTGGCAACACTTTGGCCGCAAGTACAGGCAGTAAGTGTTGTCACCATAGGAGAGGAAGTGTGTTATGGCAGGATCAAGTGAAAATAAAGAAAACTAACACAGTCGCCCCATCTAAGAACTGGTAGGTTGCAATATATGCATTTTTATTCTTAGGTCAACATATGTGTTTTTTTGATTACGATTTGTTTTCTGGACAAAAATTTAATTTTCGTAGATTCCGATGTGTACAAATCTCCTAATGGACATAGTAACACATGTTAATGAATTAGAAAAAAAATTATAATGAAATTAAGGAGTGCACTAAATTCATGCAGATGATGTCACATGATGCAATAGTAGTTCGGACCCATGGGGAAATTAATTACATTTTCCACTGCATCTGAATTTCCTTCGATTCGTTATTTCGGATGCACATGACGCCATTCAATATTGTCCAATCATTTCATGCCATTTCTCTTGGTGGGTTGGACTAGTGTCCAAAAATATTGAACCCTTCCGATTTGAATCCGACCAATTTGATAATATATCGAATATATAGCAATATTCCAGAAAAAATGCTAAATGTTTCAAATCCACCCGGACCAATGGAAATATGAAATGGACGTCACAGATATGAACCTATTTCCGAAAATAGATCAGTTCAACATAACAAGAATGAGGAAACAAAATTCTTCAATGAACGAATGCATTCAAAACAAAAATGAAAATTTCTGACATGAACGTCTCTTTTTGGATTTACATGTAATATTTTAAAATTAAAAGGGAACTTCACCTCCTCCCCCTTCAGAGTTACTATTGATCTCATTCCCATTTCTGCTGGGTTGAGTTGAAGGGAATACAGCAATATTCTGCTTTGATCCACCAAAAGCCACTGCACTGTCATCAGGAGACTAGCTGTCCTTTCTGGGTCCAAGCAGTCAGCCCCCTGATGACTCTCACTGCACATACACAGTGGGTTCTACATAGTCCAGAGGTGTCAAATTGGGGGGACAGGCTGCACTCTGCAGAAAATGGTAACCCCCCAAGATGAAAGAAGGTGAAAAAAGTGGAGAGTGAAGGTCAATTTTAAGCTTTTCAAATGTCATCCAATTCCTGCTGATTCAGACAAAATTGGCACTGGGGGTGACCCAGTTGGCATCACTGGCCTCAACAAGCTTCCATTGAAAAGCTGAAGGAGCTAAGTGGCAAATTGTTGGCAGAAAAGTGTCATTTGATTCCCTGTCACTTTAGGCTACATGTACACGGGACGTTTTAAAAAGTCCCTTGAATGCTGGAATTTAAAGGATGTTTAAAATGTCCGTTGTGTCACGTTTGCAGCTGCGCTTAGCGGGCGTTTGTGCTCAGAACTGTTTTTAGAGGTCAAAAAATCATTCCCCTTTAAAGTGGAAAAATGCGAGCGCTAAACACGGGCGATCGCGTTCAGTCGCGTTCGGTCGCGTTTTTGCGTTTGAAACACCGGTAAACACACGTTCTGAACATCCTGAACGCAAATAATTGCTTTCCAAAAAACAACACTGAACTCAACTGCCTCTAAATGACTGTAAACGACCCAGTGTACATGGACAGATAAGATAACATTGAGGTGGGTTCAGGGGCTTCTGAAAAAAACGCCCAACTGCTCAAAAATGTCCGTTTACAAGTTGCAGTGTACATAAGGCCTTACAGTGTGTCCCATCTTTATCTCAGATGATAAGAGCTTCCTGGGAAAGGGAGTGCTTAGGAAATCATACGGTTCTGCTATATAACACAGAGCTCTAGGGATAAAAACCAATAGTTTTTTTTACCATACACAGTACAAGCTCAAAAAAACAATTGGATGAATTGTGAAGAGCCCTGCAAATCCCAGTGGCACATCACTTGTTCCTAGATGGACACTGGTTTCATCTCTCATCATTTACATGCAACGTTTTTTTTTTTTTTATAAAATCTTAAATATAATAGATTTTCTTTGTACATGGATTACTTGTATATTAAGTAGGAACGTGATGTGATCTTCACTACAGTTATAATTTTGTTGTCATATTATTTTTTTGCTATACCTGTTGGGATTGGGAAGAGTTTGTGGTGTGGATTTGTGTACATGCCATGTTGATTAATACCTTTATGATCCGTCATGTACTTGAAAGCTGTAAGGGCACACTTTCTAAATTAGGATGACAGCTCAGCAGCACTACTTGAAATGATTGAACTAATTGGGACAGTTTATACGGTGATTGAAACTGTCAGACGCTCCTTAGTTAACCCTTTGTTGTTTTTAACATTGCTGAAGAACCCTGATTTCATTCAAATGAATTCTCTCATCTGCTGTGTTTGTATATTTTAGGGGTCAAATCATTTAAGGGGTTAATTAAAGCAAAATGCATCACTTATAGTGTGGTTTAATTAGACTAAACCTTATCTTATCTTCGTATTTGTCCTTTTAAGAGGCTCCAGTAAAGTGATAACTCCTATCTTTTGTATCTTCTTCTCACAATCGTCATATTGTAGATTTTTTTTAGGCAGTACTGTTTGTGTGTCTTAAATATGGAGCTGGCAAATACAAGATTGCAGGTAAATACTGTTGCTGTCATAGTCAAGCTGTTTAAGGCTTGCTATACATTATACAATTTTCTTATTCAATTTCCTTTAGATTTACCTTCAACTATGTAGTGCAAGAGCCTGCCTGATTGCATGAAAATTAAAAGTGTTTAGGTTTGACCTCATATTATATGGTTTTGGTAAATCTAAAGCAGAATTGTATAGGCAATTGTATAATGTATAGCCAGCCTAAGATTGAGAATATGTATGTACATATCTTGAAGTTAGAGGAGAAGTAGGGCCAAAGCTCTTTTGGCCCTACTTCTCCTGGGAATCACAGGAGTGCATTTAGATCTACACTCCTGTGACCTGTATTCATTAATTTGAATGGGCCACCTAAAACAAAAGTAAAGTCCACTATAATTTTTTTTTTTTTTTTTTAGGGCCCCCCAGGTGGGCTATCCCATAATGTGCTAATATGCACAGCATATTAGTACAATATGGCAGACTTACCTGTCATATGGTGTCCTCCAGCGATGCGGTGGGATCGATCGGCCGAGCCCCCTGCGCTTTCATCTTCGTCTGGTCTTCCTTCCAGGTCCCGTGCCTTTGCCCATCTGATAGGCCAGGCTGCTATGACCTCACTCCCTGGCATGCATCGGGAGTCTCATCGCTGCGCCACAGATTGGGGGCATAAGTGTTTGCTGAGCTGACAGGCAGAAGACCTCTTTTATTATTAATACCCTGCCTGTCAGCCATTTGTTCAAAATCAGCTTTACTTCCACTTTAACACACCACAACGGCCACAAATCACTCCTACAGGAATTTTTGTAGCATAGTGTATCCCAAAGCACAGTAGTGCATTACGGTGCATTGCCATGAGCTGTAATGCAGATCTGCTGGAAAGGTGCAATTGGGGTACCATTCACAACAAATGGCACCACAGTGCATCAATTAATTTGACATATGTGTACAGTATATTTACAAAATCCAAGGGGGTTACAGCACAGAGAGCATAATTATTGTTCTGATTAAAGCATAATTATTTGTTCTGATTAAAGAATAATACAGCAAATTCAGGCACCTGTGCCCTTTTAATCATTGACCTGTGCTATGCAGTGCAAATGGAAATTTCTCTTACGTCCTCCGACAGTCGCCGCCTCTTCATATTCGTCACAATGGGGTAATTGACCTTTGCTCCGTAGGAGTAGCTAGGCAACAGAATATGTCAATATTAAAGCTTTTAACATATCCCACCCCCAGGGGGTGGTCCCCTCAGTCAATACCCTCCTACTTCCTGTATCCATACCTCAGTTTCATTGTCTAGCTTGTCAGGAGTAGCTGGATGTCTCTATGCTGGGGCATTTTGTCTCAGCCTTTATCTTCTTTTTTGATTTTATTTGAGTTTTTTTCTCTCTCTTTGCTTAGCTGTTACTTTTGTCAGCATTAGTTAGGTCTTCTGATGAAGAGGATCGCGCGGACTGGGTCTCGGGCTGGCCCCCCTGGTCGCAGGTTGTGGGCCAGTGGCTTCTCAGCCTGCCATCGAGCGTTCAGTCAGGTATTTTTCCTGGCATATGTGATCGACCCATCCCTGTTCGCTGCAGGGATGCTATGGTGAGGTGGCTACCTCACTGGACGCCATGCGGTTTCGCACCGCAGTTCTGCTGCGTCCTGGCTGCGACTCTCCCTGTCCCATGTGCAGTGGCTTGATCGCTTGTGCGGGTTCCCCACGCCATTTAGGAGGTAAGTGTATCTGTGTGGGGACCTGTCTGTTTGGGGGGTGTCAATCTGGGACTGTGTAACCCTGCCTCTGTTCACACTATTGGACTCCCTATCTGTCTTGGCTGCATTCTGTGGGCTGCAAGGAGGGGGGCTATGCTGCACTGTTTCTGTGTCAGACTGTGTGTTGCTTTTTTACTGTGTGACAGGCTGTATGCTGCGGGGCATGATTGGATCGTGTTTATGCATACATGAGGCGGCCGCTGCTGCGGTCCGCCATTGTTTTAATATACTGCACGTGTACTTGTGTTTTCACTGTATGTGGGGAGCGCCGTTTTCGGCGCCAAGCGCCGCCATTTTGGCGGCGATCGCTCCGGCCTCATGCTAACACTGCAGGCGGCCATTTTTTTGTAGCCTTCCATAGGCTTTAATAGAGCGGCCTGTATTGCATCACTTCCTTTTCCCTGGGCGCACCGATCGAGGCAGCAGCAGCAGTGGTCTCTCCAGGTTTTTATCCTCTCTATTCCTGTAATCCTTGCCTGAGTTTGTGCTTTTCCCTGTGGGGGTCGGCTTTGTGCTGGTGTGTGTGTGCGGTGGGCTGCGCTCGCCGCGCTTTTAAAGGGGCAGTTACCCTTTGTTCTTCTGCAAACTTTTGGGGGCATGGATTCTCAGGAAAGCAAATTTCCTCTCACTTTGGTGGGAGGCCAAGGGGCTGCTGTTTCCCCCCCAGGGGGTGATTTGGCTGCTGTTGTGGCTAACCTTGCTGCTCAGGTGCAAATGCTTGTGGCTGCTCAATCCACAAAACGGCCCAGAGTTTCAATTTCCTCTGATTCAGAGGGTGATGGTGATGGGGCTGCTATGGCTGGGGTCTCCTTATTGGGGTCCCGTTCCTCCCTGGATCTTGTGGGGTCTGAAGTGGAGGCTGAGGTTGAAGGGGTTGATAATTCCCCCCCTGGCTCGTCTGAAGAGCTTGCACTCATGGATGAATTGGTTGCTTCTATCAAACAAACACTGCGTTTGCAGGATGAGCCATGTCCTCCTGCTGTCCTGGCCTCTTATGGGACGCAGCGGAGACGCAAATCATCGCAGGTTTTTCCTTGCACTGAAGATTTTCAGCACGCTGTTAGTGAACAATGGCGCAATATACGGAAGCCTTTTGCTGTGCCTAGTAGGTTCAAGCTGCGTTATCCTTTCACGCCCGCTACTGATGAACGTTGGTGTGTGCCACCTCCGGTGAATCACGCGGTGGCGGTTTTGAATAAGTCCACTGCGATTCCTGCTGAGGATACCCCGGTGTTTCGGGATGCCACGGACAGGAGGCTGGAGTCTCTTGCCCGTCATACTTATTCGGTTACCGGTTCTATGCTAAAAGATATTTTTGCTTCACTTATGGCAGCTCAGGCGGTCGCGAATTGGACGCAGGTAATTCGACGCGTCTTGGTGGCTGACACTGCCCCTCCGGCGACGCTGGCTATGGTGGATCAAATCCATCAGGGAGTCATGTATTTGTGTGATGTGGACTTGGATATAGTCCCGTTGGCTGCACGTGTGCACAGCGTGGCGGTGTTGTCACGCCGCCTGGTTTGGCTGAAGTGTTGGTCTGTGGATCAATCTTCGAGAAAAACCTTGGCTAATCTACCCTATACCGGATCTCGCCTTTTTGGCGAATCCTTGGATACACTGATAAAAGGGATCACGGGTGGTAAGAGCACGCTCTTGCCCCAATCCCACAAGGCTAAGGTTGCTCCTGGTAAGAAGCATGCTTCTTTTCGACCCTCTCAGGGGTCCTTTCGTGCCTTTCGGTCGCATTATAAGGGCAAGCCCTTCAAAGGTCAAGGCTCTCAAAAGAAGCCGTGGACAGGTAAGCATTAGTCCGGCCAGTCCGGATCCGCTGCCCATAACAATGCGGCCTGAAGGGGCGCCCTCACCCAGTTCTGGGGTGGGGGAACGCTTGCTCGGTTTACTTCAACCCTGGCTGACCCGTGTTCGGGACAGGTGGGTTCAGGAAATCGTTCGATCTGGCTACAAGATCGAGTTTCTCTCTCGGCCGGAGAGCAGATTTTTTCCCTCAATTCTTCAACTGTCTCCGGAGCGTTTGCGGGATCTGCACCTGGCGGTGCGGGACCTGCGGGCTCAGGGAGTGGTGGTTCCCGTGCCTCATCGGGACAGATTTCGGGGGTTCTATTCCAATCTGTTCACCGTGCCCAGGAAGGAGGGCAAGGTACGTCCAATTCTGGACCTAAAGGCTCTGAACCGCTTTGTGCGGGTTCGCAAGTTCCGCATGGAATCCCTGCGGTCGGTGGTGCCTGCCCTGGTTCCGGGGGAATTCATGGCCTCCATCGACTTGAAGGATGCGTACCTTCACATCCCCATTTTCGAGGGTCACCAGAGGTACCTTTGATTCGCAATTGCGGAGGATCATTACCAATTCGTGGCGCTACCTTTTGGTCTCGCTTCGGCTCCACGGTTGTTCACCAAGGTGCTTGCACCGGTTCTGGCTTTGTTGGGAGCCCAGGGCATCTCTGTCCTGGGGTATCTGGACGACATTCTGGTTCGGTCTGCGACCAGCCAGGGTCTGGTGAAGGACCTATCCGTCACGATGCAGACTCTGCAGGAGTTTGGTTGGACGATAAACTTTCCAAAATCGACGATGTGCCCGTCGGTTCGTCTACCCTACCTGGGTATGATTCTGGACTCGGTCCAGGCGAAGGTCTTCCTACCGGACGACAAACTCAGGACTCTTCAGGAAGAGGTCAGGTCCCTCAGGGATGTTCCGTGCTCGTCCATCCGGACGTGCATGCGCTGTTTGGGATTGATGGTCTCAGCTTTCGGGGCGATTCCCTTCGCCCAGTTTCACACGCGGGGTCTCCAAGCGGAGATCCTATCCAGGTGGGACGGGCGACCGCAATCTCTGGATCTCCGGATTTCGTTGAGTCATCGCACCAGACGGGATCTTCTGTGGTGGCTCCAGTCCCCAACGGTGTCGGGGGGCATGTTTTCGTCCTCTCTCATGGACGGTGGTCGCCACGGATGCCAGTCTATCGGGCTGGGGTGGTGTTCTGGGCGTTCTGTCCGCCCAGGGAACTTGGACGGAGGAGGAATCTTCCCTTCCGATCAACATTCTGGAATTGCGAGCGATGAATCTCTGCCTTCGACGTTGGACGGACAGGCTGCAGGGCCGTCCGGTTCGGGTGCAGACGGACAATGCCACGGCAGTGGCCTACATCAACCACCAAGGGGGCACCAGGAGTGCCCAAGCGGCTCGGGAGGTGGCCGACATTCTGTCTTGGGCCGAGACGCACGTCCCGGCGATAACGGCGGTTCACATTCCGGGGGTGGAGAACTGGCAGGCGGATTATCTGAGTCGCCAGGCCCTGGACCAGGTGGAATGGTCCCTCCACCCGGATGTCTTCCAGATGTTGTGCGCGAAGTGGGGTCTTCCGGAGGTGGACCTGTTCGCGTCTTGTCTGAACAACAAGGTGAAAAGGTTTGTGGCAAGGACGCGCGATCCTTGGGCAGACGCGTCAGACGCGTTGGTAGCTCCGTGGCATCAGTACCGACTGATGTACGCGTTTCCGCCGGTTCAACTGCTGTCCAGGTTCCTTCGCAGGTTGAACTCGGAACCGCACGCTGTGATTCTTGTGGCACCGGACTGGCCTCGCCGGTCCTGGTACGCAGACCTCGTGAATCTGGCGGTCGACACCCCGTGGCGTCTGCCTCTTCGGGAGGATCTCCTGTCTCAAGGACCGATATTCCATCCTGCTTTACAGTCGCTGGCTTTGACGGCCTGGCTGTTGCAACCGAGGTCCTGAAGGATAGGGGTCTCTCCCCTGAGGTCATTCACACTTTGATCAACGCGAGGAAGTCTTCCTTGGGGAAGGTCTATTACCGTACTTGGAAGGCCTATTTTGCCTGATGTGAGTCCAGGGGGTATTCCCCTCGCACGTACTCGGTGTCTAGGGTGTTGTCCTTCCTTCAGACGGGTGTTGACCAGCGTTTGGCGCTGGCTACGATCAAGGGTCAGGTGTCTGCGTTGGCCGTTCTTTTTCAACGTCCTGTGGCATCTAACTCCTTGGTTAGCACTTTTGTTCAAGGGGTGCGACATCTAGTCCCTCCGAGGAGGGAACCTCTGCCTCCTTGGGACTTGAATCTTGTTCTGTCCGTGTTACAACGTGCTCCTTTTGAACAGATCAGGAAGATCTCGTTGTCTATGTTGTCCAAGAAGGTCGCCTTTTTGGTGGCGATCACTTCGGCTCGCAGAGTATCGGAGCTGGCAGCTTTGTCATGCAGGTCTCCGTATCTGGTGCTCCACTTGGATAAGGTGGTCTTGCGACCTAACCCTTCTTTTCTTCCGAAGAGAATTTCGGAATTTCACCTCAATGAGGACATTGTCTTGCCTTCGCTCTGCGCGAAACCTAAACATCCGAAGGAGGTGGATTTGCACTCCCTGGATGTTGTTCGGGCGATCAGGGTTTACCTGAAATCGACTGAATTTTTTCGCAAGTCTGATTCCTTATTTGTCCTTCCAGAGGGTCCTCGGAAGGGCATGGCGGCGTCGGCTTCTACCATCGCCAAATGGATCAGACAGACCATTGAACAGGCATATGCCTTGAAGGGGAAAGTTCCTCCTATGCCTGTGAAGGCGCACTCTACCAGATCTCTGAGTATGTCTTGGGCCTGTCATCATCGGGCTTCTGTGGCCCAGGTGTGTAGGGCGGCGACTTGGTCGTCCGTTCACACCTTCTCAAAATTCTACAAGGTGGATGTTCAGGCATCGGCAGATGCTTCCTTTGGCCGCAAGGTTCTTAGTGCGGCAGTTCTTTAAGGTCCCTTGTTTGGACCCTTGGCTGTTTGGGATGTGTTTTTATCCCTAGGTTATTTGTTTTTTCCTGGGTTGTTGCTTCTGTTGAGCAAGTTTTTTCATGCTGCCCGGCTGGTTCCTTCCTTTGGTAAGGTTCCTTTCTCTGATGTGGAGACGGCGTTGCCTTAGGCACGGCTGCGTTTCCCACCCCTCATGTTTGCACTGCTTTGGGACGTCCCCATTGTGACGAATATGAAGAGGCGGCGACTGTCGGAGGACGTAAGAGAAAACGGAATTTTTGTAAAATCTTACCTGTAAAATTCCTTTCTCTGAGTCCTCCGACAGTCGCCGCCCCTCTTTTGGGGTTTGGTTGTATACTCTACTGCTATTCTACTGAAACTGAGGTATGGATACAGGAAGTAGGAGGGTATTGACTGAGGGGACCACCCCCTGGGGGTGGGATATGTTAAAAGCTTTAATATTGACATATTCTGTTGCCTAGCTTCTCCTACAGAGCAAAGGTCAATTACCCCATTGTGACGAATATGAAGAGGCGGCGACTGTCGGAGGACTCAGAGAAAGGAATTTTATAGGTAAGATTTTACAAAAATTCTGTTATTTCTGTATATATATCCATATACATAACACATGAGATACTAAAGAGGGGTCAATACATACTAACCCTTACGTATTCATAGCAAACCTTTGCTTTAAAAAACAGGGATTCTTCATTCACATATATTGCAATACATGTTCAGTCTTGCCAACTGCATCAATCTGATCCCTCTCTGGCCAGTCCCTAAACTAAATTGCATTTGTCAAATTTTTACTTGCCAAATAGCATACATTAATGTGGAATTAAACCTCCGCCACCATTTTTTTAAGTTGGGCCCATGGAGCTTTTAGCCATATTATGCTAGTACTAACAGCATATTAGCATATTATGTCAGTCTTACCTGGCAAGTGATATCCTCCAGCACTGTGCTGTCAACGCTTCTGTTGGATATCGACATTTTAGCTGCTTGGTTGACCAGGCTGCAAGGACATTACTCCCGAGCATGCACATGGGAGTCACATCATCACAGCACAGAGCAGTGCCTAAGAAGGCCATTGTATTTTGTCAGCGGGAGGTTTCCCAGCTTTTCGAATATAATGATCACTGCTTACGGCTATAGTCGCTGGCAGTGATCAAACAGAAAAAATTAAGCAGGCTGGTTGTATTGAAGTTGATCTGTAGATTGACTTCAGTACAACCAGCCTGCCCATACCTGGGTAAAAATTCAGCCGGTTCCTGCTGAACTGGTTTAATTTTGATTTGTCTATGGCTGGCTTTAATTGTATGCTGAGCTGCACATGAGCTGCTCAGCATACATCAATGCTAACAGGCAAGAAGAAGGGCTTTTGACAAGAAGCCAACATGGGCGTTTTTCGTCATAAAATCCTATCTGCCAGCAATTAGCAAAGAGTTTGGACATATAAAGCCAATATGAAGAAATCAGGTGCACCTGGAGGTGAACTACAGATCAAAATCCAGTGAGGCAAGTCTAAAATGGGAGAAAATTCAGGTTTTTGGAGGGTGAACAGCACCAACAGGTAAAGTTAGTAATCTATGCACGTAACCAGGTATGTCCCCAAAAACACGAAAATAGAAAAAATACAAAGGGGTTACAGCACAGAGGTTTAAAATGCAAGTCTAGCCTTATTATTTCTTAATTGGCACTCATAAATATGCTTTCTGTGCTGTAACCATTTTGTATTTTTTTGTGCATAGATTAGTGTCTTTGCAAGAAATGAACTCAGGAAGGTTCGGGTCCTAGTCCAAACCCATCTGCGGTATCCCACCAGGAAGCTGTCACTGCACACTGCCAATCATAAGCGGCCTTTCACTACCTTGCAGCTGCACATATACAAGGGACACGTATACGTGTGGCTGCTGGGTGGGGAGGGGAATGCCTCAGCTGCTTATGATTAGGCAGTGTGCAGTGACAGCTCATTAATTGAGGCATTGAGCTGCAGCCGCGGCTCACAGCAGGGGGTCCAGGGCGTCCCTGTTCTCCGTTTCAGGTGCGAATCAGTTCCAAATTTTTGCCTGAATTCGGACCTGAAGTGGAGCCAAAGATGCACAGGACACTTCTGCAATGCGGACCGCGGCAACCCCAGAGCTGTGTGAACAGGCTCCATAGAGAGCCAAGCACTCTCTTGTCATGCAAATTGTATGTGAGAAAACCTGTATCCAATTTGCATAAGTGTGAACCCCGCCTTAAGTGGGTTACACACTAGTAGAAAATCTGCTGAAAATTCCCGTCCGAGGTAAAATCATACGATTTTCGGCTAGTGTGTACACAACTTTCAGCAGCCGATGCCGGCAATTTCAACGAAAAAAAGAAATGGAGGGACAAACACCAAAATTTTTATCGTCTGTCCCCAGACGACCAATTTTAGTTTAACGCGTATGCAGTACGTCTGCGAAAAATCGGATACAAAAGACCGCGCATGATCTGAAGTTGCTGACGACCCGGAAGTCTAGGTACAAACGTCCCAAAATAAATAAATCGGACTAAAAAATTTGGTGAACATTATGCACTGTCAAATAATAACGGTTATGACCACTGAGCATGAAAGAGAAAAATCTGAGGATATTTCGTCCGATTTTCGTCAAGTGTGTACGAGCCTTTAGGTACTGCCCTGCACATCCCAGGGAGAATACTGAGCAGCCTATTATTATTTGTTACGTGTATTTTCATGTTTCATCTTACTATTTTGTTACTTGCTACATTAGTTTTCCAATCCACTCATCCATTAGTTTTCCAATCCACTCGGAACAAATGGGGAAAAAAAAAAATATTAAGCCATTTTAAATTCATTAAATTCTTCTCAGTTGGAATGAACATAAAAGAAGATCAAATTGTAAATTGTAATTAGAAGGCTATTATTGATGTTTGGGTTTTCTATACCTAATACACGTTTATAGCATTCTTTTTATTTATTTATTTTATTTTTTTTATATTTTCTTATCTTTACATGCAGTTTTTATAATAACTCACTGGGGGTCACTGTGGTATTGTACATTGTATATCTGGAGATCTTATATTAAAGGAGTGCATGTTTTAAGGTAAATGTTGTGTGATACATGCCTAATTATTCAGATTATGTTATTTGAAATGTAGTTATTGTGCCTTCTTTAAAATAATTTTACAGTTTATATCTTAAAGGACAAGCTGCGATAAAATCAGACACATTTTGTTTCTTTCAAATAAAAGTTCAGGAAACAGGTCTTCATATTAAAATTGCTCTAACATTATAAGCATTATGTTTGTTACATCTACAGTAAGTCTCTAAGTAAGGTTAGTATTATTCTAATCCCCAGCTTAAGATATTGCAGCATGTGAGCAAACTGGATTACATGAACATTCAGTTAACAGTTTACCATTTATTATATTCTTTCAGACATTATGTGCAATATCTTAGTAAGTGTCATTGGGATGTGGAGCATAGATTATTCAGTCCTAAAGATGGTCAAAAGTACAGCTGTTTTTTTTTCAACTTATTCCCCACCCGATAGAAAGCATGTCACCAAATATGAAACTCTTAATTCAGGGGATGCCTGAAATTTGAATCAGAGCTCAGTGGGAAAAGCAGTGAACTGATAATACAAGCAGGAAAAGGGATTTTTGTACACAAAGGGATTGCTTTACTAAAACTGGAGAATGAAATATCTGGTGGCGCTCTTTACAGAAACCAATCAGCTTCCAGATTTTTTTTGTCAAAGTTTAATTTAACAAGCTGATGTTAGAAGCTGATTAGGGAGTATGTGAGAAGAAAGGTGGGTGTTGGCGCTGTTCTAAGTGTTTCTAAGTGAAAATGTATATGTAAACAAGAACTGTGCTAGTTAATCGCCAAAAAAATATGTAAAAAGTAAATTATATGTCACCCTAGACATATATATCACCATAAAAATATATCATAAATACTATCACATTTATACAGTGGGTACGGAAAGTATTCAGACCCCCTTAAATTTTTCACTCTTTGTTATATTGCAGCCATTTGCTAAAATCATTTAAGTTCATTCTTCTTCCTCATGAATGTACACATAGCACCTCATACTGACAGAAAAACACAGAATTGTTGACATTGTTGCAGATTTATTAAAAAAGAAAAACTGAAATATCACATGGTCCTAAGTATTCAGACCCTTTGCTCAGTATTTAGTAGAAGCCCCCTTTTGATCTAATACAGCCAGGAGTCTTTTTGGGAAAGATGCAACAAGTCTTTCACACCTGGATTTGGGGATCCTCTGCCATTCCTCCTTGCAGATCCTCTCCAGTTCTGTCAGGTTGGATGGTAAACGTTGGCGGACAGCCATTTTTAGGTCTCTCCAGAGATGTTCAATTGGGTTTAAGTCAGGGCTCTGGCTGGGCCATTCAAGAACAGTCACGGAGTTGTTGTGAAGCCACTCCTTCGTTATTTTAGCTGTGTGCTTAGGGTCATTGTCTTGTTGGAAGGTAAACCTTTGGCCCAGTCTGAGGTCCAGAGCACTCTGGAGAAGGTTTTTGTCCAAGATATCCCTGTACTTGGCCGCATTCATCTTTCCCTCGATTGCAACCTCGTCCTGTCCCTGCAGCTGAAAAACACCCCCACAGCATGATGCTGCCACCACCATGCTTCACTGTTGGGACTGTATTGGACAGGTGATGAGCAGTGCCTGGTTTTCTCCACACATACCGCTTAGAATTAAGGCCAAAAAGTTCTATTTTGGTCTCATCAGACCAGAGAATCTTATTTCTTACCATCTTGGAGTCCTTCAGGTGTTTTTTTAGCAAACTCCATGCGGGCTTTCATGTGTCTTACACTGAGGAGAGGCTTCCGTCGGGCCACTCTGCCATAAAGCCCCGACTAGTGGAGGGCTGCAGTGATGGCTGACTTTCTACAACTTTCTCCCATCTCCTGACTGCATCTCTGGAGCTCAGCCACAGTGATCTTTGGGTTCTTCTTTACCTCTCTCACCAAGGCTCTTCTCCCCCAATAGCTCAGTTTGGCCGGACGGCCAGCTCTAGGAAGGGTTCTGGTCGTCCCAAACGTCTTCCATTTGAGGATTATGGAGGCCACTGTGCTCTTAGGAACCTTAAGTGCAGCAGAAATCTTTTTGTAACTTTGGCCAGATCTGTGCCTTGCCACAACTCTGTCTCTGAGCTCTTCAGGCAGTTCCTTTGACCTCATGATTCTCATTTGCTCTGACATGCATTGTGATCTGGAAGGTCTTATATAGACAGGTGTGTGGCTTTCCTAATCAAGTCCAATCAGTATAATCAAACACAGCTGGACTCAAATGAAGGTGTAGAACCATCTCAAGGATGATCAGAAGAAATGGAAAGCACCTGAGTTAAATATATGAGTGTCACAGCAAAGGGTCTGAATACTTAGGACCATGTGATATTTCAGTTTTTCTTTTTTAATAAATCTGCAACAATGTCAACAATTCTGTGTTTTTCTGTCAGTATGGGGTGCTATGTGTACATTCATGAGGAAGAAGAATGAACCTAAATGATTTTAGCAAATGGCTGCAATATAACAAAGAGTGAAAAATGTAAGGGGGTCTGAATACTTTCCGTACCCACTGTATGTGCAAAATAGCAATCCAGTAGATCTGTGCAAATGATTAATAGTGCAAAAATGCCCAAAAAAGTGCCAGTGCTTAAAACCACTAAGTGAATATTAAAGATAAGGGTCATAAATTAGTGGAAAAAAGTTCATACTACTGGGAAAAAGAATTCATAGGTTGTGCATAGATGTTGCGAAGTCCTGTAAATAAAAAGTGTACACTGTGTCCATAAGATTCCACTCATAAACTTGCTGCTCCTTCTAGTGCCACAGATGGGGCACCTTGAGTGGTATTGTTACATTCAGGTGTGTATTATGGAATGCAGTGGTCCCAGTGTCTTCACTTCCTGTCCCCCAACCGGTATCTCACTCACCAGATATCCTACCCCTTGCAACAGGGGATCTCACTGTGTATGAGTGTATCTGGTTGGCGTTACTTCTCCTTGGTCACCTTATGTTCCCCCTCATGTACACAGGTATAGAGACATCCCCCCAAGTAGGTCAATAAAAGGAGGAGCATACAACCTCCATAGTGTAAAATCGTATGTGCAGGTATGGTACCGCCCTGGTACCAAGCCTCGTTGCGCAACTTCCGGCTTTGTGGTTTGTGTCCGTGAAGTGCACGGCATCCCGAACTTCATGGATTTTAACACGAGTGACTGTTTTTCTTATGTAAGTGTATTACTTTTAATATTAAATCCTGCTAATACGATTTTACATTATGGAGGTTGTATGCTCCTCATTTTACTAACCTACTTGTGGGGGATGTCACTATACCTGTGTACAGGAGGGGGAACATAAGGAGACCGAGGAGAAGTAACACCAACCAGATACACTCATACACAGCAAGATCCCCTATTGCAAGGGGTAGGATACCTGGTGAGTGAGATACTATTTGGGGGACACGAGTGAAGACAATGCCATAATACACACCTGAATGTAACAATACCACTCAAGGTGCCCCATCGGTGGCACTGGAAGGAGCAGCAAGTTTATGAGTGGAATCTTATGGACACACTGCACACTTTTTATTTACAGGACTTCACAACATCTATGCACAATTTTTGAATTGTTTTTCACAGTAGTATGAACTGGCCTAATTGAGAGTTGAGGTGCTTGCTTAACCATCCTCAATTGTCCTTTAAAAGAAAAAGAAAAAGAAAATCAAAATGAATCCACACCCGTATTCTGATATGCAAGTCCTAGACAAACTTCCTGTCGTCCTTTTCAGGGGGTGCTTGGTAAGGCAACTTCTTCAACAGGATTTATTTCTGTTTGGAAGGCTATCTGTACTTTTTGATGTTTTTTTTTTTTTTTTTTTTTTACACAAAGTAACCAGCCTTGTATTTTTCACTATTGTACAATGTTTATCCGTTAAATTACCTGTTTGATTGTCTTCAGTGTGTTTTGCTTTCTCCCTATAGAATGGCAGTACATATTACAAAAAGAAAGCTCTGGCTCCATGTGTGATCTTCTAAATCCTGCCCTGCAGCTCCTGGAATACATTTTCCTTCGTCCTTTACAAATCCTCTTTGCGTTAGCTCCCTGACTTCTTGTGATGTCATATCAGCTTGATATGATGAAAACTTTTAACAAATTGACAATATTGAATCAACTTTAAACATGTTTTAATTTAACTTGTAAATATATGTTGAAAGGTGCTATAATGAAATGCTATTTTTGCGTAAAAACGCTGTTTTAGACAGTTTCAATCGCTACTCTCAGGGCCGGATTAACATAGGGGCTATTGGAGCTGCAGCACCAGGCCCCCTCCCTTAAGATAGGCCCACCCAGCCAGCAGCATGAGCCTGATTTCTCCTGTCCATAAACGTCTATGGGACAGGAGAAGCGGTTTGTAAATGTAGGGGTGGCTGGCAGCACACTGTTGGCTCAGTGTGATTATATTACAGTGTCACAGAGCACAGTTCCCCCTGCACAAATGGAAGAGGAGAGAGGCTGGATTGGCTCTGCCTTCTCCCCCCTCTCTCCCTCTGTGCCCGCCCACACCAGTCCGTACAGTGAAGTGAAGGAGCCGTGTGGGCAGGAATTTATGGCGCTTTTCCACTGCATAGAACCGTACCGGCTCGGCACGCTTTTGTGCTTTTCCACTGCGGTACCGCATGGTATAGGGTCGGAACGGTTCGGTACGGTACGGTATAGGTTTGCTTTTCCCCTGCATGGAACCGAACGGTACGGTACGGTACGGCTCTGAAAAAACAGTACCTACTCGATTGTGGTTCCAACAGGTACCAAACTGGTACCATATCCCACAATCCTTTGCATGCAGTCACTACTAGCCACTGATTGGTCAGAGAATCACACCCACCCCGTTGTTATCCCACCCACTTAACTTTAGTACTACTTTAGTGGAAAAGCAAACCTATACCGTACCGTACCGAACCGTTCCGACACTATACCATGCGGTACCGCAGTGGAAAAGCAAACCGGGCCAAGCAGGGCCGAGTAGAGCCGAGCCGGTACTAGCCGGTACTTGCAGTGGAAAAGTGCCACTATACACAGAGCAGCCGACAGATACAACATGAACGGGATATGTGTGAGTGATAAGCCTCCAGGGACCATCCATATGTGAGCTCAGTGACTGGACTCTTCCTCCTGCCTCCTTTCTTCTCTCCCTCCCCCTCTTTTTTAACTTTTTCTCCAGCTTTAGCTGTTAAAACTTCAGCCAAAGTGTTTAGACATGTGTCATCAGCCTATGGTAGTACTTGGTCATTTGTGCTTTTAAGTGGGTTCGCACTGGTTTGCTATGGTTTGTCCCATTGCATGTGTATCCACAGTTTTCCTGTGTTTAAGCCACAGTCTTATTGATTCCTATTAGGTTGCATGTTTTTTTCTGTATTTTCTGTATTTTCTGAATGCATAGCAACATACCTGCATGCTGCATCTTTGGTACACTTTCAGAAAATGCAGCAAAAACTTGCAACCTAATAGAAATCAATAGGATTGCAGCTAAAACTGCAGGTAAAACGCAGGAAACTGCGGATACACAATCAATGCGGCCAAACTGCAGCACACTAGTGTGAACCCAAAGGCTTGTACACATTGCAGCAGGCACTGTCACTAAACTGAAAAGTGACAGGCAGTGAGGAGGTGATATCATACCTCTTCACTGCATGTTTTTACCCCCCAAATGCCAATTCATGCAGGTAATAGTATGGTTCACTTTGAACTCCCCCTTATTGCTGTCGCTCTATTTAGGTATTCAGTCTGCTCTCATCTTATTTTCTATACATGCAATACCTAAAAAAAAGAAATTGAAATAAGGTGCAAAGTGAATTTCTACACTTAAGCGGAGCACTTCACAGAACATTTTAAGACATTGTTAAAGTATAACTAAATGCATTTTTTTTCTAGTTTGTTGATAGAGTAGATAGGGATTCGATCCTCTGTCAGGTTTCCATCACTGCCTATGTCCCTGTTAGGGAGATTTACCCTCTCTGTTTGTCTCTATTTGTCCTGTTTACTGTTATCATCAAATGTGGAAGTAAATGAAAACCCTAAACTTTGGGTGTCCCCAGAGCAGGAATAGAGGGGAAATCATTCAATGGTGACACTAGTTCTGGTGACAACCAGGGATTCCCTTACTTTGGAGGGATTTTCTCTCACTTCCTGTTTGTTATGGGACAGGAAGTGAAGAGAAATCTCCTCAATGGGGCACAGATTGGAAAAAAAGCTGATGGGTATGAGCCTTGTTTCAGACTATTGCAAACACAGACATCGCATGCGATTTGCATCACATTGCTATGCAGATGTATGTATGGCTAAAGTCCCATTGCATTCCCAAGAAAATGCTGCAGGAACCTTTTTTTTCCCCCGCACTGGAATCGGATCCCATGCGATCCAATTCCTGTCCGAATTCACAGTTTGCACTGTGATCTGCAAACCATTCTGGGGGTGTCATTACCTTTGTTTTGACACCGGCAGCTGTTCGAAGAGCGGAGTGTGAACTGCCTGCGGGGAGATGCGATGCGGGAACCCGCACAGGAATGGCGGTGGCTCCCGCATCGCAGTAGTGTGAACCCAGGCTAACCCCTCCTTACTCTATCCAAAAAAAAAAAAAAGCTCTCTCTTTGGTTACACTTTAAACCCAGAGACTGGTGGCCTTTTAACCACTTTACCACCGGAGGATTTTGCTGTCTTCCGTCCAGGCCACTTTTTGCGATTCGGCGCTGTGCGACTTTAACTGACAATTGCGCGGTCGTGCGATGCCGTACCCAAACGAAATTTATGTCCTTTTTTTCCCACAAACAGAGCTTTCTTTTGGTGGTATTTGATCACCTGTGCGATTTTTACTTTTTGCGCTATAAACAAAAAATAGCGTTTATTTTGAAAAAATAACAATATTTTTAACATTTTTTTATATGAAATTCCCCCAAAAAAGATGTAAAAACCAATTTTTTAAAAAATTTTTGGCCAATTTGTTTTCTGCTACCTATGTTTGGTAAAAAAAAATCACAATAAGCGTATTTTGATTGGTTTGCGCAAAAGTTATTGCGTTTACTAACAAAGGGAAAGATTTCTGTCATTTTTGGTGTTTTTTTTTTAATGCGTTAACGTGTTAATGGCGGCGATCTGCGATTTTTTTGCGGGACTGCGACATTGCGGCGGACAGATCGGACCCTTGACTGACATTTTTGACACTTTTGGGGGTACCAGTGACATTACTGCAGTAATCAGTGCTATATATATGCACTGTTACTGTAAAAATGACACTGGCAGGGAAGGGGTTAATTTTATTGGAGAGGGAGGGGTTAATGTATGCCTGGTGCTTACTGACGTGTAGGGGGGGAGGTGACTGTGTAAGACAGGGACAGATCGGATGTCCAGCTATGCTGAACACTCTGATCTTTCACTTCCTGTCACTATGGAGATCCGCCCGCTTGTGTTTACACAGGCGGGGGGATCTCCACACTAGATCCCCGACGATCGGGGGAAGAGCGGCGGTGATCGCCGCTGCTCCTCCCCTGGCCCGACTCCCGCTGTGACTGAAAACAGCGGGAGCGAGCCTCCGGCGGCGCGCAAGCGCCGCCCAGAAGGGGGAGTGTCTGACGACGTAGTACTACGTCGTCAGACGATAACGAGCCACTCTGCCGCAGTAATATTACTGTGGGCGGTGGTAAAGTGGTTAATATTAGTATGAATAGTAAAGTGTAATATTTTCTTTTTGGTGCCACACTATATTGCATTATTGTTTGATACACAGGATCTAAAATGTCCTTTTATTAGGGTTTACACCTCCCCCACCCCCCTCCCTTCCTCCTCCCTGTCTCTCTCCCATCTTCTCCCTTATGGCACAATAATAATGAGTATTATGTGGGTACAACGACTTTGGCATGAGTGTGCAGTGTATATAATGAATAAGATTCTGTTTAAAGTGGAGTTCCACCCAAAAGTGGAACTTCTGCTTTAAGGCCTCCTGACCCCCTGATATGCCACATTCGGCATGTCCTTTTTTTGGAAGAAGCGGTTACCTAGATTTGACAGGTACCCACTCTCAATTCCTTAGCAACAAATTGTTTGCTTTTTTATTTTATTTATTTCCATAAAAAGGCCCACCAAAATCTTCAGCACCAGGCCCATGATGCTCTTAATCCGGGCCTGGCTACTCTTTAATATTGCATTGTAATAAAAAAAGAGGGGTTGTTTCATGACATCTTTTTATTTCAATCTGAGAAGTTTACTGGAATCTTAGCAGGACAAAGATGAAAGTACAAAACTGTAGAAATGTTTTTGGACATATGTATGAGCTAATGGATAGTGTACAGTATATAGGATATGCCATTTGTTAAATAAAGTGGAAATTGTTTTTTCCAGCCACGGTAGCATACTAAGGCATAAACACTAAACAAAAACCAAGATCCAGTCAATGTACTTTATATATGATAAAGCTAGTCAGTCTAGGTGCCTTCAAAATATTAGTCAATCCTTTATTGTTAATTGAAGTAGAATTAAAGAAAAAACTTTTTTTTTCATTTTGGATAGGGAAATGGGGGGGGGGGGGCTATATCTCCCATTGAGGAGATTTGCTGTCACTTCCTGACCTGCAGCCACAACAATTCCATTTTTTTTTACTTACCTTTTCTTGGGAGTACATCACAGGATACAGAGCAGATTGTAAATCATGACTACTTGGGTTATTCACCACTGATGAGGAAAAGGGAAGCAGCCATTTTATTTATCAAATATTTACTTATGATTATCAAACATGGATTTATGATTAAGCAGATATATTGGATTTATATTTTGTGAGAAGTCCTATTGTATAACAGCTGTTGTATTCAAAAGCCATTTACAGCTCCAGCTGTTAAGATTGCTATCTCGACCTTTGAAGACCTGTTTAGCCAACAAGCTTTGGAAGTAGAAAAAGTTGCAAAAATGTTGGAACCGGCGCTACCACTTTAAATCGTGCATGTGCAAATTAGAAAAGTGCATATAGTGCTAAAAGTGCACACAATAAGATATAATATAAAATAAAATATAAAATAATATAATATAAAGTGCTACGTGCTATTTATGGGCTGTGCTTAGTGTGCCATACTGTAAACATCATATGTTGTACATATAAAGTGCCGAGTGCTGATAATGCCAAAAACCACGTGTAGTGATTAAAGAACCAAATAAACAAGCAAAGTATGGCGTCGGTAGATGACCCACCAAAACACAGCTGCTTACCACACTCTTTCGGCCGATGCCTCGACACTTCTCGGTCACTAAAATAAAGGATAAGCCTCCATTGCGTAGCATATGTTGTGTCAACCGAATTAACGTAGCATCCACTCACAGTTAGGGAGTTCACTGTCAGCTTGAGAGGTGTTCACCGGACCGCTTCCGCGTTCCACTGGCTCAAACCACCGTTCCCGGAAGTGACGTATTGACGTACACAAACCACGCCCTACGCGTTTCGTCATACGACGTCATCGTAGGGCGTGGTTTGTGTACGTTTGTGTACGTCAATACGTCACTTCCGGGAACGGTGGTTTGAGCCGGTGGAACGCGGAAGCGGTCCGGCGAACACCTCTCAAGCTGACAGTGAACTCCCTAACTGTGAGTGGATGCTACGTTAATTCGGTTGACACAACATATGCTACGCAATGGAGGCTTATCCTTTATTTTAGTGACCGAGAAGTGTCGAGGCATCGGCCGAAAGAGTGTGGTAAGCAGCGGTGTTTTGGTGGGTCATCTACCGACGCCATACTTTGCTTGTTTATTTGGTTCTTTAATCACTACACGTGGTTTTTGGCATTATCAGCACTCGGCACTTTATATGTACAACATATGATGTTTACAGTATGGCACACTAAGCACAGCCCATAAATAGCACGTAGCACTTTATATTATATTATTTTATATTTTATTTTATATTATATCTTATTGTGTGCACTTTTAGCACTATATGCACTTTTCTAATTTGCACATGCACGATTTAAAGTGGTAGCGCCGGTTCCAACATTTTTGCAACTTTTTCTATTTTACTACCTCAGAGGTAGGTTGGAGGCAGCTTACACCACCATTTAAGCCTGATTCAGTACACATGCAAACTCCATAGCGCTGGTATACAATCTCTTTTTCTTTAAGCTTTGGAAGTGACACGTCTATGTTAAAATGTCCATCCGCATATCAAAGGACGTTACTAAAGACTCATATGTGACTTTACAGAAAACTAGATAGCTAGGTTCCACCCACTCTAGAATGTATAAAACTGTATTAGAAACCCTAGCCAGATAGACCAATGTTCATTAAGCCAACAGAATGTAATGTGATTGACTTGCTCTCCAAACATATCTTCCTATCTACATGTTTGTCTAAATAAATATAATTTTCAATCTGGCTTCAACAGTCAAAATGTTACTGAAACCCGTAAGTTTTGGGGTTACCCTTACACCACCTATAGGTGAATGAACACTGGCAGAAAAACTGACAGGAAGTCCCCCTATATAACCCCCCTTCTCAGAAAGCTCCTCAGTTTTGTAGCAAGCAATAAACCCCAAAAGAGGGGAGGGACTTCTGTGTCCAGTGATGTAGTTAAAGAAAAGAATATTACAGGTAAGTGCAAAAATCCAGTTTTCTTTTTCATACAACACTGGACATAGAGCAGGCTATAAATCATGACTACCTTTCGCAAAGCAATGTACATGAGGGGAGGGAGACACAGCAGTCACCTTTAGGCTTAAAGAACTACTCTTCAGCCTGCAACACAAAGGCAGTATCCTCAGCTGTGTTTGTGTCTACCTGGTAAAACTGCGTAAAGGTGTGTACTGAAGACCAGGTTACAACCTTGCAAACCTGAACCACTGACGCCTGATGATGGATGGCTCAAGAGGCTCCAACACTTTTGGTACAGTGAGCCTTTACCTGAAAAAAGGTTGAACCTCACCCTTCAATCCATAGGTTTGAGTAATAAGCTGAAGAATCCACCCTGAAATGGTCGACTTTGAAGGTCCCAGGAAGGGTCAGGCAGCTACTTTTAGGATGAACAATAAATCTGACTAGTCTAACTGCAGCAGACACTTTCAAATACATCTTGATAGTGATAACCACCTCCAATGAATGAAGGCCTTTGTCTACCGGCAACTGAGGCCTGGGAAAAAAAAAGGCAAAACAATGCCCTAAAAGAAAATTTGCAACAACCTTCAGCAAAAAAAAAGATGGAGAACCCAGTACCACCTTGTCAAGAGAGAGCACCAAAAATAAGTCATTGCAGGAAAGAGCTGCCAGTTCTGAAACCCTTATTGCCGAATTAATTGCTACCAAACAATTACCTTACGAAAAAGCCTAACAGAATCTCACAAACTGTCTGAAAAGGGGGATTCTGTAAAGCAGACAAGACCAAATTTAGATCACACAGATGCAAGGGTGACGTAACAGTCAGAACCATATGGGTCACTCCTTGGACAACATGCGTACCAATGAATGAAAAGCAATTCCACACCCGATTGGAGAAAAGCCAAAATCTGTCCTAGAACATATTTATGAGGATGATATTTCCTAGCCTTCCAACAGGACACATAAGACCTCTAGGTCCTATGGTAAATCTTCCTGGAAGAGGCCTTCCTGACACTCAATAACATGGGAATGACTGAATCAGAAACTCCCCCACCCTTCAGAACCTGGGTTTCAATAGCCAAACTGTTAAAACAAGTGACTGTAAAGAAAGATGAAACATTGGACCTTGTGACAGGAGATTTAGTTGAGCTGGAAGTGCCCATGGGCTGTCCACTGCCCAGTTCACGGAGTTGGCATACAATGTTCTCCTGGGCAAAGCCAGTGCAAATAAAATCACTGGTGTTTTTTTCTCCCAAATCCTGCATAACGAGATGCAGAAGGAGCTGAATTGGCGGGAAAGCATAATTAGACAGAACTAGTCCCATGACATCAAAAGAAGGAAGTGATCTGCTCTGCATGACTTTCATTTACGCTTGTGAGTGATGTTTTATGGCTTTGTTTTTACTTAGTAAAACGGTGTTATGCTAGGGCGTTTGTGCGCTCTGTCCTTTGTTTTTCTATACAGCTGTTTTCCCATTACCCAGTGGAGGGTTAGGAGAGCTGCCACACCCCACCATTTATCTATCACCGTTAGTTACACCTAAAGGTATTCCCAGCCTGGAAACTCAAGCTCAGGATCTGTGCATGGACTGGTAAAGTGTTTCTTTTTTTGCATGCCTCGACCAATGAGCTGACTGCTCTCTGAGCAGCAGATCATCCAGATAACCCAGAATGGGGACTCCTTGAACCCTTAATAGGCCCATAACTACAGCCAGCACTTTTGTGAACACTCAGGGGCTGTGGCCAGCCTGAATGGCAGAGCCACAAACTAAAAGTGTTAGTCCTCCATCATGAATCATAAGAACTTTTGCTAAGGAGAAATATTAGAGCATTAGATAAACATACTAATGCCGGAAAACCCTCTGGCTTGAGCAAGGTTATCACTGTATGCACTGACTCCAGTCCCCACCTCCACACCTATAGAAACCTGTCAAGTTTACTGGGATCCAATATTGCTCAAACTTTGAAGTTTGGCCTTGGGACTGTGCAAAGGCGCGAGGAACCCCGTGGAACCTCTGCAACTGACATAACTATCTCTTGTAAAGGAAGGTAATTGAGAGACTGAAACCAGCAATGATCTTTTTTGCAAATTCATACAAACACATAAAAATGCTAAGGGAGAAATTCTCAGAATTTCAACCTGTACCCATGAGTCATTGTACAATAGACCCAATCATCTGCCACCTCCCCTACCATATTTCCAAAAAAGTGATGGGGAAACTTAGCTGGCTTAAAGTACCCGGACTTCTACTGAACTTGCCCTGTGTCTACACTATGGAGGTTGAGCTACAAACCAACTGTTTCATGGAAACAGCATAGATCTAGAAGGAACAGTACCCAAACAAAAGTGCCCTCCTACCCTTCTTTAAGAAGCAGTAAAAATACCTTTATCATTCTGAAAAAATATTTTGGGCATATTAATGCAAATCTGGTGCAAATGAATATTCCCCATGGACAGGGAGCTCTGTCCATGGCTTCTTGCAGGATAATTCTGCAGACTAGCATGTGCACAATAATGTCCCAAGTGCAAATTTTGCTGAGCGGAACATCCACAGCAAAACTCAATGAGCCCAAGGGAACTCTGCTGAACCTTTACCAAGGTCAGCTTTATTATCTATAGAGTCCCACCTCCTAGACAGATACTTCATACCTCTTCAAGGCTTTGCCAAATACCAAAACAATGCTAGAAAACAGAGGGGGAACATGCTTAAGTGGGGCACGTGCGCACACGCCAAGCTCTGCAGGCACTGCTGTGGCCTGGGGCAAAGAATAGCTGAGCAAATCCCCTTTGGTGAAGCAAACAGCTTTTTAAGGTGTCCCAATCCATATATCCTAATTCTTTCAGGTGAGAATGAAGCAGAAAAGACTGAGAACCTTGTGGTGGCTGCCACAAACCCCATTTGTGGACTTTTAGATCCATGCGGACTGTCTCCTTGTTGTCTGCCAACTTCTCCTCTAACCTTTGAGAGGGGACAGTAAACATGGAATGCCCTTGCTTTTGACCATTTCGCTCAATGGGGCAAACATTCTAAAGCAGCTGTGAGTTCCTCCATCGTCACATAACCTGGTGCCCCAGAAGTAGCCACAGTAACTGCTAAGGTAATGGGTTCAGATTCAGAACCGCCTGAAACCCCTATACCCTCATAGAAACTGTACCAGGAAGTCACGGCTATAGTCAATCTGACCCCTCTAAAAGCACCCCCACTGTTCCCACCTCTCTGCCATTTGTAACACAACTTATGTCTCACCGACCGAACATAACGGTACCTATATAAATGAAACAATCTCTGTCAGCCAAGATAACACTGTACAAAGTAAACAGTGTGCTGGTTACCCTGGGAGATGCATATTCCCATTGCTCCCCTTAGCTGGTGTGCTCACGTGATATCAGGATTAAGTACATTTTATCACTGTGAGACTGAGAGGACCCTGCGCTTATGGAAAAAGTGCTTGAGTGCAACAATATACTAGTGAATTGTGTGTAAAAAGCTGCTAGCTGCAGTGTAAAAGTGCTGAGTGCTCTTTTGAAATGTGTACAACTGTGATTTGCAGCGCTGCTTAAATTGGTTTATAAATATATCAAAAATTCATATAAAATAATAGAATGAATGAAATACTTCATATAAATTAAATAAATAACACAATACATAAAACTCATAAAGTGCTGTAGTATTGGTGAAAATAAATATATGGCTCAATGTCCATTATATCATCGTGTTGCCGTGATGAATCTTTTCACTTGAACTCATGCAGGTGCTAAAGTGCTTGATTTGTGCTTTGTTCGGGGTCTCCCCCTTTGGTTATCTACTCACCGCTAGATGGTAGTTTTCAGGCATGTAAGGATAGTTGTGCCCTGCTTCTCCGCTTGATGTATAATTATTTCTGTGAGTATTAATTCCTCCCCGATGTCCCGTTAAACACAGTAGTCACAGTATTCACATTGCAGGCAGATGACTCCAAACCACTTTATCTGCACAAGGCACAGAAAGGAATTAAAGAGCTGGAACCTCGGTAAGCTTTTCTCACATGTCGCCCACCTTACACAGAGTGAAGAGCAGGAGGCGGGACAATCTTGAGGAAGACAGAGGAACAGCAGCCGTTCCTCTGTCTTCCTCGAGATTGTCCCGCCTCCTGCTCTTCACTCTGTGTAAGGTGGGCGACATGTGAGAAAAGCTTACCGAGGTTCCAGCTCTTTAATTCCTTTCTGTGCCTTGTGCAGATAAAGTGGTTTGGAGTCATCTGCCTGCAATGTGAATACTGTGACTACTGTGTTTAACGGGACATCGGGGAGGAATTAATACTCACAGAAATAATTATACATCAAGCGGAGAAGCAGGGCACAACTATCCTTACATGCCTGAAAACTACCATCTAGCGGTGAGTAGATAACCAAAGGGGGAGACCCCGAACAAAGCACAAATCAAGCACTTTAGCACCTGCATGAGTTCAAGTGAAAAGATTCATCACGGCAACACGATGATATAATGGACATTGAGCCATATATTTATTTTCACCAATACTACAGCACTTTATGAGTTTTATGTATTGTATTATTTATTTAATTTATATGAAGTATTTCATTCATTCTATTATTTTATATGAATTTTTGATATATTTATAAACCAATTTAAGCAGCGCTGCAAATCACAGTTGTATACATTTTATCACTGTAGCTGGGGAACCTGTCATATGTCCCCTCAAGCCAACCTTATGTTACAGCTGCCATTGGAGCTGCTACCATAGCTTACAAACCCCATCCAGAAGTGAAGATGGCCATTCTGCGCTGCTGCCCCTTCCACTAATCTCAAGCCTAAGGCAATATCACAGAAGATGTTACTGGCAGTAAGAAGACTAATTTGTCCTAGCAAAAGAAGCTTAGGCCTTAATCTGGGAGGACCCATCATTCTGCCTCTGAGACTAAAAAGAGTTTGTTTCCTATCTCCCAGGCTTCACACTCTAGGGCAAAACCTAAGCCAGGACCCAGTTCCATCACAAAAACCTAGGCCTTAAAAATCCCTCAAACCTGCATAAAAGTAAAATTTTAATCATTTATTAGCATCTGTGCACACCTGAAAGCATCTCATATGCCTGGGTACGGGATGTAGTGTCTATGGGCTACAGGCTGGAGTTCAGCTCTCTGCCTCAGCCCTGATTCATTTTGTTGAACCTACCTTTATCTTTACACAGGCTAGCAGATCTGCTTGCAGCTTTTTTGAGTTAAGGCGTCATCACTATTTTTCCTACAGCAAGGTTTCAGGGCTTTTACTCAATTATTTTCACTTTTTCAAAACCACAAGGGCATTTACCCCTTCCTGGATCTGAAGGCCTTAAATATCTATATTTGATCCCAAAATTTTTATTGGAATCCAACAGGTCTGGCATAGCCTTCCTCTATGAGGATGACTTTATAGCCTCTTTGTACTTTACTTGTATAGTCACATCTTTCCAGTGCATCAGCATTACCTCCATTTTGCATGGCCACACAATACTACCAGTTTATAGTCCTTCCATTTGGATTGTTTTCCTCACACTGAATGTTCATATTAGCACCAGCACTAGGCTTTCTATGTTCCCAGGACATTCCCAATGTGAGATAATGTACCTGGATGATCTCCTATTGAGGGAACAGTCCGCTTAAACTCAGAAAATGCGATGAGGATAGTCCACACCTTTGCTTCGGTATCCTGAACCTTCAGAATTCAACACTGGAACTAACACATTGCTTAAAATATCTGGGTCTCATCTTAGGCAGGCCATACATGATACAAATTTCTTGAAATTTACCTTCAACTGTGTAGTAAAAAGGCCTGCCTAATTGGATACAATTGAAAGTGTTGTTTAGCTTTGACCTCATATTATGTGGTTTGTGGTAAATCTAACAGAAAATTGTACAAGAAAATTGAACATGTATGGTCAGCCTTAGACACAATTCAGGCTAGAGTTCTTCTTCTCCAGAAAAAATTGCAGAATTCCACATTCCAGCTTGTTCTTCATTCACATTGCAGGTGTGGGCTGCTGGCAGGAGACTCTCATCTCGCTTGGCAGTGCCTGGTTTTATGAAAATGGTATCTACACCCAGAAATGTTCCAGGACCTTTATCACAGGTGATAGATGCCAGATAAGGACCTCCCGGCCTCCAGGCTCAAAAAAAAAAAAAAGTTTGTATGCAGAAACAGAGATCCTCGGGTGGAAGCATTGGATGCGCTGATGGTTCTGTGGGATCAGTTCAGCATAACCTATGCCTTTCCTCCTCTGAAACCTCTTTATTGTCTATTCAATAGTATGTAGATGTAGAGCATTCCAGTGATCGTAATAGCTCCAAACTTGCCCGTGTGATGTGATGCTTCGACCCGATCAAACTTCTGGCAGACACCCTGTGGATATGATATCCCCTACGCCAATGGGCTACAAATGTAAATGGGAAATGTGTTGACTGTGAAATGCAGCTGCTATAGTGAAAGGTGAGTAAATGAATGTGTATAGCCTTAGTAGGAAAGGCTACCTATAGTGCTTGCTTAATATTAATAATGAACATGCTTTAAAAAAATTACTTAAGGATAAAGTGCATAAATATTGAAGTGAAAACTATGCATATATGATTAAAAACTAAAAAACATATATAGGCAGCGCTAGCAGGTAAAATCTATAAATACATGCTAAATGATTAAAATTGATATAATGTGATGAAAATTGTACTAAAAATTGAGTGTATATAATTCAGTGAATATATAAATACATAAAATGCAACAGTGAATATAGTTAAGAGTATACACAAATCAGAAATTCATAAAGTGTAACAATAAATATGATCCAGTGTCCAAAAATATAAAAGAATAAAGTGCAAGATATATTTAAGCTGCAGTCCAAACTTATATTCTTCCAAAGAAGTTTATGGTGCCAAAAGGTGCTCAAAATCCAAATAAAGTGCCCAAGTGCTCTTCAAAGAAAATCCCCCTATGGGGATGCACTCACCGAATTTGGGATGTAAATGAGCCTTGAATATGTGTGATACTCCGTTTAGGAAGTAAGAGCAGCCCCACGGAGACTAAAGGTTTCCCTTGCCCGGATGGATGGATGGCTGCAATCCTTTACTATGGGCTCCTTACTAGCTCCTCTCCACTCTCTCCCCAATGGTGTACTCAGAAGGAAGGAAAGAAGCCAGACATCGTGAAGCCCGTAATGTATTTATTAAAAGTATTAAGAAATAATGGTACTCACAAAGGTAAAATATAGCTAGGCATTGATTGGCATATACAGCGAAGTCCTTCTCTTCCGTGTCCGCTGCCGGCGTGCGGTTCACGGTGGTTCACAGGAAATGACGCTGTAGCGTACCGCTGCCCAGAAGTGCGTCGACCTTTTTTAGCCTACAGCACCTGGTATTCCCAGGCGGTCTCCCATCCAGGTACTAACCAGGCCCGACCCTGCTTAGCTTCTGAGATCAGACGAGATCGAGCGTGTTCAGGGTGATGTGGCCGTAGGCTTTTTTTAGCCTACAGCACCTGGTATTCCCAGGCAGTCTCCCATCCAGGTACTAACCAGGCCCGACCCTGCTTAGCTTCCGAGATCAGACAAGATCGAGCACGTTCAGGGTGATGTGGCCGTAGGCTTTAGCCTACAGCACCTGGTATTCCCAGGCGGTCTCCCATCCAGGTAATAACCAGGCCCGACCCTGCTTAGCTTCCAAGATCAGACGAGATCGAGCACATTCAGGGTGATGTGGCCGTAGGCGCACTTCCGGGCAGCGGTACGCTACAGCGTCATTTCCTGTGAACCATTGGGGAGAGAGTGGAGAGGAGCTAGTAAGGAGCCCATAGTAAAGGATTGCAGCCATCCATCCATCCGGGCAAGGGAAACCTTTAGTCTCCGTGGGGCTGCTCTTACTTCCTAAACGGAGTATCACACATATTCAAGGCTCATTTACATCCCAAATTCGGTGACTGCATCCCCATAGGGGGATTTTCTTAGAAGAGCACTTGGGCACTTTATTTGGATTTTGAGCACCTTTTGGCACCATAAACTTCTTTGGAAGAATATAAGTTTGGACTGCACCTTAAATATATCTTGCACTTTATTCTTTTATATTTTTGGACACTGGATCATATTTATTGTTACACTTTATGAATTTCTGATTTGTGTATACTCTTAACTATATTCACTGTTGCATTTTATGTATTTATGAATTTATATATTCACTGAATTATATACACTCAATTTTTAGTACAATTTTCATCACATTATATCAATTTTAATCATTTAGCACGTATTTATAGATTTTACCTTAGCGCTGCATATATATGTTTTTTAGTTTTTCTTAGTCTTTTACTTGGTGAGCAGCAGCTTCAGGACAGATATATATATATATATATATATATATATATATAATTTTTTACAAATTCACTATTATTTATTCATCACAGCGCGGGTATTAATCTATTGTTTTACACATATGCATATATGATATAAAGCAATAAATAAATACAATAAACAAAATAAATGAGTGTTTCAAATATTCCAGTTCGATATAAAGTGCATGAGACGTGACACGTGCTAATGTCTCATTGGTGCTCCACAAAGTTCATGAATAAAGGTGACTTTAAGTCACCTTTATTATTATTATTTAGGTTACAATCCCTGTAAGGTCTTTTACCCCCTCTTTGTCCCAATGGAGAGATTTCCCTTCACTTCCTGTCCCATAGCCAAAATGGTGAGAGGAAATCCCTTCAAATTAAAGAAATCTCTTGGGGACTCCCAGGTCACCTGAACTAGTGTCCCCATTTGAAGATTTCCCCTCTATTACTTTTCTGGGACAACCGAAAATTTGGGATTTTCTTTTGCTTTCACTTTCAATGATAATGATAAACAGGACAAATAGAGCAGGTGAATCTCTCCAGCAGGGGCACAGACAGCAATAAAAACTGACAGGTGTTTTAATCCATCTATTTCTATCCACAACTAAAAAAAAACATTTTTCCTATAGTTATACGTAAGATTTACCATCCCACATGGAAGGTTTACTTTGCTTGGTACAAGGAAAGTTGATTTCATCCCAGAAAATACTTTGTACGGCATATGCTGACCTTTCTGCTATCGGACCGAGATCAACATCTGGCTCTAAGTTCCATCAAGGGTCATATTTCCCCCCCATGTGATCTTTTTACAAAGACTGCTAGCCTCCCATTCTTTGGTTAAAACTTTGTACAGGGTGTCTCTCGTGTGACTGCTTCTGTTCAGCCATCTGTAACTCTATGGAATTATAATATGGTTATTTTAGATTGTAGGGCTCTCTAATTCCTCCTGTATTGAATTGTATTGTAACTGTATTGTCTTCCCTCATATTGCAAAGTGCTGCGTAAACTATTGGCGCTATATAAAACCTGTATAATATAATAGTTTTAGCTCTTCAAAAACTGCTATTTGAACCCATATAAGACATTCCTCTTTCTACTCTCACCCACAAGGTTACCCTCCATGTTGTCATCACAAGAGGCGTGTCTTTAAGCTGGTCCTGTGAAGAACCATATTTGGTCTTACACAAGGCTTAGAGAGTGTCCTTTTATTAACAAGGTGGTTTCTGTCCAACAACAGCTTTGTAGTAAATATTTGGCAGACATTTAGATACCGTAAGGGGTTAGCTCGGTATCGGGTGTGGGTGACCCCTTGGGGGGGGGGGGTCGTTACACAGAGAGACAGCCGAGGAGTGGTTGAAAACAACGGTCTATGGTTTGTTCTTCCAATTTGCTGGAAACAAGTGCAAGCATCCAAACAGCATAAATCAAACAAACATAAAATAAACCCTGGCCACTCGGGGCGTCTACCTTCACAACACAGGAACCTACCTATGGTGTCTGTCCCAACCTACTGGTGGGCAGACACTGCTGGTCATACAGCAGAAAACCAATAGTCTATTTGTTTTCTTTTCACACAGAAAAAGTCAACACCACCTCATCTTCAGAAGTCTCTCAGCTCACTGCTCTCCTTAACACACAAAGCCTCAGGATGCAGCAATCAGTAGTTATCCTCTGGATAACTTATAGAGGCCTTAATTGCCTCATTCTGAATAGCTGAAGCTTTCCAACGTTCTTAAACCTTTCTGGCTACCTCTGCAGCGGACACCCGATAGTAATTGGTGAATTGTCTAAACAAGGCAGAAATGTATCTCCCGTCTGTGACAACACCCACAGATTTACCTGACTTCCTGTCACAATACTTTAACATCAGCTTTCTTATCACACTATACGTGTGTTTGGAACAATAAAGTGGGGATGTGTACAGGAACTCAAGGGAGAACATTTGTTTTTTTTTTTTAAAAAAAACCTTTTAACACTAAAACGTCAAACTCCAGGCAAATGGCTTCAAAAACCTCTGAAGAACATATATAGGAGCTGCTTTACCTAACAAAGAATTTGTATTTCTGTCCACCTAGTCCTGAGATTTACATAGCCCTGCCACACAGTACAAACAGCTGGTGACCAGATTTTTCTTCACTACAGGTAAGCAACACAGCTAGATCACCTCCAATCTCTGCTTCTGATTCTGTTAGCATGTTTCTTGTTACCACATGTGATTGCAGGACATTTGGCTAGTTCTAAGTCCTGCCACTCCCACTATTAGTGCTGCTGTACGGGGATCTACTAGAGGCTAAAATTATGTCAAATTCAGGTATTCAGTCAGGTTGTGCTTAAAATTAGATTTTCTCATATATAAATAAAACATAGTTGCGTTGGTTGATGTTTTTATGTCTGCCTGGAGTTTAGCCGTAAAAGTCCAAAGTGGAAGATTTCTGAAAAGCAGCAGATCATCATTCTGCAAACTGAAGTAAGATTTTAAAGGGGTTTGATCATCTCTACTTTGATATACTGTATCATTTATCCTCAGGTACTGTGCTTGTGTTGCATCAAGATTTTACTAATACTTAGTTAACATTGGTACTAGATGACATAAAGGTGAAGTGGCAAAGGAGGAATGCAATCGTATTACTTTGTATGTGGATATAAGATATTCCCAGTGAGGGAGCACCATCTATATTAATGTGTCTTCTGCTCCACTGTTGTGAGCTTTGAATGTGTAATCTTATTTCCTTTTGAAAAGAACTTGTTTTTCTTCATTACATGAACAGAATTGATTTTTTGTACACCATGTTATGCTTGTAAACCCCAGCCATAATCAAATCTTGCAGCGTATATTCATGCAATTAAAACAATTCGGCTGATTTATTTGTAACTGAAAACAAATCGGTAAACAGTTGCAGATGAGCATGTTAATTAACTAAGAAAGTTGCATTTAAAAAAAAAATCCTGTATGATTATATTGCAAAATTTGATGGGATAATGTATGCATGGTTCATAAATAAAGAGAAAGCCTTCTATAAGTTCTCAATTATTAGCTAGTGACAGCTGTAGACCTATGGTGAAGATGTGAAGGCAGCAGGAATCTGAAAATCTTTCCTATAATTTAATTGTTTTTTAATTCACATTTAATCAATATATACCTTTAAGAACATTGCTTAAAGAAGAAGCCTCATCAGGAATCAAGCCTCCTGCTAGTCTAGTGATTCACATTTAATCCCTTTATGGCCATCCAACACATTTGTGCCATGGCAAAAAGGTAGGTTTTAAAGGGTAACTCCACTTTTGTGGGAAAAAAATAGCAAATAAAGAAAAAAAATAATATAGCATGTACAATTGCGACACAAGTCATATTGTAATTTTTTTTTTTGGAAAATTCTTTTTATTGAAGTTTTCACACAAACAAAACATACAAAAACAATAGACCAGCTCACCCCAACATGGGGGAGTCACACAAACAGCAACATCAAAACAGTAAAGTCCCCCCCCCCACCCCCCACCCTGGCAACCAGACCCCCAAACACAGCCGGATTCCCTCCGAAAAAAGCAGGATAATGGGACCCGGAACGACTGAGCCCCGGTGTACCAGTGCCCAGCCGTCCCCGCTCCCAGCCCACACATAAAGGAAGCATCAGACAGTTAGGTGAACATTATCATAATAAATTACAAACGCTATCTACCGTACCGTAACAGGAGACTCCACCCATGCCCTCCACACTTTCCTTAAACTTCTTGGGGCACCCTCGGGACAAATATGTTTCCTTATAAAGGGGCAACACGGCATTCACCAGACCCTTCCAGTACAGCAGGGAAGGCGGGGTCACCTTCTTCCATTGTAACAATATGGCCTTCTTGGCATAAAATAGCAATATAGTTAGAAGGGTTCTATGTGCCACCGAGGGAACCACCTCCTCCACCAAACCCAGCAGACAAACACTTGGAGTCAGCGGGACCGCAGTCATCAGCACCTCCCCTAAGCAGGTGGTAACTTCCGACCAGTAGCGCTGAATCAGCGGGCAATCCCAGAAAATATGGGACGCATCCGCCGGAGAGGCAGAGCATCGCCAGCATTCAGCGGAGGACGTGGGATAAATTTTAGCTAGTCTAGCAGGAGTGTAGTATATCCTGTGGAGAAACTTGAACTGAATAAGTTTGTCTCTAGCAGCAACGAGGTGTTTGAATGGGTCAACCCACATGTCATCCCAGTCCTCCCCCTGGAGTTCAGGAATTTCAGCGGTCCAACGCTCCCTACACTTCACAATACTTGTTGGAGTCAGTCTGAATAAATCCTTGTAAACTGAAGATAGGGTTTTGGTAAGGTCAGGATTAGTTAGCATTAATTCCAGGTCAGATGGTACCGGTTCAATCTTGGTGTCAGTAAATTGGCATTGAAAGGCGTGACGCAGCTGTAGGTATCTGAAAAAATGAGTTGAGGGTAAGTCATGTCTTGTACGTAGGTTGTCAAATGATAGCAATTCTCCCTCTGTCGTTATGTCCCCTAACGTCTTCACCCCCACAGTAGCCCACACCATAGGGTCAGGTAAGCGGTAAAAATGAGGGAGCTTTGGATTCATCCAAAGAGGGGTAGACGGGGAAAGGCCAACGTAGCTGGGGCAGGCCAGTCGTACAGTCTGGCTCCACGCCCTAATGGTAGCCTTCATTGACGCTGTCAACGGGAGGTCGGAACCCACCCCCCTGTGGAGAGCCAGACGGAGACTTTCATAGGAACCCAGATGCGCCGCCTCCAGGACCGTAGCCGAGTCCTCCTCATCCGCCCACAGCCATCGCCTCGCAAAAACCATTTGCCCAGCCAGATAATATTTCCGCCAATCAGGGAGAGCCAGACCCCCGCTACCCCAAGGCTCCTGGAGGGCCCGAAGGCCAATCCTGGGAACCCCGGGGGACCAGAGGAAGGAGCTAATAATACTGTCTAATCTGCTAAAAAACATCTTTGGAACCCACAGCGGGGAGTGGCGCAAGAAATACAGAACCACAGGGAGAAACTTCATTTTAAGGAGGGCTATTCTTCCCATTAGGGAAAGCGGAATCTTCCTCCACACCTGCACCAGGCGCTGAAGCCTAGGCAGGAGCGGGAGGAGATTCAGGTTATAATAGTCCTTCGGATGCCTAGTTACCCGGACCCCAAGGTAGGTAAATGCGTCAACCCAACCCGGGAAGGGGCCATCTCCAACTAGTGCACCAGGCACTCCTGTTACAGACAACATCGAGGACTTTCCCCAATTCACCCGGAGTCCCGAATACTTGCCAAATTCATCCAAGATCCGTAAGACAGCCTGTAAGGAAGGACCAGGATCATTAAGGAAAAGAAGCATGTCATCAGCGTATAACGCCACACACTCCTTTATGGAGCCTACTCTGACCGCCTCAAAACCCTGCGAGGAGCGCAATGCAATGGCAACCGGTTCGATGGTAAGCGCAAAAAGGAAGGGCGATAGGGGGCAACCTTGACGGGTCCCCCTACCCACCCTAAAATACACCGAGGTCAACAGACCTAAGCGAATGGCCGTACAAGGAGAAGAATATAGCAGTTTCACCCAAGTCCGGAAATTGGGGCCAAAACCCATGAGCGACAGGACCGTGTGCATATAGGTCCAGTCGACAGAGTCGAAGGCCTTTTCTATAACAATAGAGACCACTACGCGTTGCGAGGAGGCAGCTAACCGGGAGTTGGAGGTGCGTAAACAGACGCTGAATATTGGTATCCACCGATTTCCCCGGCATGAAACCCGTCTGGTCAGGGTCAACCAAGGTATGTATGACTTTCGCCAGACGATTCGCAAGGACCTTGGTTAGGACCTTCAGGTCCGCGTTCAGCAGGGCTATGGGCCTGTATGAGGAACAGTCCTCAGGGTCTTTTCCCGGTTTTGCCAGGAGCACCATATATGCATCCATCATGGACGGCGGGAGAGCCCCCCCCTCCAGGCAGTGTTGAAACAGGGCACTCAGGCGCGAGGTCAACTGCTCCGAGAACTCCTTATAGAAGTCCGCAGGGAACCCATCCGGGCCCGGAGCCTTCTGCGGCGGGAAGGAGGCAATGGCCCCTTCCACTTCTAGGGGAGTGATCGGAGCGTCTAGCAAGGCGCTATCTTCGTCAGTCAGGGTAGGTAGAGCCAGGCCACGGAGAGTAGTCTCCATGACAGCATCGTCATAGTCATGGACAGGGGCATATAAGGACTCAAAGTAATTCCTGAACTCCTCCAAAATATCCCGCGGATCAGTGAGCATTTCCCCCCTAGAACTCTTAATGTGTGGGATGTTAATAGGGGCCCTCTGATCCTCCACCAACCTAGCCAAGAATTTGCCATTTTTATCCCCTTGTGCAAAGGCAGCAGCCCTGAAATGGGAAGCCTCAGTATGGGCCAGATCAGACAGGTGGAGTGAGAGGAGACGCCTCGCCTCCAATAAGGAGGTATAAGTGGACTCGGATGGCGAAGTAGCATGATCCCGCGCCCTCTCCCTCTCCACCTCCTGCATAGACCGGAGCTCCCCATTATGATCTTTCCTGGCAGTTTTAATAGCTGAGATGCACTCCCCCCTGGCCACCGCCTTGAAGGCCTCCCAAACCACCGAAGGCTCGGCAGAGTCTACATTGCTCGCCCAGTACGTCTGGACCGCCTGTACCAGGTGGGAGGTGACCTGATCCTGTTGAAGCCAGCCCGAAGACAGTCTCCAACCCCGCTCTCCAGCCCCCAACCGGAGGTGCACTGTCAAGAGAAGCGGGTTATGATCAGACACCCCCCCAGCCAAGTAATCAGCAGCAGTCACGAGGGACTGGAAACGAGCACTACCAAAAGCCAGGTCTATCCTGGCCGCCGAGCGGTACGCAGTGGACAGGTGAGAGTACTCCCTACCATACGGATGCTTCCAACGCCATATCTCAACCAGGCCCTGAGCAGCCGCCCAGGCAACCAGATCCACCGAGGCCTGTCGGGTGGGGTTGGAAGTATCCAACGCCCCATCCAAAATCGCATTAAAATCACCCATAAATAACATAGGCAGGGAGGCATGAGCCGAGAGCTTAGCAGGCAGGTCATACAGCATCTGAACATTAAAGGGAGGAGGTACATAAACAGCAACCAAAATAAATTTGAACGAATACAATTCCATCACCACAGCCACATATCGTCCCCCCTGGTCTGAGATCACCTGGTGGACGGAACATGGAATAGATTTACTGATAAGCACCGATACACCTCTGGCATACGTGGAGTATGTGGCATGAAACGCCTTTTGAATCCACGGTTTCTTCAAAGTGAGCACCAGATTACCATCCAGGTGAGTCTCTTGCAGGAGGAGGACATGCTGCTTCGCCTGTTTCAAACATTGAAATACACTGGCCCGTTTATATTTATTGTTCAGACCTCTCACATTCCATGAGAGGAAGCGTACTGCATCAGCCATGGGCATCAATAAAAAATGTCAGCAGGGATGCAGAAAAAGAAATGTTCCACCAAAAATAGCGTAGTGAGCTGAGAGCAGGTAGCAGCAAAAGGATCCAAGACCACTGAGGCTGAAACGTTAGAGGGTCAAGTTGCCAACAAAACAATCCCAATGCCCTTATACCGGCAACAACAAAAAAAAAACAAAAACTAGTAACCATCCAGCTGGTATGAGGCTTAAGCCCAGAACTCCCCAACATCTGGAACTGTGGACGAGTGTCAAATGCGATCAAAGTCCGGCAGTCTCTTAGGTGATGACAATAGAAAAGACTCCAGAGGAGCCCCCGGAACCAACAGGGCAGCCAAGGGGCATTGCAGGAAACAGAAGGGGAAGGGTATCGCACCAGAGAGATGGCACAGGCCCACTATGCGGCCAGCATAGAACCACATGCACGATCCAGGAGGGGGAATAAACAGGTAGAGGAAGCGGCACTTCAGCGCAGACCATCCAGCCAGTCAGAAACCTCCTGCGGCGTTTCATAAAATTTAACTGCGCCATTGTATTGGATCCTGAGCCGACTGGGATACATCATGCTGTACTTAATCTCCTTATCCCTGAGTCGTTTGCGCACCTCCGTGAACGAACGACGTTTCCTCTGGGTTTCCGCAGAGAAGTCAGGGAAAAGCATAATCCGGGTATTTTCAAAGTGCAAATCCTGGTGTTTCCTGGCCTCCGATAGCAGCATGTCCCGATCCCTATAATTCAGGTACTTAACTAGGAAAGGCCTCGGCGGAGCTCCGGGCGGTCGGGCACCCATCGGAACCCGGTGGGCTCGCTCAACCACATAGGTAGGCGGGAGATCCGAAAGGGACAGGAGCTGTTTAAAGAACTGTTCAGCAAAGATGGCCGGCCTAGTCCCCTCTGCCCCTTCAGGGAGTCCCACCACCCGGACATTATTGCGGCGCTGGCGGTCCTCTGCGTCATCAGCTCTATGTTGCAGGGATTTGACCAGGTGCTGTAGGTCCGCCAACTGTGAGGCATGGGAGTGGGTACTATCTTCCACCTCGGAAATGCGCTCCTCCGCTGTAGTAATGCGGCCCCTCATTTTGTCCAGGTCATGCCTGATTAATGTGCACTCGGAGGCAAGGTGGTCTATCTTGACCATGAGCGCCGCTTTGCTACTGTCAATTGCAGCCAGGATGGGGGCCGTGATGGCTCGCTGGTCCTGCTCCTGCAGTCATATTGTAATTTAATGTTATTAAAAATTACCTTTCCTTTTCTGTCTGCAGCTGCTGTATTTTTCTGATAATGCAATGGAAGCTGGCTACCTGGAGTTGTTCTGTACACAGAATATGTACTGATCACACTCCAGAAACATAATTTCCTGCTTGACACTTTTGACACATTCTTGGTGAATAGGTAGGGATACTATGTACCCATTCACATGGGGGGGGGGGGGCGGGATCTGGGGATTTGGCCAATCATCAGCAATCAATGCACTGCAAGAGCGCAGTGCATTATGGGGCTCTCATCGGCAGGCGAACTTCCCGCTGAGCGCCTACATTCGACTCAAACACACAGGCCATCCCTAGTGCTGAGCACATGCCTACTGCAAGCTCTCAACACAAAAACCAAACTGTCAAAGACAGCCCCCATTCCCGGGTTAAGATCTGTAGCTAGCGGTATCGGCTTACGATCCTTGCTCAGGTGTTCCGAACTATTTTAAGGGACTCCAGTTGGGAAGGGGTTAAAGACAATAATCTGTGTTTTAGAAAAAAAAAAAACACTGAAGGATTGTGAGGAAGAGCACATTGTAAAATGTATTATCATTGACTGTAAGCTCCACCCCTGCAGGAAGCCAAATTTGTAAGTGTTTCTTTTTTGTAGCTCCAGTAGTGCCTTGTCACTACACTCTGCTGTCTGTGCTACAAATGCGTCCATCAGGCACATTAACATCATAATCATTCATCTGCTGGTTTAGAAGCTGTCCACAGGACACGCATTATAGATCTGAGTATGTTTACATGCCCCCTCCTCCTAGCTGACTCACTCCCCTCTCCCTGCATGAATGACACTGTACTATGTATCTGTGAATGCTGATATGTCCCCTCCCCCTGCATGAGTAGTGATGGCTCTGATCCTGGGTGCATGCTCGCTGAAGGATATAATGTCAATCACAACGAATTACCTATTCAACTTGTATTGAGCAGTATGGTCAAACAGCAGCTGGGGGAGTGGGGGCACACTGTCAACAATGCTAGCTCATAAGCTACAGCAGCAAAATGGGGCAAAGTACAGTATGTGTATGTATGGAGACAGGAGAAACAGAACATTTTTGAGACTTCCTATTTAAGTTTAAGGGGAACTTTAAGCAAATGTATGTGTGCATAGTCGTAAAACTGCGTTATCACCTGTAATTCTTCTTTTGTTTCCATCCCCAGCCTTACCTTTCACTCCCTTCCCATTGGAGCACCCCTGACCCTGTACAAAAAAAAAATCAATATGCTTACATTTTTGCCAGGTGCTTTTGGCTTAGTCTAGTGATGTGACATAATGAAAAATTGCAGCAAAGAAGAGGGTCTACATAATCACATGGCACCACTCTCTGCGGGTTTCTCCTGTGAGTCCGGGTTGGGAAGCTAAGCCTTAAAGTGGAAGTCCAGTCAAATCCAAACTGTACATAAAGCGGAGTTCAACCCAAAAAAGGAAGCTCAGCTTATCTGCTTCATCCCCCCTTTCGGTGCCACATTTGGCACCTTTCCATGTAAGGGCGCCATGGCAACCTACATCATTTGCAGCCTCTCCTCCTTCCCCCGGCTGCCTTCTGGGAAACACACACAGGTCCCAGGGGAAAGTGGGACCATTCAGAAAGTACAGCGCGACTCGCTCATGCGTAGTAGGAAAGGCTTCACTTCATGTTTTCCTTAGTAAGGATGCCGGCGCCTGCAACCGGAGCCGATGGACGGGTCGGCTTTACATCAGGGTTCCCCTTTACATTAGGATCCACAGATTTCACCCTTTACAATGTAAGGGGAAATCCTAAAGACCCCCACAGACTGTGTGGTTTGGCTGGCTGGGTGCTGTCACTGACCTGACCTCCAGGCTCCTCCATTTCTCACTCAAGTACAGCAGGGCAGCCATACACGGTCCATTCTGAGCGGCTCGCTCCTCTACTTTGATTCCTCCTCTTCTCCACCAAGAAAGGACTGTCCCATCGGCGCTCTCGATCCCGGCCTGGCTCCCCCTGCTGTAATTCATAAAAGGTGCCACTGTGCGCCCAGCCTCCTGTCCCCCCTGTCAGACTCCAAGCCCATCCGAGCCTGGCTGGCTACAGAATTGTGCATGTTCAGAAGTCAGCCCGTGGCCATATTTTTTATAGTTTAATGTTTTTATTGAAAGAAAGAAAATACAAATGGTAGAAAATTTCACATACAAGGACCCATACATTTTTTAGGTATACATAGCAATAAGAACACTCGTACATTAATAATGCTTGAAAGAATGAACTAAAAAAAAAAACCTTCTACTATAGATTGTTTTATACCAGAGAGCCTTCTGGTAAACACCCTAAGATGTAAGAATGGTGCACGGCCATATTTTTTATCCGTAATGGACATGTACAGACAGTTTGTAAATCAGACGATTTACGGATGGTTGGCAACCCCAGGACTGGTGAAGCAATGGATGACTTTACATTTAGCTTTGACTATTTTAGGGTAAGCTTGACTACAACTAGGTTAGCTCTAAGGGAGAGGGCTTGTCCCTCGAAATGTGTCAGTATGTACAGTATATGCTGCAATTTGCTGAAGGAGCACTTCCATTGAACATTTTGAAGATAGAGATGTGAGGAGGTCCTGTCCATGAGATGTGATGGATGATTACATGTTGCATGAGACTATTGTGCTTTTTTATTTTTTGTATTTTATTGCAGTTTTAGGATTTCCCCCACTCTGAAGAGAGCTGTGAAGTCTTGAAAAATTCTAAGGCTGGGGTCACACTAATGCAAATTTGATGCAGGTTTCCTCTCAATGGAGCTGGTTCACACACCTCAGTGGTGGCTGCAGAGTGGATTGCACAAGGGTCCTGTGCGTCTTTAGCCCCGTACACACACGTCGAAAATTGGCAGGGAATTTTCAGCCAACGTCCGATCTGCCAATTTTCGGCTTGTTAGTATTATGCTTCCGACAACCAACTCCGACTTTTCGGCAGAAAAAAAATCTGGTGTGCAGACTATAAAATTTTTGTTGGCCGTCAACACAACGGCCGATTTTCGTGCAGTCAGTACAGATTTCGACAGGGAAAAATCTGATGATGTAAAATGGTGTCGCGCTAATCCATATCCAACAATGCTGAAAACAGACTGATATATAGGAGTACGTCCCAAATGTGCTGGCAGAGTCCACATCCACTGTAATGATGGAGAAATGTGAAACAGGAAAGACCACCACCATCAAAATAACAGGGTACTCTTACCGACTGTACAGACCCCTACGGGTCAAAACAAGCCCAGAATGTATTGCTGACACTGACAGGAAGGGACCAGACAATTTCCAGGAGCCTCTTTCCAATGATAATAGAACTGGGTTCCCCCAACTCCTCCTTCAGGCACTCGGGAAATATAAAAGACAGAATCCCCTCATGGTGTAGCATTTCAACAAAGCGTTTATTTTGAGAAGATAAAAAGCAGCTTACATTTCCATAGATGTATACTCGCAAATCGGTAGCGTGGGTTTCTAACCGACAAAATGGCCGCCGCGTCCCTCGTCTGCGCATGCGTCTCGGCGCCAGCCAATCCCGACGCGTTTCGTCATAGAATGACGTCGTCAGGGGTGTGGCTTGGCCCGAGACGCTCGCCAATAAATAGCAGAGGGAGGCAGGATAATCAGGCCTAGTCCGGAAGTCCGCCTATCATAGGCACCTTGTGAAAACCGTACGTGACACCTAGCCCAGAAGTAAACGCCCCTCATGGGCACTATAGAGACCGGACCTCACTTACTCATAGCTGTCTGCAATTGCTGTCTACCCACGGAGAACAGACAGATACGAGTAAATTGTAGAAAACCCGATGGAAACATCTTAGCATACAACGGGCCTCTTAGATCATTTTTAATGATCAAAACTAATCCCAAATTAAATTAAGAATAGTTGTTTAAGCAAAAAGGCACAAACTGGGAAGCAGCTCCATCTTGTGGCCAAGAAACCCATTACACCGCTACACCGAAAAGAGCCAAATATACATATTTCACATTAAAAGTTAACATATTCTAAAGTTATAAAAATGACATCCCAATGGCTTAAGCCTTTAGATGGTAAATTTAAACGGCTACATGACCAACAAAATCAATGGCCGTGATGTCATAATACTCAACTTAAATGACACAAAAAACACTACATAAAATGATAATACGTAAAAAACAAGAATAAGGAGGTACTAGAGGAAGAATCAAAGGAGTGGAGGATACTAGGAATTGTTAATGAAAGCGTTTAAGTCCCACTGGATATTCAAACCGAAAGGGACATAACATTTCATCCTGTAGATCCAGGAGGTTTCAAGCTTAGAAACACCTTTCGTCTTGTTACCTCCTCTCCAACTACCCTCAAAGCGGTCTATGTCCAAAAACAAAGTGCCACTAGGATCCCGATTATGACATATGTCATAATGACGGGATACACTGTGTTTTGGGAACCCTTTTGCAATATTCGCAACATGCTCTTGTAGGCGAACATGGAGCTGGCGAATAGTGCGGCCTACATAATCTTTACCGCATGGACACCTTAATAAGTATACTACATGCGTAGTACAACAGGAGATGAACGGCCGTATCTTATGGGATTCCTGTGTGGCTGATGATTGGAAGGAGTCTATTCTCCTACCCCCTGCAATGTTTATTTTGCAAATGGTACATTTCCTACAGGGATAAAACCCTCCCCTCTCCTGAAAGAAATCCTTTTAGGTGGATTTTGAATATTTGGCGCTATCTGCAAACGCAGTGGTGGTACCCCTCTGAACACCACTGAGGGTGCTTCAGGGAGAGAGGGACCCAGAACACTGTCATTGCCTAAGACTTGCCAATGTTTCCTGAGGATCTTCTTGACAGAGTAGTGTTGCACCGAATACGAGGAAAAAAATGCATGCTGGAAAGCATCACTCTTAACCTTCGGTTTTGGTCTCAACAACAGATCAGTCCTTTCTCTCTGGTCCGCTTTGAGAAAGGCTCTATCCAATTCCTCATGGCAATAGCCTTTCTCCAGGAATCGCTCACGGAGGATCACGGCCTCATTAAGAAGGTCACTCCTAGTTGAGCAATTACGCTTCAACCTAAGGAATTGACTGACAGGAACGGATTTCAACCATGGCAGCTGGTTGTCTCGATAAATCCGTTCCTGTCAGTCTCCTTGAAAAAGGTCGAAGTAACCAGACGTCCCTCCAACACCCTGATCTTGAGGTCCAAAAAATGTATCTCAGACCTGCTGGACTCAAACTGCAGGGAGATACCTCTGTCATTGGTATTAAGGGTGGACATAAAATGGCTCAGGGAATCGGAATCACCATCCCATAGGAGGAGGATGTCGTCGATGTACCTGCGCCAGAGGACCAACCCCGGCACAGGAACACCACCGACAACATCCTCCTCCCATCTGGCCATAAATAGATTCGCCATGCTGGGCGCAAATTTAGCGCCCATGGCAACACCACGACATTGCCGGTAATAGAGGTTATCGTACCAGAAATAGTTGTGTTGCATGGCGAACTCTAATAGGGATAACAAAAACTCCCTCTGAAAACTCAGCAAGGTATCCTGTCCCAGATAATGGGCAACTGCCTCCATACCGTGATGATGTGAAATGATAGTGTATAAAGAAGACACATCCGCAGTTGCTAAGATGTAACTATCTTTCCATGTTGTCTGGGCTAATTCATTGATTACCTGCGTAGAATCCCGGAGGAAGGAAGGTGTCTTCAACACTAGAGGTTGCAGAAAGCTGTCGATATATTTACCCACCCGGGAGGTGACAGAGTCAATGCCACTGATGATGGGTCTCCCGGGTGGGTTCACCAAGTCCTTATGGATCTTCGGTAGATAATACATCACCGGGATCCGATGTGCCGAGGGGACCAAAAAGTCCCTTTCCTTCTCGGTCAACAGCTTTTGCTGAAAACCCCTATCTACCAACACCTGAAGTTCCTTCTTGTAGCTAATCGTGGGATTCCTGGGCAAAGGAACATAAGTGTTCCGATCAGATAGCAGTCGTTTATTGGCGAGCGTCTCGGGCCAAGCCACACCCCTGATGACGTCATTCTATGACGAAACGCATCGGAATTGGCTAGCGCTAAGACGCATACGCAGACGATGGACGCGGCGGCCATTTTGTCGGTTAGAAACCCACGCTACTGATTTGCGAGTATACATCTATGGAAATGTAAGCTGCTTTTTATCTTCTCAAAATAAACGCTTTGTTGAAATGCTACACCATGAAATGCTACACCATGAGGGGATTCTGTCTTTTGTATTTCCCGAGTGCCTGAAGGAGGAGTTGGGGGAACCCAGTTCTAATATCATTGGAAAGAGGCTCCTGGAAATTGTCTGGTCCGGTTCATCTCCTGTTGTACTACGCATGTAGTATACTTATTAAGGTGTCCATGCGGTAAAGATTATGTAGGCCGCACTATTCGCCAGCTCCATGTTCGCCTACAAGAGCATGTTGCGAATATTGCAAAAGGGTTCCCAAAACACAGTGTATCCCGTCATTATGACATATGTCATAATCGGGATCCTAGTGGCACTTTGTTTTTGGACATAGACCGCTTTGAGGGTAGTTGGAGAGGAGGTAACAAGACGAAAGGTGTTTCTAAGCTTGAAACCTCCTGGATCTACAGGATGAAATGTTATGTCCCTTTCGGTTTGAATATCCAGTGGGACTTAAACGCTTTCATTAACAATTCCTAGTATCCTCCACTCCTTTGATTCTTCCTCTAGTACCTCCTTATTCTTGTTTTTTACGTATTATCATTTTATGTAGTGTTTTTTGTGTCATTTAAGTTGAGTATTATGACATCACGGCCATTGATTTTGTTGGTCATGTAGCCGTTTAAATTTACCATCTAAAGGCTTAAGCCATTGGGATGTCATTTTTATAACTTTAGAATATGTTAACTTTTAATGTGAAATATGTATATTTGGCTCTTTTCGGTGTAGCGGTGTAATGGGTTTCTTGGCCACAAGATGGAGCTGCTTCCCAGTTTGTGCCTTTTTGCTTAAACAACTATTCTTAATTTAATTTGGGATTAGTTTTGATCATTAAAAATGATCTAAGAGGCCCGTTGTATGCTAAGATGTTTCCATCGGGTTTTCTACAATTTACTCGTATCTGTCTGTTCTCCGTGGGTAGACAGCAATTGCAGACAGCTATGAGTAAGTGAGGTCCGGTCTCTATAGTGCCCATGAGGGGCGTTTACTTCTGGGCTAGGTGTCACGTACGGTTTTCACAAGGTGCCTATGATAGGCGGACTTCCGGACTAGGCCTGATTATCCTGCCTCCCTCTGCTATTTATTGGCGAGCGTCTCGGGCCAAGCCACACCCCTGACGACGTCATTCTATGACGAAACGCGTCGGGATTGGCTGGCGCCGAGACGCATGCGCAGACGAGGGACGCGGCGGCCATTTTGTCGGTTAGAAACCCACGCTACCGATTTGCGAGTATACATCTATGGAAATGTAAGCTGCTTTTTATCTTCTCAAAATAAACGCTTTGTTGAAATGCTACACCATGAGGGGATTCTGTCTTTTATATTTCCCGAGTGCCTGAAGGAGGAGTTGGGGGAACCCAGTTCTATTATCATTGGAAAGAGGCTCCTGGAAATTGTCTGGTCCCTTCCTGTCAGTGTCAGCAATACATTCTGGGCTTGTTTTGACCCGTAGGGGTCTGTACAGTCGGTAAGAGTACCCTGTTATTTTGCTTGGTGGTGGTCTTTCCTGTTTCACATTTCTCCATCATTACAGTGGATGTGGACTCTGCCAGCACATTTGGGACTTACTCCTATATATCAGTCTGTTTATCAGCATTGTTGGATATGGATTAGCGCGACACCATTTTACAACATCTCTTTGAAGATATATGTTCTCTATCTTTTTGTGTCAGCTGCTTTCCTGAGATTGACTTTTAATTCATTGATTTTATTCATTCGTGTATGTTTTGAAACGATTTTAGCGCAGAAATTTTACCATTTAAAAATCTGATGAGCAAGTCTGGGCATGCTCAGTGAAGAAAGAACACAAAGAAAGCAACCCAACACATGACATCACTTCTGAAGTAGAATTTTGTTGGGTGAGAAAATTCGTGTGCAGTCTAGGCACATTCCAACCAACAAAACACAACTCTGGACAAAAGACGGACGATCGGTCGGCCGATAATCGTTGCGTGTGTACGGGGCTTTAGGCTCCATTTCAGGTCTGAATTCAGGCAATAATTGGGGCCTGATACGTCCCTGAAATGGAGAACAGGGATGCACCTGACCTCCTGCTGTGAGCCGCTCTGCACTTATTGTGAACCCAACCTGAAACGGAGAACAGGGATGCACCATACCCCTGATGTGAGCCCCATCCGTATTAGGTGTGAACCCAGTCTAAAACTTTATAGGAGCTGTACTTGTGTATGAGAAGATTTTTCCTATCATAACCCTGACCTATACCGTTTAACAATCAAGTGCTGGCAGTGTGTTTGTTTCATATCATTTTTTTGAACTCCAGGCGAATAGATAAATACAAAGAGGAAACACCTATAAGGTCGCTGACGAAGGATCTATATTTGTGTCCAGCCAATCTTGAGATTCACACAGCATAGTTAGGTGGATGACACCACTTGCAGTTAGTAGCAGACAGATGAGCTCATCTTTCTGCTTTCGCATCAAGCATGTTCTTTGTCAATGCATTTGCATGCTGCACACCAGACTGGCTCCTGTTCCTGCTTCTTCCTTTTCTAGTCTGAGAGCTGCTGCATAAGGAATTGTAAGATTTTGACTACCATGATACATTCAGGTACTTACCCTGGTGTCATTAAAAAAAATAAATAAATTAGAAAACATTTAAAAATGTATTCATTCTTATGGGACCAACTAAGTGTACTTCATAAAGGCCTACCTCTTTCCTAAATATAGATTGTTAAATAATAGTCAGAATTTTGGCTACCTGATTAGACTCTGGTATACTAGATCTCATACACAATGATCAAACTGGATGTGTGACTGGCAATTCAACTAAGATCAATATTCCTAGAACTTAGGTGATGGTTTAATTTGCACGACATATCCTAGAGACATGCACCTTGGCCTCTTTAGGTAGAGCAAATGCCTTTAAATCTATAGAGTGGCCTTCCTTGCAGGCCTGTCTTACGCACTTTGGCCTGGGCTCAAATAATGTAATTTTATTTATTTATTTATTTTTACTAGTAATGGTGGTGATCTGTGATTTCTAGCGCGACTGCGACATTGCGGCAGACAGATCAGACCCCTAACTGACATTTTTGAAATTTTTGGAGGGACCAGTGATATTACTACAGTAATCAGTGCAAAAAATATGCACTGTTACTGTAGTAATGACATTGGCAGGGAAGAGGTTAACCTAGTGGGTAATCAAGGGGTTAAATGTAAACCTAGGGGAGTGATTACTAACTGTGGGGGGTTGGGCTTTCGAAATGACCATAGAGACCTGTGATCCCATATAGAAGGTGGGGGTGGGAGGGGGAGAGCGACACCGGGGGTGTGCGCTCGCCTCCTAGCAACACATGCACGACTGACGTACCCCTATGTCAGTTCGCGCAGGAGGGGCTGCCTACCGCAGTATATCTGTGGCAGGCAGTCCGGAACAGGTTAATGTGCTTCCAATACATGGCCCCGTTCATTGGCCACTCAATGCAGCAGAGTTGGTCTGTATCTTTTGCAGAGAAAAAGACCAAAATTGAGGTCTTTGCATTAACTCTGCTCGCTGTGTGTTTGGAGGAAGAAAAATGCTGACTATGACCATAAGAACACCATCCCTACAGGTGAAAAAGTTTCTCTGCTAAAGGTAATGACCTTACTGCCGCATCGAGGGGCCAATGGATGGGGCCATGTATTGTAAACTATTGGATGAGAAGCTTCTTCACTCAGCCAGAACACTGAAGATGGGTCATGGTTAGGTCTTCCAGCATGACAATGACCCAAAACATACCGCCAAGGCAACAAAGAAGTGGCTCAAGAAGAAGCACATTAAGGTCAAGGAGTAGCCTAGCCAGTCTCCAGATCTGTAAAAAAGAGTGGACCAAAATTCCTCCTGAGATGTGTGCAAACTTGGTAACCAACTACAAGAAATGTCTTACCTCTGTGCTTGCTTGCTAACAAGGGTTTCTCCACCAAGTACTAAGTCATAATAAACAGGCAAAAAATTTGGGGGAGCATACCCATGTATTTCCAAAGCTGCTGCAGCTATGAACCAAAAGACATGTATATTAAAAAAGAATAGCGCGCAAATGCAAAAGAAATTACTACCAAATCTGAGGAGAGTCCATAAATAAAAATGGGGGTTTGGTCCCACCATATGGCCATATCGTGCTCAAGCCCACTACTGCGTCAAAGTACCCCATTATCAGTGGGTCCTACACTATCCATGAAAAAGAGATGAATCCAGCCTTTCTAACCCTTGGACATAATACTCCTTGCTGGGAAAAGATGTGCAAATGCACTACAGGGGACTCCTCCTATATCCACTTGATGGTGGACACTGATTGAGTACAGGTGTGTGTGGGGGGTGGGGAGGGCTGCTCAACCTCGATAGTCTGGTCAGACCGAATACATAATAAACAGGCAAAAAATTTGGGGGAGCATACCCATGTATTTCCAAAGCTGCTGCAGCTATGAACCAAAAGACATGTATATTAAAAAAGAATAGCGCGCAAATGCAAAAGAAATTACTACCAAATCTGAGGAGAGTCCATAAATAAAAATGGGAGTTTGGTCCCACCATATGGCCATATCGTGCTCAAGCCCACTACTGCGTCAAAGTACCCCATTATCAGTGGGTCCTACACTATCCATGAAAAAGAGATGAATCCAGCCTTTCTAACCCTTGGAGATAATACTCCTTGCTGGGAAAAGATGTGCAAATGCACTACAGGGGACTCCTCCTATATCCACTTGATGGTGGACACTGATTGAGTACAGGTGTGTGTGGGGGGTGGGGAGGGCTGCTCAACCTCGATAGTCTGGTCAGACCGAATACATAATAAACAGGCAAAAAATTTGGGGGAGCATACCCATGTATTTCCAAAGCTGCTGCAGCTATGAACCAAAAGACATGTATATTAAAAAAGAATAGCGCGCAAATGCAAAATAAATTACTACCAAATCTGAGGAGAGTCCATAAATAAAAATGGGGGTTTGGTCCCACCATATGGCCATATCGTGCTCAAGCCCACTACTGCGTCAAAGTACCCCATTATCAGTGGGTCCTACACTATCCATGAAAAAGAGATGAATCCAGCCTTTCTAACCCTTGGACATAATACTCCTTGCTGGGAAAAGATGTGCAAATGCACTACAGGGGACTCCTCCTATATCCACTTGATGGTGGACACTGATTGAGTACAGGTGTGTGTGGGGGGTGGGGAGGGCTGCTCAACCTCGATAGTCTGGTCAGACCGAATACATAATAAACAGGCAAAAAATTTGGGGGAGCATACCCATGTATTTCCAAAGCTGCTGCAGCTATGAACCAAAAGACATGTTTATTAAAAAAGAATAGCGCGCAAATGCAAAAGAAATTACTACCAAATCTGAGGAGAGTCCATAAATAAAAATGGGGGTGCATTTGCACATCTTTTCCCAGCAAGGAGTATTATCTCCAAGGGTTAGAAAGGCTGGATTCATCTCTTTTTCATGGATAGTGTAGGACCCACTGATAATGGGGTACTTTGACGCAGTAGTGGGCTTGAGCACGATATGGCCATATGGTGGGACCAAACCCCCATTTTTATTTATTATTTTATTTTAATTTATAGCATGTGTTTTATGTGTTTTTTTCTGGATTTTTGGTTGATATTCTGTCTCTATCATTTAAAATACACCTATGATAAAAAATTATAAATCCTTACTTTCTTTGTCAGCGGGCATACTCACAAAATCTGCAGGGGATCAAATACTTATTTCCCCCACTGTACTTACTACTTATGCCTACTTTGACATACTAAGTTTGGGATGATGGGTTCTTCTGAAGTATATATCATCAGCAATCCACAACCAGCTGATCCAGTTCTCAGTTTTTCTTCAGGCATGTTAATCTATAGTCTGTCTCCACAAGTTGGGCATATGACCACCCCAAATTCTATATGATGTACTGGACTTCTGATGAACTGAACCTAAGCAATCAAGTTATAACCAATTTCTGGATGGGGTGATTGCCTGCCTCACTAATCTTTTATGCCTACCTGTCTAGTATGCTACAATTTGCCTATTTGGTTTATTAGAAAAAGAACGCTGGCCACATTACTTGGGCAGTTGTCTATGGGAAACATTATTTATTCATTCAAGGCCTTAGCTATATTACCTGAATGAACTCATACCCCCAGCATGTCTCAATGAAAACTAATAATAAACCAGATCATTCCATATGAGAACCTTATGAACAGACGCAGAAATTGTCCTCCCAAATGTCCTCCCAAATGTTATTAAGTCTATGTGTGTCCAGACGGATACACCCTGGCCTGTTTACTAAGATTTCTGAATACATTTACCTTAACCACTTCAATACAGGGCACTTTTTTTAAACGTATAAAATTTTGCAAATAAGTAATTTTTGTTCATAAATTTGGGTCAAAATTTATACTGCTACATATTTTTGGTAAAAATAACCCAAATTACTGGATATCATTTAACTGTGTGAAAATTATAGAGTCTACAAGGTATGGTGCCAATCATTGAAAATTGATCACACCTGATGTACTGACGGCCTATCTCATTTCTTGAGTCACTGAAATGTCAGGACAGTACAAATACCCCAAAATGACTCTTTTTGGAAAGTAGATAGTCCAAGGTATTTAGTAAGAAGCATGGTGAGTTTTTTGAAGTTTTAATTTTTTCCCACAATTCTTGGGAAAATGAAGAAATTCATTTTTTTGTTTTTTTTACACAAAATTGTCATAATGACACGTTAGTTACACACAGAATATGCATACTTGCAAATACACCCCAAAATACATACTACTCCACCTGAGTATGGCGATACCACACATGTGAGACTTTTACACAGCCTGGCCACATAGAGTGGTCCAACATGCAGGGAGCACCGTCAGGTGTTCTAGGAGCAAATTACACATATCATTTCCTGTTGACCTATCACATTTTGAAGGCCCTGGAGCACCAGAACAATGGAAACACCCACCAAATGACCCCATTTTGGAAAGCAAACACCCCAACGTATATCCTAGGAGGCATAATTAGAGCCATTTTCATTGGCTCTTTACCCTAATCGGGGATAGGCTGCGTCCTGAGAGAATGGGTGGCTGTCATATGATGCCCGCCCTGAGGGAGGGATTGTTTCTAGCGGTATCATTTTACAATGCGCTGGTGGGGAAGGGGTTAAAGGGTATTTCAGATTGAAGTGCTGACAACCCTGCTTAAGATTTCAGGGCAGCAAAGAAAGGGTGCACAGAAAGTTACAAGCTATCTAGATTTCTACACGGATGACATTTTTTTTGCACTTAGGCTTGATTTACACTGCTGTGATTTGACTTTCAGTGCTTATACAGTGCCTGATACTTGGATGCTACTTGGATGTGGTTTGCATTTTCTATGGGGCCAAAGTCACACTGAAATTGCACCAATGAAGTACAGGAACCTTTTCCAACAACGTTGTGTGCTGAGTTGCATTGATGTGAACGGACATCATTGTAATTTCAATTGTTATGCAATTCTGTTATGCCATTCTGTGTAACTCAAGTTGCATCTGAAGTCGCACTACTGTGAACCAGGACAGATAGCAAAACAGTTTTAATGGATTATAATGTATAACAAAACAAAAGTGAGCAAATATGAGAAGTTCATTATCGAATTTCATTTTTTAAACATGAGAAGTTCATTATTGAAGTTTTCTTTCACTTTAACACTCTATATTTAATAAAACAATCTGTGTCATCAACTTGTGTCATCAACTTTAACCTTCAGCAAGATGTTCGTTTACCTATGACTATGTTCAAAACCTAAAGTGCTACTAAAGGCAAAATGAAAAATGTCACATATGATGCAGTCTGTCACTAGCATTAACAAAGCAGTACTCCCTGTAACTTCCCGTGTTTTATCAGTTGATCCTTTATCAGTTGATCCTTTATCAGTTGATATAACTTTATCCAGTTATTTCTCAACGTCCTTTAACAGACCAAGCTGTGCAGCAAAAGTGGAAGGTACTCATGATGTATAATGCCACATTTTTGTGTGTCCACTGCTGGTAGAATAGTGTCAACTTTCTGTGGGTCCTCTGTGAGAGGAATTAGATCCCTCTCTGAGGGTAGCAATGCACCCATTTCTGTGGATGGAAGAGTACCCCTTCTTGTGGGTGTTCTGTGGGTGGAATTAGGCCCCTTTCTGTGGGTCTTCTGTGGGTTGAATTAGGCTCCCGGTGGGTGGAATGCCCCTTTCTGAGGGTTTGAATAGGCCCCTTTTTTGGTACTGCACTCATTACCGCCACCAAAAGGTGGTGTTAAATGTCATACCTTTTTTTAGTTCCTGTTTTGTTTGTCAATTGGACTTAATAGATTACCGCACAATTTTTTGCGATAGTTACCAACAATTTTTTTTCATTGTTTACCCCAAAATTGTTATTTATTTTAAATGAATTGGACTTTATTTATCTCATGCAATAATTTATGCAAATTAATAACATGATACCCTTACCGCAAGCAGTAAAGCTTAGTGAATTGACCCCTATCTAACAAGTAAGCTATGCCTTTATATAAAAACAAACTGTGCAGCATTAATTAAAGTTGGATAATACCCTGGTTATGAGTGTAAGCCATTTAGATACTCCCGAAGCCTGGCCAAAAAAATTCCAGAGATGGCATTATCCCGTCCTGCCTTGTTGATAGAACATTGCTAAGGCCCCTTTCACACAGGCGGACCGTTCAGATCCGCCTGTCAGTTTTTTTGGAGAATCTGAATGGTCACCCCATGCATCTCTATGGGGCATCAGATGTCAGCGGAGACATGTCCGCTGACATCCGATCCGTCAAATCTGGACGGATGGAAACCCTATTTTCCATCCGTCCAGCGGATGGGATCGGATGGGATTGGATGAGAATGGACAGAAGGTCCGTTCCCATCCAATGTCCCCATTGAGATGCATGGGGACCTGATAGCTGTGTCTCCGCACATAGCGCAGAGACACAGCTGTCTTCCTCCTGCTCAGCGGGGGATCCGCGTATCGATCCCCCCGCTGAGAAAAACGGAGTCCGCCTGACGGACTCTGTGTGTGAAAGGGGCCTTAGTCACTCCCAGCTGCTCACCATCACCATCGCAGGAGCGAGCTCTAAAGTCTCTGCGCATGTGTTTGGTTTGAGCTCAGAGACACTGTGAAAGGAGAGAAAAAGGGCATGCAATGATTTTTGAATCAGCTGGGAGTGTATTAACAACATCCGAGCAACAAGGCAGGATGAAATGATGCCATCTTTGGGAGTTTTTCGGCCAGGCTTTGGGAGGAACATAAATGGCCTTCACCTACAATAATTAACTTTGGTCAAAGTTGCACAGTTTGTTTTTATTTACAGGCACCCCTTACTTGCATAGGTGTTTTTTGGTAAGGGGGAATTAATCCTTTAAAGTTTTGTTTTTGGGTTTAATACTGCTTTAAAGGGCAAGCGATACAGCACCATATCAGCAGACTGAAGCGTAATTCATAATCCAGTAAACTAAGAAGATTTCAGCACAAGTGTAGAGAAGAACCTAGCCATTCAAGAAAAGATGCGTTATCATGCATAGCTTGCTCCTCAGATGAAGATGTACATAATAATTAATAAACTCCACCAGTGCCCCTTTAATTGCACTTTTTTGAATATTCACCAAAAGGCAGTTGGGTTGTGTAATGTGCCCTTGTCATAAATAAAGTAATATACACAGAAGCAGAAAGAATTTCTGTAAGTAAAGTTGACCTTGTCTCATTTAAGCTGGATGTGTTACTTTGTTGACATAAAAGTTTTTGATCATGTACCACTATAATTGTTGGTTACTCTACAAGAGGACAAACCTGCAGCCGATTCTATCTGACATGTCTTTGCGCTTCTTATTGCCAGTGTTTTCCACCAACTGATCATCGCAGCAAGTCAACCTGCAAATGAGCACTGTAGAGCACTTTAATGAGACCCTTATCTCTAGCCAACTTAAGATGCTCTCACTAGGCTCCTGCAATGCTCTCTTCTCCTGTTGAATGGCAGAGACTCTACATAATCCTTCTATTACACACAATGCATCACTGTCAGAAATGTCAGGTTGAAAGGGACTCAGGACTCTGAAGCCACTTATTGCATCATTCTTTTGCTGTGCTAAGGTACACTGCCTGGCACACTGATTAGAGCAATTACTCAGCATTGCCTGTCACAGCCAATCAGATTTGTGCAGCCTGACTGTGGAATTGACCCAGACCTGCCTTCCCAGTAAGCTTTATTATTTAGAGTTGGCTGTGCCTTTAGTGCTCCAATGTTACAATCCCAACTTGAAAACATTAACAAGCGAACTGGCTTCCTAGCAATTATTTTGCTTATCATTCCTTTACGTGCTACCATTATTTCAGGCTCATTTTTCTCTTTTCCCTTTGCTTTTTGATGTGTTGGGTATTCAGAGACACGCTGATGATAGAATAACGCGGCGTGCTCATTCTAGTAAATAAATGTACACTAATAGGCAGGATGTAGTGTAAATACACTCAGCATGTTTAAAAAAAAAAAAAAATATATATATATATATATATATATATATATATAATGCGGAAAAAATTAAAGGAACACTTTGAAAACACATCAGATCTCAATGGGTAAAAATATCATGCTGGATATCTATACTGATATGGACTGGGTAATGTGTTAGGAATGAAATGATGCCACACTGTTTAATGGAAATGAAAATTATCAACCTACTGAGGGCTGAATTCAAAAGACACCCCGAAAATCAAAGTGAAAAAATGATGCAGCAGGCTAGTCCATTTTGCTGAAATTTCATTGCAGCAACTCAAAATGGTACTCAGTAGTTTGTGTGGCCCCCACATGCTTGTATTCATGCCTAACAACATCGGGGCATGCTCCTAATGAGACGACTGATGGGGTCCTGGGGTATTTCCTCCCAGATCTGGACAAGAGCATCACTGAGCTCCTGAACAGACTGAGGTGCAACCTGGCAGCGTTGGATGGACTAAAACATAATGTCCCAGAGGCGTTCTATTGGATTTAGGTCAGGCGAGCGTGGGGGCCATTCAATGATATAAATTCTTTGGCTGCATACTCTCACCACATGAGGTCAGGCATTGTCATGCACCAGGATGAACCCAGGACCCACTGCACCAGCATAGGGTTTGACAATGGGTCCAAGGGTTTCATTTCAAAACCTAATGGCAGTAAGGGTGCCATTGTCTATCATGAAAAGCTTTGTGCTTCCCTAATGGATATGCCTCCCCGAACCATCACTGACCCACCCCCAAACTGGTCATGCTGAACAATGTTACAGGCAGCATAATGTTCTCCACAGCTTCTCCAGACCCTTTCATGTGTCACATGTGCTTAGGGTGAACCTGCTCTCATCTGTGAAAAGCACAGGGCACCAGTGGCGGACCTGCCAATTCTGGTGTTCAATGCAAATGCCAATCGAGCTCCACAGTGCCGTGCAGTTAGCACAGGGTCCACTAGAGCACTTCGGGACCTCAGGTCACCCTCATGAAGTCTGTTTCTGATTGTTTGGTTAGAGAGCTTCACACTAGTGGAATGCTGGAGGTCATTTTCTAGGGCAATGGCAGTGCTCATCCTGTTCCTCCTTGCACAAGGGAGCAGATACTGGTCCTGCTGATGAGTTAGGGACCCTCTACGGTCCTGTCCAGCTCTACTAGAAAAAATGCCTGTTTTGCAGAATCTCCTCCGTGCTCTTGAGACTGTGCTGGGAGACACAGCAAACCTTCTGGCAATGGCACTTATTGATATGCCATCCTAGAGAAGTAGGACTGCCTGTGCAACCTCTATAGGGTCCAGGTATCACTTCATGCTACCAGTAGTGACACTGACCCTAGCCAAATGAAAAACAAGTGAAAAACAGTCAGAAAAAGATGAGTAAGAAAATAAAAATCAGTGGCCTCCACCTCTAAAACCACTCCTGTTTTGGAGGTCATCTCATTGTTGCCCATCTAGTGCACCTGTTGTTAATTTCATTAACACCAAAGCAGCTGAAACTGAATAACAACCCCCTCTGCTGCTGAACTGACCAGATCAATATCCCTACCTCCTCTGCTGCTGAACTGACCAGATCAATATCCCAGGAGTTTAACTTTCTCCCATCCGCGCTACAGCCTATATACGGCTGCAGCGCGGACTTGAATTTTCGGGAGGCCGTTTTTAAACGCGCATCGGGGAGAATCTGTGTCGGCCTTGTCCCTTGGACACGGCTGATCACAGATCGTGGTGAATGGCCAATCACAGTGGCCATTCACCACGTGATCAAGCCGTCCAATGAGAGATGATCTCATATGTAAACATATGAGATCATCTCTCATCGCCGACGCTCCTTCCTCACATAGACACTGCAGTGTGAGGAAGGAGGGGGAGCCGACAGCCGCTGGGGACACACAGAAATGTAATCAGGGCACTGATCACCAGTGCCCTGATTACTAAAGGTAAAAAAACCACACACATTGCCCCCCCATCAGTGCCCACAGTGCCCGCCATCAGTGCCCCCATCAATGCCCACAATCAGTGCCCATAGTGCTGCCAGTCAGTGCCCATCAGTGCCTGCTCATCTAGGCACTGATGAGCACTGACTGGCAGCACTATGGGCACTGAGTGTGGGCACTGATGGTGCTGCCCATCAGTGCTCATCAGTGCCGCCCATCAGTGCTCATCAGTGCCACCCGTCAGTGTCCATCAGTGCCATCCGCCAGTGCCCATCAGTGCTGCCTATCAGTGCCCATCAGTGCCGCCAGTCAGTGCCGCCTCTCAGTGCCCAGCAGTGCCACCTCTCAGTGCCCAGCAGTGCCGCCTCTCAGTGCCGCCTATCAGTGCCGCCTATCAGTGCCGCCTATCAATGCCGCCTATCAGTGCTCATCAGTGCGGCATATTAGTACCTCCTCATCAGTGCCCATAAGTGCCACCTCATCAGTGCCCGTAAGTGCCACCTCATCAGTGCCCATCAGTGCAGCCTATCAGTGCCCATCAGTGCAGCCTCATCAGCGCACATCAGTGAGGGAGAAAAATTTATTTTCAAAATTTACTCGCAGAAAATAAGAAAAACTTTTTTTTTTTTCAAAATTTTCTGTCTTTTTTCTTTTTTTTTGTAAAAAATAAAAAACCCAGAGGTGATTAAATACCACCAAAAGAAAGCTCTGTTTGTGTGAAGAAAATGATAAAAATTTCATATGGGTACAGTGTAGCATGACCGCGCAATTGTCATTCAAAGTGTGCAAGCGCTGAAAGCTGAAAATTGGCCTGGATGGGAAGGGTGTTTAAGTGCACAGTAGGCAAGTGGTTAATTGACTTGATGCTATATTCTGTTATAAAAGTGTTCCTTTAATTTTTTTGAGCAGTGTATATACAGAGCCTTGAAAAAGTATTCATACCCCTTGAAATTGAGGATGATTGACGATTGAGGGGGGATATGATAACAATGTACAAATACTGTACTGGTGACCCTAGCATAAAGAACAAACTATTCAGAGACAGGATATACAATAAGACACGTGGCCACTCACTAAAACTAGAGGAAAAGCGGTTTAACCTTAATGTGCGTAAGAGGTTCTTCACTGTAAGAGCGGTAAGGATGTGGAATTCTCTTCCACAAGCAGTCGTATCAGCAGGGAGCATTGATAGTTTCAAAAAACTGTTAGATGGGCACCTTAAAGACCACAACATACAGGGGTATACAATGTACGGTTAACAGCAAGCACACACACACATCATAGGTTGAACTGGATGGACGGATGTCTTTTTTCAACCTCACTAACTATGTAACTATGTAACTATGAAATTGTCCATGTTTTGTCAAGTTACAACCAAAAACATAAATGTTTTTTATTTGATAGACCAACACAAAGTGGCGTGTAATTATGAAGTAAAAGGAATATGATAAATGGTTTTCAAAATTTTTTACAAATACAGTATCTCACAAAAGTGAGTACACCTCTCACATTTTTGTAAATATTTTATTATATCTTTTTACGTGACAACACTGAAGAAATAACACTTTGTTATACAAGCTGTACACTCACTACTTTACATTGTAGCAAAGTGTAATTTTTTCAGTGTTGTCACATGAAAAGATTTAATATAATATTTACAAAAATGTGAGGGGTTGTAAGATTCCGGTACCTCCGGTACCCTTAATCACCACTTTTCTCTGTAATGCGTCCCACCTTTCTCTTCAGGTGGTACGCATATACCTTTAAGAACGATGATGTCACTGCTGAGCGCCGCAGAGCGGCTATTTCAACCGCCGGCGGTCTCACTCACATTGTTCGTTCAACCTGCCTTGTTATCCACATGCTTTCAAGCCTGTCTCTCGATCGGAACCTCCAGCTATTCCCTTTACCTGGAGCAGACCAGAACCTCGCTACTGATCCCTGTATCTCGCTACCGGACCATTCCTTATCTACTGGACCTCTCTAAACTACTAACATTACAAGTGATACGTACCCCGCAGGGGAACCCTCCATAACCTTATTGCACTATCTACCTATGCACATTAAGGACTGTTACTACCTATCTATACTATCCTATCATCTGCACTGTTACATAGATTGCTAGCTCTTCAGCCTACTACCATCTATCATCTGCACTGCTGCATAGATTGCTAGCTCTCCTGTCTACTACTATCTATCCTTGCACTGGGTTAGTCTATCCTGTATTTGTCATCTGCTGTCCTCACCACCTGTTAGCATACTCGATACTAACCTATCTGCATTCCTAAATACCATCTTGAACTCTCCTATACAAAACCTATCAAGTGATTACCATCCTTGTCACTGTTCACACCTGTCCCTTCAGCACATCACCTTCATACTATCATATACATCCTATCACTCCGGGAACATCTCATTGAGTGTGTATATATCTGTATGTTGAAGCTGACAGGCCCACGGTGATGAGTCCTGGAGAGTTGGATCTAGTATTCAACACATCTCTACATGACTACTGAGTGGAGATTTTGCAGCTGCAAATCCAGCCTATAATAAAAACGCAGGAGCGTTACAGATTGAACGAACCTTAAAAATGGATTCAGCAGAATTACCCACTCAAGTGACAAAATTAACACAACAAGTAAAAGCGTTAATACTTGCTCTGACTGAGGTACAAGAAAAGAATCAGACTCTGACACATCAGGTAACCCAGCTCTCACGGCTTACTGCTATTCAGCCTCCTGAACCTAAAATAAACCCTCCTCTAGTGTTTACAGGTGATAGGAAAAAATTTCGTGAATTCAAAAACGCATGTCAATTGCTTTTTTTGTTAATACCTCGTACATACCCCACTGATCAAATAAAAGTCTGTACCGTTATTTCATACCTGACAGGTGATCCACGGGCCTGGGTAGACTCTCTCTTTGAGAGTAATGATCAGATTCTCAACACCTATTCCTTATTCCTAGCGGAACTCGCTAGTTTATACGATGACCCCAATAGGCAGAGTACTGCTGATATTCGGTTGAGGGCCTTAAAACAAGGAAGGAGACCTGTAGAAGACTTTGTATCTTTGTTCAAAAGATGGACCCTTGATTCAGGGTGGAATGACACATCTTTGCAAACTCAATTCAGACTCGGGTTATCGGAAGCTGTTAAAGACGAGCTCGCCCGAGCGGATTTACCTGGCACCTTGGAGGCCTTGATACAACTTAGTATCAACATCGACAGACGACTGCGAGAAAGAAGGGCTGAAAAGATGGGAATGCCATTGTCTAGTCCTTCTCAGATTTCGGCCGTTGACCCTACTCCCATGGATGTAGGAACCATACGCCCACCTTTAACGACTACTGAACGAGCTAGAAGAACATCCAGAAATCTCTGCATGTACTGCGCATCCTCGGATCATTTGATAAACACCTGTCCCCTTGTCCGCAAAAAAGAGGGTGAGTGTTCACATGTCTTGCTGGGAGGATTAACGACTTCCTTCTCTAACCCCTATCTTTTTGTACATTTAATATTACAGTGGGACCAAACTAGGATCACCACCAAGGCTATGGTCGACACTGGATCTTGTGGAAACTATATTGATACACGCTTTGTTACCTTAAATAAAATACCACTATATCACACGCTCACAGTCAACAAAAAAAGTACTACGACCTTCGTAGAAGACCTTCTCCTCAGTATGCTATTGGGGACCTTGTTTGGCTATCGACAAAGAACTTAAGATTAAAAATCCCTAGCAAGGAGCTTGGACCTTTATTTTTGGGACCCTTCCCAATTAAAAAACTTATCGGAAAAGCTGCAATACAGCTCATCCTACCAGCAGATCTCAAGATCCATCCCATCTTCCATGTGTCGCTACTGAAGCCCCATGTTCCTAACCAAGGAATAAGGCCTACCATCTTGCCTCCACCTCCAATACAAGTTGAAGGCGGAGAAGAGTATGAGATCAAGGAAATTTTGGATTCTCGCATCCATAGAGGAAGACTCCAGTATCTCATAAGATGGAAGAACTATGGACCCCAAGACGACACCTGGCTAGATACCTCTGATATTCATGCGCCTAGACTTATACGGAACTTTCACTCGAAACACCCAGAGAAACCTGTCCTATAGGCCTTCCGGAGCCGGCCTTAAGGGGGGGGGGTACTGTAAGATTCCGGTACCATCCGGTACCCCTAATCACCACTTTTCTCTGTAATGCGTCCCACCTTTCTCTTCAGGTGGTACGCATATACCTTTAAGAACGATGATGTCACTGCTGAGCGCCGCAGAGCGGCTATTTCAACCGCCGGCGGTCTCACTCACATTGTTCGTTCAACCTGCCTTGTTATCCACATGCTTTCAAGCCTGTCTCTCGATCGGAACCTCCAGCTATTCCCTTTACCTGGAGCAGACCGGAACCTCGCTACTGATCCCTGTATCTCGCTACCCGACCATTCCTTATCTACTGGACCTCTCTAAACTACTAACATTACAAGTGATAAGTACCCCGCAGGGGAACCCTCCATAACCTTATTGTACCTATGCACATTAAGGACTGTTACTACCTATCTATACTATCCTATCATCTGCACTGTTACATAGATTGCTAGCTCTTCAGCCTACTACCATCTATCATCTGCACTGCTGCATAGATTGCTAGCTCTCCTGTCTACTACTATCTATCCTTGCACTGGGTTAGTCTATCCTGTATTTGTCATCTGCTGTCCTCACCACCTGTTAGCATACTCGATACTAACCTATCTGCATTCCTAAATACCATCTTGAACTCTCCTATACAAAACCTATCAAGTGATTACCATCCTTGTCACTGTTCACACCTGTCCCTTCAGCACATCACCTTCATACTATCATATACATCCTATCACTCCAGGAACATCTCATTGAGTGTGTATATATCTGTATGTTGAAGCTGACAGGCCCACGGTGATGAGTCCTGGAGAGTTGGATCTGGTATTCAACACATCTCTACATGACTACTGAGTGGAGATTCTGCAGCTGCAAATCCAGCCTATAATAAAAACGCAGGAGCGTTACAGGGGTGTACACACTTTTGTGAGATACTGTAAATATGTGAAAAGTGTGGCGTGCATTTGTATTCAGCCCCCTTTACTTTGACCCCTAACTAAAATCTAGTGGAACCAATTGCCTTCAGTCGACCTGTGTGTAATTGAAACTTAGTATAAATACAGCTGTTCTGTGAAGTCCTCAGAAGTTTGTTAGAGAACCTTAGTTATCAAATAGCATCATGAAGGCCAAGGAACACAACAGACAGATCAGGGATAAAATTGAGGATAAGCTTCAAGCAGGGTTAGCTTATAAAAAAAATATTCCAAGCTTTGAACATCTCATGGAGCAGTGTTCAATCCATCTAAAATGGAAAAAGTATGGCACAACTACAAACATACCAAGTCGTGGCCATCCAGCTAAACTGACACGCCAGACAAGTAGAGCAATAATCAAAGAAGCAGCCAAGAGGCCCATGGTAACTCTGGAGGAGCTGTAGAAATACACGGCTCAGGTGGGAGAATCTGTACACAGGACAACTATTAGTCATGCACTCCACAAATCTGACCTTTATGGAAGAGTGGAAAAAAAGAAAGCCATTGTTGAAAGAAAGCCATAAGAAGTCCCGTTTGTGAGAAGCCATGTGGGGGACACAGCAAACATGTAGAAGAAGATGCTCTGGTCAGATGAGACCAAGATTTAACTCTTCGGCCTAAAAAGAAAAATGCTATGTGTGGTGGAAAACTAACACTGCACATCACCCTGAACACTCCATTTTTCAGCACGGACAGGGTAGCTGGTTAGAGTTGCTGGGAAGATGGATGGAGCCAAATACAGGGCAATATTAGAAGAAAACCTGTTATTATCTGCAAAAGACTTGAGACTGGGGCATAGGTTCACCTTCCAGCAGGAAAACAACCCTAAACATACAGCCAGAGCTACAATTGAATGGTTTAAATCAAAGCATATTCATGTGTTAGAATGGCCCAGTCAAAGCCCAGACCTAAATCCAATTGAGAATCTATGGCAAGACTTAAAAATTGCTGTTCACGGACGCTCTCCATCCAATCTGACAGAGCTTGAGCTATTTTGCAACAAAGAATGGGTCAAAATTTCGCTCTCTAGATATGCAAAGTTGGTATAGACATACCCAAAAAGACCTGCAGCTGTAATTGCTGTGAAAGGTGGTTCTACAAAGTATTGACTCAGGGGGGCTGAATACAAATGCACGCCACACTTTTCAGATATTTATTTTTAAAACATTTTGAAAACCATTTAAACTGTATATGCTGAAAAAAAGAAACTCAAACGTAGTCATTTTATATATATATAAAATATTAAATTTGTAAATTAAATAGTAAATTTACAGCGCTATATAAGAACCTGAAATAAATAATAAATAAATAAATAAATATATATATATATATATATATATATATATATATATATATATATATATATATATACGGTATATATACACATTATTTAAAGAGTTTCATTGTGCTGCAATTTTAGGACCCCCCAAATGCGCTCCCTTAAAGTGGTACATTCACTATATCTGGTCTCTGACAGTACACAAAACATGGAAATGCTATTATTTTAATAAATACAAACTGCTAAATACTTTTCTCATCAGGAGTATATACTGTAGTAGTCTTGTGACTTCTTTTTTTTTTGCACAAAAAAAAAATGTTTTTATTGAGATAAAACATCATAGAGCATTACAAGACAATGGCTTCAGTCCCGTACAATAGTCTATTACAGATTAAGGCACCTATGGTCATAGGATAAGATAATAACATCAAAAAACAAAACAGTAGTGAAAACTAAACAAACTTGTGGCAACACTCAGGGCATAGAGATAAGAGGCCCAAATTTTTGGTTTCTTAAAGATAACATAAAACGCAGAACAGAACTAGGTGCAGGTATTAGCTAGGAATGAGCGCAACAAAATAGTTTTAAGATATAAACATGTATACGGGGGTTTGTGAGCTCGTTGTAGAGACCAAGTGTATTTATAGAAAGTTAGGAGCGGTAGTGTAAAAGGTGTAGATGTAATGGTCGGGGGGGACTAAAGAACGGTGAATTAATATTATCATAGGGCTCTATATTAGATCTATGTGACTTCTTGTGACTTCTATCAATTACTGGTTAAAGCTTGTAGGAGGATTTTTCATTTGTACTAATTTTATTTGATCTTGCTTTGTGTACTGGTGTGCAGCCATGTTGGAACAGAAAGGGGCCATCCCCACATTCTTCCCACAAAATTGGGAGCAAAAAATTGTCTAAAATGTCTTGGCATGCTAACATCTTAAGAGTTCCATTCACTGGAACTAAGGGGCCAAGCCCAACCCCTGAAAAACAACATCATAATCCCCCTTCCACCAAATGATTTGGACCAGAGAACAAAGCAAGGCCCATAAAGACATGGATGAGTGAGTTTGGGGTGGAGGAACTTGACTGGCCTGCACAGAGTCCTGACCTCAACCCGATAGAAGTCTTTTGGGATGAATTAGTGGAGACTGCGAGCCAGGTCTTCTTGTCCAACAATCAGTGCCTGACCTCACTAATGCGCTTCTGGAAGAATGGTCAAACATTCCCATAGACACACTCCTAAACCTTGTGGACAGTCTTCTCCGAAGAGTTAAAGCTGTTATAGCTGCAAAGAGTGGGCCAACTCAATAATGAACCCTATGGACTAAGACTGGGATGCCTTTAAAGTTCATGTGCGTGTAAAGGCAGGTGTCCCAAAACTTTTGAAAATATAGTGTATATACTATATATATATATAGATATATATATACAGTATATACATATATATGACATTTAAAACAAAACATTCTCTACAACTCCACAAGCCTTCCCAAAAAAAGTGTTATATATACAGTATGTATATACTTTATATATATATATATATATATATAAACTGTATGTATTCTTTATTTATTGAGGATTATATATGTATGAATACTGTATTTATTGAGGATTATATCTGGTCTTCAAAAGACACAAGAGACCTGGAGCGGTATACAGATGCTGTATGCTGGAAGCATTCCTTGATGAATATATCTCTCCATTTCCACTGAATTGACTGATTGGTTTAATATCTTCACTACACTTTTTGTCACAGTAGAAAAGGATAAAAATGACTGCTGTATAAAAAACCTATTAATCACATCTATTAATGCATGTTTTTTTTGTTTTTTTTTTTAGCAGTTACAATTCTGGAAAAAGAGTTGTTTGGTGAAAAGTGTATCAGTTAACTGCCCAAAGATAGCAAATGTGTGTGAGTGGCATCACATATGGATAAGTTATAATTGTTTCATGTTTTACTGCAACATCAAAATAATATATATACATGACTGCTTTTGGTTAACTATTTGAAATAAAACAATAAAGATTTTTTTTTGCTCCACATTTCTATAGTGCACTCATTTTCCAGAATTTTATTTAAGCTGGGGAAAAATGCTTTACTTAGAAAAATACTAATATATTGTAATAACATGTTCATGAGAAAGCAATGTCCATGGTTGGCTTTGTATACGATAGTGGCTCACTAGCTAACATTGCAATATTAACAGCTGATGAGTTCAAGGGTAATGGCACATGGATTTTTTTCACACAGCAATTTTGCTGCTCAAGATAAAATTTCTAGCTGATTATTTCATTCGTAGATTATCTGTTAAATTTAAACTGCCCGCAAATATTTGTGTGAATTTATTCAGTTTTGTGTCATTTGAAAGATAAGTTGTTTCTCATAAAAGGGGTTGTTAGAAATGTAGTTTTGATCTGCCCCAAATTGCCTAAGGTAATAGAAGTATTGAAGTATTATGCTGAAGTACACACAGGTTGTGGTGGCTGGAAGTACAAGTGTTAGTCTTCATATATTTCCCTGGTGACTGCTTGGATCCTAGGCCTTGACTGCACACTACAGTAGGACTCAACCTCTCACCAACTCAGTACTGAGCCCCTTCATCTCCTGGCCTTAAGCCATACTCCTGTGGCTGCGGGGGAAATGGCTTCTCCACTATGGGGCTAAGAGAAAAGTCACATGTGTGCAGTGCATAGTGTTCCTCAGGCTCAGAAAGGTTACTGTAGAACCAAAGTAGAGTAGAATTGGATGACGGAGGTCACTGGCTAATCTGAGGTCTCTAGTAAAGGATAAGGAGAGGGGGATGTTTGGTTGACAAAACAACTTTTTGAAAGTAAAGTTTTCAGCGTTTATCAACCTTTTTTTATCAACCTTTAAGTCAAGGCAGCCTTTAAAAATGATGGACAATCTTGAGGCACCCCATTCTAAAATGTAAAAACTATTCTAATAGTTTTACATAATGCAACAACATCCACACAACATTCACACAAGTAAGACACCCAACATAGAGGTGCTTTATTCTTCCTAAGCAAATACACTTCTGCAAACTGGTACTGACTAGTATTCCAATGTTTCTCCTCTCCCTCAGTTTTTCTCCATCACTCAGCTAATGTGACCCCAACGCTGATGGAAAGGGGCCAGGGAGGGTCAAACAAGGATGCTATGCAGGCGACTGACATCCTCCATATAAACTGATGATGCCATTGGTTGTTAGGATGCCAGCAGTTGGAAGGTTGTAATGGTGCACAATAAAAACCTGTGACTTAGGGATTCATTTACTAAAACTGGAGAGTGAAAAATCTGGTGCAGCTGTGCATGGTAGCCAATCAGCTTCTAACTTCAGCTTGTTCAATTAACCTTCCTAGCGGTATTCCCGAGTGTGGCTCGAGGTTAAATTTCAGTGCCAAAAGCGGTAACCCCGAGCCACACTCGGGTTAATGCTAGGAAGATCGCTGGATCCTGGTAGAGGGGTTACTTACCTTGTCCCTGGGATTCAGCGATGTATTCCGGCGATGTGCGGCGGAGGGGCTTCTTCCCGATCCTCTCTGTGCCCCGACTTCCGTCTCCTGCGACGTGACGTTCGCAGGGGGGTGGAACCGGCGGCAAATTCAAATGTAAAACACACCAAACACACTGATACAATGCAAAATAAAATATAGTCACATTAGTTTGCCCCCCAGTGCCCTTTCCTGCAGTTTTACTGTACTTTTTATGTATATATATATATATATATATATATATATGTATACACGTATGTATGTATATATATATATATATATATATATATATATACATATATATATATAATATATGAATATATATATGTATACACGTATGTATGTATATATATATATATATATATATATATATATATACATATATATATATAATATATGAATATATATATATATATATATATATATATATATATATATATATATATATATATACAGTGGGTACGGAAAGTATTCAGACCCCCTTAAATTTTTCACTCTTTGTTATATTGCAGCCATTTGCTAAAATCATTTAGGTTCATTCTTCTTCCTCATGAATGTACACATAGCACCCCATACTGACAGAAAAACACAGAATTGTTGACATTGTTGTAGATTTATTAAAAAAGAAAAACTGAAATATCACATGGTCCTAAGTATTCAGACCCTTTGCTCAGTATTTAGTAGAAACCCCCTTTTGATCTAATACAGCAAGGAGTCTTTTTGGGAAAGATGCAACAAGTCTTTCACACCTGGATTTGGGGATCCTCTGCCATTCCTCCTTGCAGATCCTCTCCAGTTCTTTCAGGTTGGATGGTAAACGTTGGTGGACAGCCATTTTTAGGTCTCTCCAGAGATGCTCAATTGGGTTTAAGTCAGGGCTCTGGCTGGGCCATTCAAGAACAGTCACGGAGTTGTTGTGAAGCCACTCCTTCGTTATTTTAGCTGTGTGCTTAGGGTCATTGTCTTGTTGGAAGGTAAACCTTCGGCCCAGCCTGAGGTCCAGAGCACTCTGGAGAAGGTTTTTGTCCAGGATATCCCTGTACTTGGCCGCATTCATCTTTCCCTCGATTGCAACCAGTCGTCCTGTCCCTGCAGCTGAAAAACACCCCCACAGCATGATGCTGCCACCACCATGCTTCACTGTTGGGACTGTATTGGACAGGTGATGAGCAGTGCCTGGTTTTCTCCACACATACCGCTTAGAATTAAGGCCAAAAAGTTCTATTTTGGTCTCATCAGACCAGAGAATATTATTTCTCACCATCTTGGAGTCCTTCAGGTGTTTTTTAGCAAACTCCATGCAGGCTTTCATGTGTCTTACACTGAGGAGAGGCTTCCGTCGGGCCACTCTGCCATAAAGCCCCGACTGGTGGAGGGCTGCAGTGATGGTTGACTTTCTACAACTTTCTCCCATCTCCTGACTGCATCTCTGGAGCTCAGCCACAGTGATCTTTGGGTTCTTCTTTACCTCTCTCACCAAGGCTCTTCTCCCCCGATAGCTCAGTTTGGCCGGACGTCCCAAACGTCTTCCATTTGAGGATTATGGAGGCCACTGTGCTCTTAGGAACCTTAAGTGCAGCAGAAATCTTTTTGTAACCTTGGCCAGATCTGTGCCTTGCCACAGTTCTGTCTCTGAGCTCTTCAGGCAGTTCCTTTGACCTCATGATTCTAATTTGCTCTGACATGCATTGTGATCTGGAAGGTCTTATATAGACAGGTGTGTGGCTTTCCTAATCAAGTCCAATCAGTATAATTAAACACAGCTGGACTCAAATGAAGGTGTAGAACCATCTCAAGGATGATCAGAAGAAATGGAAAGCACCTGAGTTAAATATATGAGTGTCACAGCAAAGGGTCTGAATACTTAGGACCATGTGATATTTCAGTTTTTCTTTTTTAATAAATCTGCAACAATGTCAACAATTCTGTGTTTTTCTGTCAGTATGGGGTGCTATGTGTACATTCATGAGGAAGAAGAATGAACCTAAATGATTTTAGCAAATGGCTGCAATATAACAAAGAGTGAAAAATTTAAGGGGGTCTGAATACTTTCCGTACCCACTGTATATATACAGTATATATATATATATATGTATATATACAGTATATATATATATATGTATACATACATACATACTTTAACTTATTTATAGTTTTTTATTATATTATAATTTATGATTTTTTGTTTCAAACTTTATCATACCCGAGATGTTATAAAGAAGAACGCACAGTAAAAAAAAAATCATATGTAAATAGTTGGTTTGGGCTGCTCATTCTTAAGAATTACATGCAAAATAATGGTACCGCATTCAGCACCTAAAATCCAAAAGAATCATACCGCCACGGAGGTTAAGCTTTGCCAACAAAAAAAACCTGGAAGCTGATTGGTTTCTATGCAGAGCTGCATGAGATTTTGCACTCTCCAGTTTTAGTAAATCATCCCCTTAGTGTCTTCATACACGCTTGTAAACAATGTTTGGGCAATTTTTAGGTATTTTGCTAAGGCACTCCTGAAGAAACCTCAAGGCACCCTGGTTGAAAAAGGCTGCCTTAAGCAATAATACCCTCTCTCTCTTTATATTTCACTTGTTTATTATTTTTTTTTTTCAAGGGACCTTGCTCCAGAAAGCAAGGTCCAGGCAGTAGATCAGGCACCCATTGCCCTTTATATATTGCTTTATATCATAGTACTAAAATATTTTTGTGGGGAAAAAGTTAGAATAGATACAAGAACTTACCTTGCCCCCAGCTTTAACCTGCTGTCCCTGGGGTAAGGAGATGTCACTATCCTTCTGGTGTGATTTGGGAATGGTGTGATACCTACATCTCAAAAAATGTTTCTGCACTGGACTGGATTGCCATGTTGCATGATTTGGGGTGCACATCATGCCCCAGGAATTAGGCCAGTAAGGCTGGTTATATCACTACTTGCAGTGAGGGAGACAGTTGTTAGATAAGTATTTGTGCCGATATTTTTCCCCACAGGTACATTTTTGTGCAACTATTATATAGCAGTTGAAAAAGGTGTAGGGAGCCCTTAGATAATGAATAGACTTTCACCTGCAAAGTGCACCTTAATTAATTTTTAAAGGTAGGAAACTCCTTATTCCTACTTTGTCTGCCATGTACTTTCTTTCTACTTTGTCTTTCTGTAATTTATGTAATTTCCAGTATGTGTTGCCTACACCATAAAGCATGGTAGATGTTATTCTCATACAGACTTTTAATATTAATGCTAATAATTGCACACTTCAATTCACATAAATATGTAAAATTTTGTAAATAAACCCCTCTGCTGTAGAATTCAATTTATCTATGATTATAAACTATCCCCAGATGTTCATAAATCTTTAATTCAAGCTTGATTTTTAATTTCATGCCTCTCAGTTTTTCTGGATTAAGCAGAGCATATGATTACAGTCACATAACTATAGACAGACAGTCTGAATTGCATTTGGTAGATGCTGTATTGACACAGTAACTGCATTAACACAGTATTTAGTGAATTTTTACTTTTAAGATTTTAAATAATACTTCCCACATGGGGAAATAAGTGACACAGATAGCAGGAAAGGGGCCTGATTTGTTTATGGAGGCAGTGGACCTGTGTGCAAGGCTCTAAATTAGACCTTCTGGGCAGAGAATAATAAAATGCGGTGCACAGTGGCAAAAATGGGTGTCTCCAATTGCACTAAATACTGCACGTGGCTTAAAGAGATATGGTTAAATAGAGTCAGAGTTGACTTATATAGTATAGAATGAGAAAGTGTTGAATAGGTAATGTAAAGCACAGTATCTGTGAGGATACATTGGAGGGGCCAGGGCCCAACATTAGACATTGGGGCACTTGTTCAGGGGTTAGCAGTAGGTGACTTACTACTGACCCCTGATCTCTGATTTACTTACTATAGACCTCTGAACTCATTTACTTCTGACCCCTGAGTCATTACTGACCTTTGAACCCTGTGTCACTTACTTCTGATCCCTACACTCTGGTCACTTACTAATGATCTCTACACTTTGGTCACTTACTAATGACCCCTGAACTCTGAATCATTTACTACTGCCCCCTGAACTCTGAGTCACTTACTACTGACCCTTAAACTCTAAGTCATTTACTACTGACCTCTGAACTGTGTATCACTTACTATTGACCTCTGAACTCTGTGCCACTTACTGCTGACCTCTGAACCTCTGAGTCAATTCTTGCTTACCCCTGAAATCTGTGCCACTCACTGCTGACCCCTGAACTCTGCGTCACATACTCCTGACCCCTGAACTCTGTGTCTCCTACTACTGTCACTTATTGCTGACCCATAAACGCTGTGTCACCTACTCCTGACCCTGAACTCTGTGTCACATACTCCTGACCCCTAAACGCTGCATTATTTACTACTGACCTGTGAACTCTGAGTCAGGTACTGCTGGCCTCTAATATCAGGTTTGGCTGACCCCTGAACACCATGTCACTTACTATTGACCTCTAAACTCTGCGTCACTTACTACTGACCCCTGAGTTTAGGCCTGCATACGTCACAGAGCATCTACACATTCTGGAAAGACGTTGACCATATTGTCGGGACCCACCCAGATGCCTTATTGACAGCTGGTTTTTGCTCTCAGCACCTGGCTGAGAGATTAAACTTTCTGCGCCTTCCCCCTCTCCAGCCTGGGGCTCCAGTGAGTGCTTGGGGGGTCAGAGTGGAGAGCAGTGACTGACTCTGGTCAGAGATGACCTAGAACTGAATGATCAGTGGTCATTGGCCAGAAAAATGCTGTTATTTTACTGAAGGTATGGCATTTGACAGGGCTTAGTCTTGAAGTTGAAATTCTAGTAACAAAAACATATGGTTTTAGAGGAGGCTTTCCTAGCTGATAAAGGTAATAACAGGCATCTTCTAGTGCCTGCTCTTAAGCCAGGAACACACGGGCAGAATGTCAGAAGACCTTTGCCGGTTCAAAAAGAAAATGGCCGACGTCTTGTGTAAATGTCGGTCTGTCCGACAGAAGCCGACTGTTTTGCTGGCTCCTGTCAGACGTGCATGCTGGAGAACCAGCAGCAGACTGACTCCCAATCAGCGTTCCCAGCCAATAGCAAAGAGCGCTGATTGGAGTGCTCCGGCGCGGGGAGTGGGTCCCCCTGTTAGAACACAAAAGCTCAGCGGGGGAGATTGCTATACTAACTTTGCATGGTTAGTATAGCTGCTCCGACTGGAGCTGACAGTTTTTTTTTTTTTCGTTCAACCCGCTGGGTTGAACTGAAAAGGACTAATAGTGTGTACCAGGCTTTAGGCATTATTTTTACTTTTATTTGTGTAAATGGCGGACAAGTTAGCTTTAAAGATTACTTGGCTGAGCATGATTTCCCCTTTACATGTGATGATCTGATATACCTGTACATGAGATTGGATCATTTTATTGGGAAGGGGGGGGGGGATTCTCAAAAACATTAGCATTTAATACAAATGCCACACCTTGCCCTGTTTTTACAATTTTCCAGCTAAAGAACCAGTACAGGTTAACTACATGAAGTTCTTTGAAAACAAATATAACAACTGACAAGATCAGAAATTATGTTTATTCTGTATGGGAAAGGGACATTATATCTTTGACTATCCTGAGTAAAAGAAAGCAAATTTAAACCCAAAACCAGAAAATGTAACATATACTACATGTCACCATTCCTTAGATGTGAAGGCTGCATTAGTTAGTTTTCATTGCAGAGAGTTCTCTTTATTTCCTGTCCCATAGCCAAACAGTAAGTGAGAGGAAATCCCTGCTAATTAGGAGAATTCCTTGGGAACCCCCAGGTCACTAGAACTAGTGTCTCCATTGGAAGATTTCCCCTCTATTACTTTTCTGGGGACAACCAAAAAGATGGAATTAGCTTTTTCTTTCACTTTCAATGATAATGGTAAAGGGGACAAATAGAGAGGGAGAATCTCCTTAAAGGATAAGTCCACCAATCTATAGATCTCCATATTCTAACACTAATCTATCAAGCCCTGTAAAGAAGAATTCAGTATACTTACCTTTTTTGAAGCCGAAACGATCCCATTCCATGCTGAGCTGTCAGAGATGGCTTCACAGTGTAGGTGGGTGCAGAGGACACAGCTGACAACGGAAGCCCCATAGTAAGTCTATGGGTGACGTCATATCCCATTAATTTCACAGCTATTGTCGGCCATGTCCTCTGCAGAGCTTCCCCTGCTGGAGATCGGGTCAGATCAGCTTCAAAAAGGTAAGTATACTGATTTCTTCTTTACAGGGCTAGATAGATTAGTGTTAGAATATGGAGATCTATAGATGCAGGGATTTTAGTTTTAGGGTGGACTTAAGCCCCGTACACACGTACCGATTGTCGGCCGTAAATATTCGGCCGACAACCGATCCGCCGATTGTAGGCTTGTTAGTATGATGCTTCCGACAGCCGACACCAGAACGGCTGATTGTTCGCCAGTCAGTACAGAATTCGGCCGACAATCAGCAGATTTGCAAGACTGGGCATGCTCAGAGAAGAAAAAACACAGGGAAAGTTAACCATCACATGACATCACTTCTGCAGTCAGCGGACAAAATTCTTGTGCAGTCTTTTGCACTTTTCAGCGGACAGGACAGCCCTGGACAAAAGACGGCCGATCGGTCGGCCGACGATCGGTACGTGTGTACGAGGCATTATTCTTTAACGGGGGCACAGACAGCAATAAAAACTGACAGGCATTCTAAGCCATCCTAACTGTATCTATAAATCCAAAAATTAAAAAAAAAGGTTTGCCTTTAGTTATACTTTAGGGCTCCATGACCCAGAACTGAACTTTTTGTAATTCTAAGAAAAACAACATATGTTTTCTTCGCAACAGTCATAACCCATTGAACATGTAAAAGACAGAAGCAAATGCAATACTTTTTTTTAAGCTCTTGAGCTTAAAAAAGGAGTGTGCCTGTCACAAACATCGGCAGGGCGCAGGCTCAGAAACGCGTTGCATCATTTTCGGTGATGCCACACGGTCGATGTGCTTTCCAGCCCTCTATCCTGTTCCAGTTATACACTGAGCCGATGATCTGTGTTTACAGGAGACCAAGTAGGACGAATCACTCTAAGCAGGAATCCAGCGAGCACAGAGACTCACCATCACAGGACTCCCTGATGTGCCTTACCTAATTTCCTAAGATGTAAGTGCTTTTATACATTGTTTTAATAAATGTTACACAGCTTTACTTAAGAGGCACCTCTGCTTCTGTCTTTACATGTTCCTGGAGTGTGCTTCTTCTTCCCTCAAGAGGTTTGCCCTAAGTTCTTAACTGTTTACCACCACTGTAGGATTACCATCTGCTGTATCACTCTAAAGACTTGCTTCCCCCTACTTACTACCATCCACTGCCCACCTATAGACTACCTACTCTTAGATTAATGGTCCCCCCTCATCATCACTGATTAATAGCTTGCACCAGTACCATTCCATTGTATAAACCATTAAACCCCTTCTCAATGTGTAAGTGGAAAACCTAACATACACGCTGTTTAGAATCCTGCCAACCAGTGCCCCACAATACCAATCCAAGGCCTTCATCTCACTTTTTCAGCTATTTATGGTTTCTAATAAAACAAACTTTTGCTGGGATGGACAATATTTATGGTCTAAAAACTGAATGTCTTTGTGCTTGGCACTGTTACTGTGATAATTCCATGGTGACTTTCCTTTTTTACAGCTGGGCAAAGCTGCCGCCCTGTAGCACACACCAGGATAGATATCATTGGATTGTCTTATGACAGTAGTTTATTGTTCTGGTGAGAGGATAGTTTTAAGTCAGCCATACATGAATTGAAATTTGGCCGGTTTAGCAGGGACCAGCCAAATTTCAAAAAATCAGCTGAGCTGATTGTACCCAAGTCGATCCTTCAATCTACTTGGGTACAACCAGCCTTTCGGATTTTTCTACATAAGATTACTGCTAGCAGCTATAGCCACTAGCAGTAACCATGTGTTCTGCCTGCCAGGAGGGCCCCCAGCACCCCCCCACTGACAGAAAACAATAGCGCTGCGGGAGGCATTCCCCTATCAATACTGAATGTGTTGATGGAGGAATTAAGCAATTTCCTTTCCTTCCACACGTCTAATCGAGTAATCTACGGCTTGTTTTAGGATTACTAGTAGATTTATTAGGACTTTTCTTGCAAATTAACGCTAAACACTTTTTAAGCAGTTACAGCAACAGTTTGTTTCCTTTTGGGATAAAAATATAAAATAAATCCATAAACGCTGATCATTGTTAGCTCCCCTGTTAGTGTTAAATGGTTTGTCCCAACACTCCAACTGCCATATTTTTGGACAAATTAGTCTGTTAAAGGAAATAGAAAAATAACAGATTTAGTAGCCGGATCACCAGGTAAAAAAAGGAAAAAAGGCCTAAAAACAGAAAGCTAATACAGCCACCACATCTTAGAAGTGGTAAGCTGAAATATAATACATTTTCGTTTTTGGGTTTAATACCACTTTAAAGCATATACAAAAATCACAGTTTTGCTAGTTTAGTTTATAGAAGATAGGTTTAGCATGTATCAAACTCTAGGTAAACTGCTTTTACATTATGATTTAAATATACATGTTCATCATTTTTCCAGCTTAGCCTGTCATGTTACATGGTGAAGAACATTCCCATTAAGGGAACATAGTTATATAGAGTACTCATGTAGAAATGAAAGGCTGACTACTAGCTCTCTGCTGTGCATTACTAATGGTGTGGGTAGGCTTCTTACCATAGTACGCATTTAGAGGAGGCTGAGAACTGATGAGGAAAAAGTAATACAGCTTGTCATAGAGGAAATCTAGCTATTTTCATATAAAATTACGTCCCATAAAAATATTTATTTGTAGCATATGTTTTTCAGACTGTGGAATGCTATGCTTAAAACTATTATCTGAAAGTTATATTGAGGTGTCTATATTCCTGTTTTTGTAAGGCATTTATGCCTTTTTTCACATAACAAAAGGACCAAAATTCCCAGTAAAAGAATGGCAAGGCTGATTAACAGGAGTTCTAATTGCTCTTCACTGTGTCCAAAACTAAAAAAATATTTTTTTCTTTAGTTATACTTTAACCACTTAAGCCCCGGAGGATTTGGCTGCTCAAAGACCAGGCCCTATTTTGCGATTTGACACTGAGTGAGTTTAACGGACAATTGCGCAGTCGTTGCGACGCTGTACCCAAATGAAATTGACGTCCTTTTTTCCCACAAACAGAGCTTTCTTTTGGTGGTATTTGATCACCTGTGCGATTTTTATTTTTTGCAATATAAACAAAAAAAGAGCGACAATTTAGAAAAAACAGCAATATTTTTCACATTTTTTTATATGAAATTCTCAAAAAAAATGTAAAAGTCAAAATTTTTTAACATTTTAGGCCAATTTGTTTTCTGCTACATATTTTTGGTAAAAAAAATCACAATAAGTGCATTTTGATTGGTTTGCGCAAAAGTTATTGCGCTTACTAACTACAGGAAAGATTTATGTCATTTTTATTGTTTTTTTTCTAACTAGTAATGGCGGCGATCTGCGATTTTTTTGTGGGACTGCGACATTGCAGATCAGGCCCCTAACTGACATTTTTGACACTTTTGGGGGTACCAGTGACAATACTACAGTAATCAGTGCTATAAATATGCACTGTTACTGTAAAAATGACACTGGCAGGGAAGGGGCTAACTTTATTGGTGATCAAGGGGTTAAGTGTGTCCCTATGGACGTGATTCTAAATGTTAGGGGGCGTGGCTAGTGAAGTAATCACAGAGACATACGATCCTACATAGCAGGATCGCATAGCCTCTGTCATTACTTCAGGGAGAATGACAGACGGCTGTGTTTACATCAGCCGTCTGTCTTTCTCCCACTCCTGAGGGAGATTGCGAGTGGCCGGCGGACATCGGAGCCGCCGGTCACACACGCTGGCTTGGCAGGGAACGAGCGGGGGTGGGAGCGCACCACCGGCGGTGCGCACTCGCCCCCTACAGGCTCTTTGGCAAGCGACGTAGTACTACGTCACTTTGCCTGTAAGTGGCTGCGTGCCGCAGTAAATGTACAGGAGGCGGTCGGCAAGTGGTTAAAGCTGAAGGTTAGCTAGAAAACATTTTTTTACAGCTTTAGTTACATTATGTACCTTTTATGAAGTATGCTGAAGGATGTGTAGGCTGCTGGACTTTGTAGAAATCTTCACTGCAGGGCCGCCCTGTCTTCTTCCCGCTCCCTTGTTTGCACATATGGTGGTGCTGGTTTGTTTTTGTCAAAAAAATTTGTAGTGTCCCATTTTAGCACAGTTCCAGTGTTTTGTTCTGGATAGCATTAGTAGCCTAAAGTGGATGTAAACCTGATATATCTGTAGTGTTTTCTTATCTCTCTCCAAAGCACTAAGTCCTGTGTCTTTCTGCTGCTGTGTTTTCCTGTTATCAGTGTGATAACTTCTGAAAAGTAATAAATAAAAACCAGCCTGAATTTTGTGTCGAGGTGGGTAAATAGATTAGCAGAGAGCTTGTCTATTCACAGCAAAGCTCTGAACATTTCTTCCTTCCTCTGCCTATCTGAAGTGGGTGTGTGTGCCTTTCCTCCAATCAGCTGTCACACAGTGTATGCCAAGAATCCACACCCAGTGCTGAACAGGAAGAAAAAAATCTCTAACTTGATGTGCACTTTTTAAAGAATATAGCAAGCTGAAGACAGCAGATATACATGTAAAATGTATGTAGGGAAATTTGTTTCATTTCTAAGTATCATCTGAGGCTGTTTACTTCACTGAGTATATGTGAGAGTTTACATCTACTTTAAGGATTGCTTCTATTTATTGCCTGGAATTGTTAATGGGTCTTGGTATTTGCAGTTTACTGGGTCTAAGAGAGCTAGTTCAAGCTGAACTCCACCCACTTGTTTGCCTCCTTCCCCCCCTCCGCTACCACATTTGGCACCTTTCAGGGGGGAGTGGGTACCTGGCACAGCTGAATCTGCCGTGGTGAAGTCACCTGGAGGTTCAGCCCCCTTCCTCCTTCCTCTGCCATTCACAAAGTGCAGTGCACTTTGCACATGCACAGTAGGGTACCGGCTGTGGAGCCGCAAGGCTTCACTGCTGGTTTCCTTTACAAGAAATGGTGGCAGCAGCACCACTGAAAAATCAGCTGGGGTGAAGACACCGCTGGATTTGTGGACAGGTAAGTGTCCCAATATTAAAAGTCAGCAGGTACAGTATTTGTAGCTGCTCACTTTGACAGGTCCTGTGTGACAATCTCCATGGTACAGGGATTAAATGAAATGGTAAAGAATGTGTGAAATGTATTTAACCCTATTGTTCACTTTGTAAAGGGGAAAAAAACATTACAAAAGTTTTAAGTGCGAATTGTTAGATCTCTATTATGATGAACAAACCAAATACTAAAATATATAAAAAGACATGGTAGTTAAGCTGTGCCATGGGAGTACTAATTATACATAAAGTATGTCCATACTTGAAAGAAGCAGTGGTCCAATATTGGGAAAGTAAGTAACGTATATGCAGCCGGTGGAGATAATATCAATGTGCAACTGTTACTTTGCCCTACATGGGCACTAGTACACCTAAGAGTGCAAAAGTGGACAGGTTATGGATAATTGGATATTAACCACTTGCCGACCGCCGCACGACTATCTACGGCGGCGGTCAGCCCCTCACAGGCAAAGTGACGTAGGGCTACGTCACTAGCTTGTGAGGGTCTAGGGAGCGAGCGCGCGCCGCCGGAGGCGCGCTCCCGCTCCCGCATGGTCACGGACCCCCCCGCGCGTGTGACCGGCGGACCCGATGTCCGCCGGCCACTCTGCGATCGGCGGGGGGGAGGGAGAAAGTCAGGCAGCTTGTGTAAACAAGCTGCCTGTCATTCTCCCCTCTGTATGAGAGATGATCATATGGATCTACTATGTAGATCCGTTGATCACTCTGCATACAGCTGAAGCCACAGCCAATCACAGTTAGAATCACGCCCCTAGGGACACACACAGCCCCTCCCTCTCAAATAAAGTTAACCCCTTCACTACCAGTGTATTTTTACAGTAACAGTGCATATGTATAGCACTGATTACTGTAGAAATGTCACTGGTAACCCCAAAAGTGTCAAAAATGTCAGTCAAGGGTCCGATCTGTCCGCCGCAATGTCGCAGTACCGCAAAAAAAATCGCAGATCGCCGCCATTACGCGTTAAAAAAAAAACAACAAAAATGACAAAAATCTTTCCCTTAGTTAGTAAACGCAATAACTTTTGCGCAAACCAATCAAAATACGCTTTTTGCGATTTTTTTTACCAAACATATGTAGCATAAAACAAATTGGCCAAAAATGTTAAAAAATTTTGATTTTTACATTTTTTTGGGGGGGAATTTCATATAAAAAAAAGGGAAAAATATTGCTATTTTTGCAAAATTTACGATCTATTTTTGTTTATAGCGCGTGATCAAAAAATCGCACAGGTGATCAAATACCGCCAAAAGAAAGCTCTGTTTGTGGGAAAAAAAGGACGCCAAATTCGTTTAGGTACAGCGTCGCACGACCGCGCAATTGTCCATTAAAGTCACGCAGTGCCGAATCGCAAAATACCCCCTGGTCGTTTAGCAGCCAAATCCTCCGGGGCTTAAGTGGTTAAAATATTTTCTTGTAAATGTTGAGAATGGTATGTTCTGCAGAGCCTGGAGTTGTGGAGGTCAGTGAGGACTTGTTTTACAGATCATGCCCAGTATGTTATGAATATCTAAAAATTTGAATGTTCATAGACTAAACAAGTCTTAAGGTCTTGCTAAACCCCTGTACTGCAATTTTTTTTATATACACTTGATATCCTAGCTATAAAAGACACTAACAAGTGTGCAATAATATTCAACTTTGCAAATTGAATAGTACATCGTTACAAATGCAATAGCACATTGTTACAAATGCATGTCCATGTGTCACCGAGTTCCAGATATTATAATAAGGCATAGGGGCTCACAAAATTAAAGCGGAACCCCCCTTTTGTTGAGACTTAAACATTCCCCTCTGGGTGATCTATGTACATTAGAAGGATTTTAACAAACTTTGTTGCAGATTCCTACCTTTTGCTATTCTGAAGAAATCCTTGTTTTTTTCTCTGTTCCTCTGTGCTGAGTGTATCTAATGGGAGTGGTTTCATAATTATCAACTAGCTGTGCAGCTGCAGGGCTCTAATGAGGAAATCTGCTGGGCCTGCATCCTTTTAGACAAGTTCCTATTGGGAGTATATCACCAAAAATGACATTTTTGTTGCAGGGGATGCCTGAAATCTGACTTGTATCTTAGGCAAACTTCTGGGGAAATTGGTGAGCCAATCACACAAGCAGGAAATTATGTTTCTGGGGTGTGGTCAGTACACATTCTGTGTACAGAACAGCTCCAGGTAGCCATATTGCATTGCATTTTCAGAAAATTACAATGGCTGCAGATTGTAAAGGAAAGGTAATTTTTTACAATTTGATTTGCAATTGTATATGCTAAATCATTTTTTCTTTATTTGCTATTTTATTTTCCACGGAAGTGGAGTTACCCTTTAAAGAAATACAGAACATCCTGATAAATAATTTGATTTGCATGGCATAAGCACCATATTCATTCAGTCATCTGTTCTCAGACATTAATTTATATATTGCATGTAACCATGCCAGCAGAAGGAAACCTTTTTTTCCCACTGTTAGGTTATTCAGACGTTATTATAACTGAAACTGCTGGATAGGCACATGTGCTAGATGATAGATACAGGAGGTTAAGAATGTATCTTCCCTACATGTGATGTTAAATGGATGGTCTTAGATATATTGTCCCCCCCACAGATGATACACTGCCCATAGAGTGCAGCAATATGGCCTCTCTGTGCATGTCCCGTGCAATTAGACATTTACTCAGAAATGGCAGTGCTCAGGGATGCACCTGAAATCCATCATTGTCACTGCAACACTGCTGGAAGCAAGAGGGTCACTGCATGAGCGCAGCATCAGACAGATGAACGGAAAGATTCTCCTGCTATTGCTGCTCAGATGAAGTGTAACCCACTCAGGAATAAACGCATCTCCCACATCATGGCATACAGAAGTGTACAATGGGCATTAACAGTAAGAGGAAAAGTGTGACAATTCTAAAAATTCAAATTAAATTCCAGAAAGTAGCAATGGGCTTCAAGATATATCTTCTTTTCAATTTTGTTAACAATAAATTTGTTTAGAATATCCAAATAACTCTAAAAGGGGCGATAGGAGCCAGTAGTAATGGCTAAAATAGGAACAAATTTCATCAAACCACTTCAATACTGGACGCTTTCACCCCATTCCTGTCCAGGCCAATTTTCAGCTTTCAGTGCGATCCCACTTTGAATGACAATTGCACAGTCATGCAACACTGTACCCAAATGAATATTTTTTTTTCACACAAATAGAGCTTTTTTTTGTGGTATTTAACCACCACTAGGTTTATTTTTTTTTTTCTAAATACATTTTAAAAAAATACTGAAAATTTTGAAATATCTTTATTTCTGTTATATGTTTTTTTAAAATAAATAATCTTTCGTCATAAATGTAGGCCAAAATGTATGCTGCTACATTTCTTTGGTGACAATAACCCAAAATAGTGTAGAGTATTTAGTCTGTAGGAAAATTATAAAGTCCACAAACTAAAGTATATATACAGTATCTGAAAATCAATAATTCTTGATGTACTGATGGCTTATCTCCTTTTCACTTTTTGAAAAGTAGACAGTTAAAGGTATTGGACATGGTGAGTTTTTTGAAGTTGTAATTTTTTTGTTACAATTTTTAGGAAAAAGAAAAAAGTATTTTTCATATAATTTTTTTTTTACATACTGTCACCAGTACAGCACAGTGTCATCATATAACTGGCGTGACGGTGATCAGAGACATTGCCTGGTGACAGTATGTAAAAAAAATGGAATATTTTTTTTTCAATTTTTTAAAATATTTCTTTTCTTTTTTTATTACATTTTTTTTTCTTTTAAATACAGTGACCAGAGCAATACAGTGTTACCATATTAACACTGTACTACTCTGGAAAAGTGATAAGGAGGCTTTTTTTGTTTATTTTTTAATCCATTTATTTAGTATGGACTATTGTGATTAGCTGTGATTGGCCACAGCTAATCACATGGTACAGATAGACTGTGACTGTCCCTGTCTGTACCATGTGATCACTGTGACTGTTACGGAACAGGGCACCCCTGAGCAGGTACCTCCGTTGACAGATGCTCCTAGTGCTTCCCGAGGGCTCCAAGCACTCCACCAGACACCGTAAGCACTTCAGACTACACGAACCGCCGCAGCTTGGTTAGGGTCTTGGCATCTCCTACCCACCCTGGACCAACGACAAGGCCCCAGGTTCCTGTGGGTGAACCTCTCTTTCCCCAGAGAGTGCAGCACGAACAAGCTCTTACACAAGCTCTTATAAGAGCTTAGTGATTCTCTAAGGGAGTATGGAAGACCATAGCAATCCCTGCAGCAGATTCCCCCAATAACGAGACAAAGCTCCGAGATGAGGGTAAAACAGGAACAACATTTATTGGAAGAACAGAGCACACTTTTATACAGAAATTGGAACATCCTTCCCCCAACAACCGCTTTCCCATTGGTCAATTGTAAAGTACTTGCAGTTCTCACTAAGGTCCTCTCCATCATATGCAAATGAGGGCTTGAAAATGAGTCAACAGGGATTGGTCAGATAGCTTTGACCAATGCAAGGAGACAGAAGCCCCAGGGGGCAATCAATGTACACAATAGTCAGACACAGAACAATGGTTCCCTAACGAGCCCTCAATACACATTACTCTGAGTGTCAATAGACCGCCCGTCTCCTCAGAACTTCCTGTAATGCCCATATTAGGAGTTGGCTTCCTGTTCCTTACAGTTTACAGGAATACGTTTTAGCTTCCAGGAGAGGCAAGGCTCCATTAGCCACATGTTTAAAGAAACACAAAAAGACACAAAAATGCATAACTCCCAGTCTACTGAACAGAACCCCTACATTCAACCCATCCCCAGATAGCCTGGATCTGAGCACTCAACATATCCAAACAGCGCTCAGATGCCACAAACACAGTCAAATTGCCATGGGGTTTACGTTTAGCCTGGGCTGATGAGAGGGTCCATAGTCCCATTGCAGGAGGCGAGCAACCAGGCTTCTCCAACGCCTAGTGGCGAGATTGGTCTCGCCACATCTCTCCCCCTTTCCAAAAAGACTAACAGGGTACCTGACCTCCTGCCGGTCAGTGCCCTTGTTAGTCCAGCAGCCCACCCACAAAACAGAAAAAACAGTACGGCCCACCCACAATAAATGGTTACTACACCTGGTTAGAGGAGAAACTTGTCCATGTCCAGGTGCCTCACCACGGCTGTGTAGGAGACTGGTAGGCTGCCTTGGTGGGTTGCTGAGTGGGCAGAGACCAGCGGTACTCTGTCCTGGTGCCAGCACTACAACCGGAGTAGTCTGGTTGGAGCCTGGTTGCTGGAGGGGGAGACCGCCTGTCTCCCCTTTAGATACACCACCATGCTGCTGTGGGGGAAGACCGACTGTCTTCCCTTTGGCTAAACATCCCTGTTGCTGGGGGTTAGGACCGACTGTCCCTACCCCCTGTGCTGTGAGTGCAGAGACCACGGTCCCATCTTCACTGTTGGGGGGCTTACTGTCTCCCCCTGGTACATTAAGCTGCTGCTGGGGAGAGGGGGTAACAAGCTCCTCTCCCGATAGAACACTCTGCCCATCATTGATCCGCCGCTGGGGAGAGGTGGTAACAATCCCCTCTCCCATACATACTTCCAGTCTTTGCGGAGGGAGACCGACTGTCTCTCCTCCCAACACAGAGTCCTGCTGCTGGGGAAAGGAGACTGGGCTCTCTATTCCCTGTAGGATACTCTGCCGCTGGGGAATGGAGACTGGGCTCCCAATTCCCGGCACATCACACTGCCACTGGGGAGGGAGGACACTGCTCTCCTCTTCCTGCACTTTACACTGCCGCTGGGGAATGGAGACTGGGCTCCCAATTCCCTGCAGGACCGGTGGAGAGACCTCGGTCCCATCTGCACTGGTGGGGGGCTTACAGTCTCCCCCTGGTACATTAAGCTGCCGCTGGGGAGAGGGGGTAACAATCTCCTCTCCCATACATACTTCCAGTCTTTGTGGAGGGAGACCGACTGTCTCTCCTCCCAACACAGAGTCCTGCTGCTGGGCGACAGGACCGACTGTCTCTGCCCCCTTTAACTCAGCCTGCCGCTGGAGAATGGAGACTGGGCTCCCAATTCCCAATAAATCAGGCTGCCGCTGGGGAATGGAGACTGGGTTCTCCTCTTCCCTTAACTGTAATTGCCGCTGGAGTTCCTCCCAACGTGCCAGCTGGCCCTCTCTCTCTGCCCTGTCTAGCAGAGTCCCGAACACTAAGTTCTTCACGAACCGCTTGGATCTCTCCAGTGGATTGGGTCCGAAAAAGTTCAGCCGTAACCACACCATACGGTCATATTCTCTCAGAGAGTATCTGTACTCCACTGCTGGTTCCATCCCGTCGCTTGCCACCAATTGTTACGGAACAGGGCACCCCTGAGCAGGTACCTCCGTTGACAGATGCTCCTAGTGCTTCCCGAGGGCTCCAAGCACTCCACCAGACACCGTAAGCACTTCAGACTACACGAACCGCCGCAGCTTGGTTAGGGTCTTGGCATCTCCTATCCACCCTGGACCAACGACAAGGCCCCAGGTTCCTGTGGGTGAACCTCTCTTTCCCCAGAGAGTGCAGCACGAACAAGCTCTTACACAAGCTCTTATAAGAGCTTAGTGATTCTCTAAGGGAGTATGGAAGACCATAGCAATCCCTGCAGCAGATTCCCCCAATAACGAGACAAAGCTCCGAGATGAGGGTAAAACAGAAACAACATTTATTGGAAGAACAGAGCACACTTTTATACAGAAATTGGAACATCCTTCCCCCAACAACCGCTTTCCCATTGGTCAATTGTAAAGTACTTGCAGTTCTCACTAAGGTCCTCTCCATCATATGCAAATGAGGGCTTGAAAATGAGTCAACAGGGATTGGTCAGATAGCTTTGACCAATGCAAGGAGACAGAAGCCCCAGGGGGCAATCAATGTACACAATAGTCAGACACAGAACAATGGTTCCCTAACGAGCCCTCAATACACAGTACTCTGAGTGTCAATAGACCGCCCGTCTCCTCAGAACTTCCTGTAATGCCCATATTAGGAGTTGGCTTCCTGTTCCTTACAGTTTACAGGAATACGTTTTAGCTTCCAGGAGAGGCAAGGCTCCATTAGCCACATGTTTAAACAAACACAAAAAGACACAAAAATGCATAACTCCCAGTCTACTGAACAGAACCCCTACATTCAACCCATCCCCAGATAGCCTGGATCTGAGCGCTCAACATATCCAAACAGCGCTCAGATGCCACAAACACAGTCAAATTGCCATGGGGTTTACGTTTAGCCTGGGCTGATGAGAGGGTCCATAGTCCCATTGCAGGAGGCGAGCAACCAGGCTTCTCCAACGCCCAGTGGCGAGATTGGTCTCGCCACAGTGACCAATCACAGAAATCAACACAATAGTACACAATAATGTGTATAAATGGAAACCCTCTATTGTGTACAATTTTGATGTGATCTGCTGTGATTGGTGACAGCAGGAAAGAAAAACAGAGCTTACATGTAGTCAGGTGCCAACTTCTGGGGTGCACACTATGTTATGTTAAAGTGGTAGTAAACCCTTAGACATACCCAATGAAGGGAGTATCCTCAGTTGATGAAACAAATACTGCAAAATATGTTGTATCTGTCTATCTGCAGTCTTCTCTTCTCTACATCTGTTCAAAGTGCAGATTTTATAAGCTTGTCTGAGAGTATAAAAAAAGGCAGAGAGCTGACATTACACTTTGCAGAGCTCAGTGAGGAGAGCTCTGAGAGCTGATTGGAGGGAAGGGACACACCCCCCTTTACATAACACACAGAAAACGAGCTGAAGCTGTCAATCTTCTGAAGGCCCCTTATCTGTCACCATTTTTCTTTAGGTGTCAGAATAACTTGTCAGAAGTGATTCATACTGATAGCTAATAGAATAAACTGAAAGGCAGAAAAGACACTTGGTGCTCTTAATTGAGGTTAGTACACACTATAGAAGGATATGTTTTGTTCATATTTCATGTCTTATGTTTACAACAACTCTATTGTATTGCACCATGTAAAGTCTGTGTTAGTGAGTTTCTGTGTACAATCTGCTTAGGGAGTTAGGCAGGGTTTAAGTCTGCCCCTTGTGCTGGATTATAAATACAAGGGTGAGGAAGTCTCTCAAGGTTTCCATTCCTTATTCATGGAATCTAGCAGAAAGCCCTACTGCAAGATGTAGGTCCTGCAGGAACACATGGCCACCCTCTTTGGGTACCCAGTCGGGGTACTGAAGTCAGAACTTGGACTCTGTTAGTGGACTCCTCCTTGCTAAGAGGTATGACACTGGCAGCCTGAATTAGCTCTCGTTTGTTAAAATGAACTGGAACTGAGTGTGCTATGAACTGTGAAAGACTGTGATCTGTTAACCCTGTATTTGCAAGGATCTCAGTAAAAATTCCTAATTCACTAAGTACCTGATCTGAAGTCTCTCAAAGGGGTGCATGTGTGTAGGTGTGTCAAAAGAACAAGGGCTTACAACAGGAGGTATGTGCTACCAAGGTTTGCAAGTGGAGAATGCTTCAAGAGAAGTTCTAATTGCTGTTGCCATTAGTAACTGGTAGTGTGTTGGTGATTAAGCTGCCAGCTGGCTCACTCCTAAATTGGAAAATGCACCTAAATGTAGATTTCTCAGGACCGGGGCCTCCACTTACATAGTTGGGCATTACCGACCAAAGTTTCCTTTAGTTCCTCTTTAGGGTGCCCTAAACCCCACCCACATGTACTAAACTACTGCCTGTGTATTCTTTTGGGGCATGCGTAGCTAGCATGTCCATAACAGGTTAGGCACACTGCAACTTGTTGAACTGTCAAAAATGTACTTACAGTAGCTCCTAATTTCATTTTAGTGCTGGCAATACAGTAAGGGGAATTCATTAAAGAAATAGAGGCAGTTTTTTGGTACTATGGCCCTTTCAATTGGCCTGCACCAAATTAAAAAATCTCTACTGCCCATTTTGTTAACTTTACCAACACGGGCAACAGATTTAGGTAGTTCCCAATAAAACCACTTTTACAAAGTGGTACTATTAATGCACCAAATTCAAAAATAATTTTATCCATTTTGTAGATAACAAAACTGGAGGTAATTAAGACCTAATCAAAATTGGCATACAGAGACCGGCAGACTGCCTGCCCCTGTTTTCAGTGTAGCAGAGCAGCATATTTGCTGCCGCTACCCCCCCCCCCCCATCACCAGTTCACAGCCGTTGGCCTTTTTAAAAATCAATGATGCTGTTGTGGGCAGAAACTGATGGGAAGCTGAGACATTAGTTCTCCATTAGGTCCGCTCTTGCCTTGTAATTGGCAGACAGTATGCTGAATCTTTAGCCAATAGCAGGCTGTCTATTGGCTAAGGCTCCACCTACTGCCTGATGCCAATCACAAAGGGAGCAGAGCTGATGGTCAACTGTCAGTCCCTATCAGGCTCCACCCCCCAGGTACAAAACTGTCTGCTGCTGCGCTGTCTGTATGACTGCTTCAGCAGCAGGGACCTGTACAACAGGAACATGAATCTGTCACCCACACTGAAAATGTTAAAGAGTGTCTTAGACACTATTTATGAATTCCAGGGAGTTTTTTTTTTTTGCACTGATATTGCAAGAAATGGTGTATTTTCTAAACTACAGAATCTAAACCCCCCTCTGCTCAGCTTTGCAAGATGGAAAGAATTGTTCTGTAATCTAACATAAGAACTATAAGATAAAGAACTCCATGATAAAGCACAGAAAGAGTTTACAGGACACAGGATTGCTCTGATATTCTGAGAGGATCAAAAGGTATGTATGCTGTAGCATCCTTTAGTGTGTGTGCTAGAATTAGAGTAGGCAAACCATACTTTGACTCACATTGTAAGTTGGTGAGTCTTAATTGGGTCAGGGTTTATTAGAGTTCAGGGCTGGATGACTCATCCTGGCAGCTCTCTGATGCCTTCCCTTGGTCTGGAAGGTTGGAGAATCTTCTAGAATTTGTGGGCGGGGGTTAGGAGGAGCTGCTATGCATATTTATGAGGCCTCAGCCAATCGCCAGTAATGGGCTGGCAGGGGGCAGAGAATACCTCATAAATAGACTTAGGCCTTGCCAGCAAGTGCAGTCAGGTGTAAGATGGACATGTAATGTTGAGGAGGCTGTCGGTGGCCCTAAAGGGTGCCCCCTAGTCTAGGTTCTGGTGCTGGAAGAATCCTGACAAAACACAAAGGAGGAGGTCTTCCTGAAGGCACGGGAGCAAGAGAGGACAGATTGAGTAGCTCAACACTGTTAGGGATTAACAAGGAGGCTGCCACATGTAGCCAGTCTCCCTTGAAGACAGCGGTGTGCTTAAGTCTTCAATCCTTCCCTGACAGATCTCCTGAAAGTCAGCCGGGTGGGCTGGTGAAGAGTCAGCCAGGTGGGCTGGTGAAGAGTCAGTCGGGTGGACTGATGTAGAGAGGCAGCTGCAGCCAGATGGGATGGCAGGACCTGAAGAGGTGGTGCTGGGACCAGTGACCACAAAAGAAGCAGAGGGTAAAGTTACATGCTGTGTCACTCAATGTGTGCTACTGTTAATGGACTATGAGTTCCTGCCTGTAATGGGTTGCTACTGAACTGACAAGGAGACTGCCAAGTTCCCTCAGGAGTGTACCGGCAGACGCTAAGAGTGCGTAGGAGGAAAGTGTAGAGGAGACTGCATATTGCTGTATATAGGAAGTTGTTCCTGAAGATTGCTAATGTCAAGTGTGCATCCCATAACCTCCCACCTCTATCAAAGCTGGTAACCCACTAATAAATAACAAAAACAAAGCTACAGATTGTTTTCTGACTCTGTGTGCCTGTGAAGATTCAGTGTGCCTGGCTGTGGAGGAGTGGGGGATCCCTTTAATCTGCAGCTCCTACATTAGGTGTGATACACAACATTTAATAACTTACAAAGATACTACATTCTTTTAATGCTTTGATTAAATAGCCAAAAAGGAACAAATAAGAGAAGTTCCTGGTTAGGGTTTACATATGCTGTAACCACTTCAGTTCTTGTACGTTTATACCCTTTATGGACTAGAGCACATTTTACATTACCATGATCACCCTATTTCTTTGGCGATAACTTTGTCAGTGTTTATGATAACAAAGTAATCAATACATATTTTTTTTGGAGACAACTAGGCTTTTGTTTGGCAACATTTTTTTTTTATGTAATATATACACAAAAATATTAAAATGAAAAGCACATTTTTTAAAAAGGTTTTAAACAGTGTTATTTTTTTATTTTAAGGTACTTTTACTGTAAATAAATAGTATATATTTTATTTTTTAATTGTTCTCGTTTAAAATTACACTAAAATGATGTTTCTGGTACAAAGCATGATAAAGTTATTTGCAAAGGAAAAAAATTATTTATTATTTTCAAGACTGGAATGCTGTGAGGAAACGCCATCACTGACTGCCATACCCACGTGTGGCCACCCACTTGTCTAGTCACATTGGGCCCCCAAGGACTTGGACTGTAGACTCAGAGGGGGGTCCAACCCGACTTGTTGCAGGCCCGTCGTGGGTCTGGCCACAGGTCTGTCTATTTCTATGAGGGGAGACATGGGATGGATGGCCTAATTTGTTTGGCACGGGCCACAAGCTTGTGGCGCCATTTTTGTGACTGTTTTACATGTGTCTATTAGGGGCACAGGGTGACTATGGGAGAAATATCCCACCGCTGCCACAACCTAAAAGGATCCCCAATACTCCCGCTGAGTATATCCGTTGTTCGTCCCCCAAATCCCGAGTGATGTAGTGATTACAGCTCTCCAGTTCCCCAAACATCAGCCTAGACTTGATGAAGGGTAAAACAAATTTCTTTAATCCAGGCTCAATGGCTCACTTTTATACAATACAGAGACACAGTAAACATGCTCATGACACTCTCTTAAACACACCCACAAATTGTCCCCAAAATTCAAAGTCACCGTGACTCAGCAAATTAAATTGTATACAGAAACATAATTAATCTGAGCTAATTACCTAGCCATCTGGACAGAAACAATAGGTGATCGGGAAACCAGACCCAGACAATGTTATAATTACCATGCTAATTAACTCAGCACTGCAACGATTCCAAAACAAAGTACATTACACATTATCCTAAGTATAAACACAGAACACCTTATTAAACAGACAATAGCAGAAGACCCCAGTAGCAGAATGTCCGTCTTCTTCATTGAAGTATTTGGAATCCACATCTAAGCAATGCTTTGATTATTCAGAAGTCACAGACTTCATGGTAATGGTCTACAATAGTCTTTGAGGCAATTCTCATACAATGTCCCATCATTCTGATACAGTGGAATTAATGTATCATAGATTTCTTGAGGGGTATTGTGGATAAACATCACTGTCCCCATTGAAGTAATCAAAACCATATTCTCAGTGTCCATTGAGGTTAACAGGGGTTAATAAGCTCTGAGGTGGTCCGCAGTTCGTGGGTTGGATCGGTGCCCGAACATTACAAATAAATCCCACAAACCAAGTCTTTTTATGAGCCTGTTCCAGGACCCATAGTCAGTGGACAGGAGGCTAGCCTCCACACTCCTCCAGAAGCTCGTTCCGATCGTCCAGACAAAGGGGCTTTCGTCACAATGCCATTAAAGTTCATGTGTGTGTAAAGGCTAGCGTCCCAATACTTTTGGCAATATAGTGTATATATAATAGATAGATATAATAGATTTGCAGTATATGCTAAAAATATAAATTGCAATTACCCTTTAAGCAGTATATCTGCAGATCACTAAACGTTTTTTCCTCTGTGAATACGTAAGCAAATAAATAGTGCGCTGGTCGTAACCAAAGCATTTTGTGCTCTGCATTTAAAGTATTTATCATTTTATACTAGAGAGCACACACATAGGGTGGTGTGAACTCTTGTCACCAGTGGAATTGCTTGCTTTGCCCACAGCTTTAGAACCTTGTCCGCTTACATTCCTCTACATCCTAATGGTAAGCACTCACTAATTCAATTAATTCATGACCTGCCTGATACTTCCCTTGCAAACAGTCACCACTACTTAATTGGATTATCATACCAGCTCCCACTTTAGTGGTTGAAAGAAATGCATTCTGCCATCACCGTGCCAGTGCCACTAAGCAATGAGTGGGTACGGGTGATCACAGCTTTTCAGAAAAATGACAAGGCAAGCACACCGCAGAAGCTAATGCGCAAACAAGTTCCCAGTTATAAAAATGAACATGTCACTTTAACTTACCTGTTCACTCAATGTAAAGACCCCAGAGGCAAAATACTGCACAAAGTTGTTTTTAATGTGATTTCTTTCTTTGCACTCTCAACACTCTTGAATCTACCTGCAACTTAAAAAAATGTATTCCACATAAGAGATATTCATTTTCTTGCTTGGTGTCACAGTTATGTATGTAAGTTGGTCATTTGCAATTTTTTTCTTGAACATATCCTGAAAGTTGAAGATGACTCCTTGGTGACTTTGTAGCACATCCACAATCCAAAGTTAATGTATACAAAGAATCATTATTTATTAGTAGATTCACACTTTACATGGTACAGTATTTTACAGAAAAATAAACTCCTCCAGCGGATGTTAACATACTTCAGAGGTAGTGGCAAGTTTAATTTATTTCTTTTTGCTTGTTATTGTAATCCTCAACATTCAGACTTTGTCTTATGCCAAGCTGTATTTTAATTACAACATTAATTCAATCTTTGATGTGAATACTTGTAATGATAGTAAAATGCGAGTGTGCTTATAATATGGTTGTATCACTGGAAATTAAGAATTCTAATATGAAGGTTTTAAAGATTGAGAGTGATATTTTTTTCTTTTCAGCTCACAGTACCAAATGTTCAGTGTAGTCCGGATCTTTCAATTAATTCAGCAAAAGTGGTTGCAAAGTCAGAAGGTTTTTTTTATCTTAATGCATTCTATGCATTAAGATAAAAAATTGTTAAATTGCGCTCAACACTCAAGACACAAGAAAGTGCTTGTGTGCATAAATATAAATATGAATAGTAAATATAGGTATAAAAAAGATAAATTAAAATAATAGTCCTTAGGTGAATAAATACAGTGATAAAAAGTCCTTAAAGTGCCCAGTGCAACACGGATCTCTCAGCAAAGACTGAATACACTTTATCTTCATGTGAGGGACCTCCACCATAAAAAACACTCTCCACCCAGTGCTCAGGGTAAATACTCCTTACCGAAACTGGTGGACCCCTTGATTATAGGGGGTCTCAAACAGCATAAATAATCCACAGATGCCTCCAAGCTATCCTTAGGATGTCCTTATAGGTCAAGCTCAGCTATCTTTGAGTAAGTGCAATTCGATTATTAAACCCCGAGTATCATAACGTATTACGCTATTGGAGTTTCCTTTATCTTTTCTCTATACATCCTGGAGTTCCCTATGCTAGCTGAGCTTGACCTATAAGGACATCCTAAGGATAGCTTGGAGGCATCTGTGGATTATTTATGCTGTTTGAGACCCCCTATAATCAAGGGGTCCACCAGTTTCGGTAAGGAGTATTTACCCTGAGCACTGGGTGGAGAGAGTTTTTTATGGTGGAGGTCCCTCACATGAAGATAAAGTGTATTCAGTCTTTGCTGAGAGATCCGTGTTGCACTGGGCACTTTAAGGACTTTTTATCACTGTATTTATTCACCTAAGGACTATTTATTTGAATTTATCTTTTTTATACCTATATTTACTATTCATATTTATATTTATGCACACAAGCACTTTCTTGTGTCTTGAGTGTTGAGCGCAATTTAACAATTTTATTTCACATTTATGCGTTTTTACACGTTTTTTATTGCAGCTTGCACTGTGGAAGGAATTCCCCACATATTTATTTGAATTTAATTAATTACACTGACATATATATTTATTTGTTTATTATTGTCAGATATCACCATTTGCGCAGTTTCTTTTGGGTTACCAAATTTCTATAATTAAGATAAAAAAGCCTTCTGTGTGCAGCAGCCCCCTCCCCCCAATACTTACCCGAGCCCCATCTAGATGCAGTGATTTTGCACAAGAGACTTAGCTTCCCTGGACTCCCCTCCTTATTGGCCGAGACAGCAGCGTGGTGCCATTGGCTCCTGATGCTGTCAATGAAAGTCAGTGAGCCAATGAGGAGAGAAAGGGGGCAGGGCCGGGCTGCGGCTCTGTGTCTGAATGGACACAGGGAGCTGTGGTTCGGCTCAGGTGCCCCTATGCCAAGTTACTTTCTCTGGGGGCACTCAACAGAAGGGAGGGGCCAGGAGCACTTGAAGAGGGGGATCTGGGCTACTCTGTGCACAGAGCAGGTAAGTATAACATGTTTGTTATTTTTAACGAAAAAAAGAAAAAGAAACTTGAACTGCAATTTATCTACTGACCATTCAGGGGAGCAATGCACCAGATGGTTAACCCTTTCCTAGTTGTAAGTGAGAAGTGTTTTTAAAGAAATAAAGTCTATGAATGCTACTTTAATTTGGACCTTTCTTCTTTTCTATACACATTGAGCTGATTGTTATATGAAGACAGCCCAGTTCTCTCTCAAGAGACACCATAGGATATTTAAAGGCTTTGTCTTTATATGCTTCAAGTGAGCATGCAATTTAGCCACACACTTTGTTGGAAGAAGATTCACCTAATTTTTTTTTTTCGGGACACTGCACAGTGTTTTTTGCATAGGTGGAATAGATGTTTCCACTTGATATCACTTTACTGGCACAATTTCCCTTTTCACAGCATGTTGGTTCATATGCATTGCACTGATTGATGAACCTTTTTTTGTCACTCAAAGATAATATATTTTTTTCCTGACAATATTACACTATATATTGTTTATTTTCAATTACATATCTGGGGAGAATACGTCGAGAGGAGAAGTCACTCCACGGAGTGGAATTTTGTCACATTTAGTTACAAGTATTGACTCTAATTATAGAGGTGAGATCACCAGATTACCCAATCAATGAGTGGATGAACTTTAACATAATATTTTAGAACTTTCTCCTTCTGGACTTTATAAAATAAGATTTTTGTCTCTGGACTTACATTTTTATACATTTTTTTGGCATTGTTTGCACGTATAGATATTCACTGCAATTGGGATTATTAGTTATACATCTGTGCCTTCTACTCATTTAGTATTTTATTTATATTCATGCCTTTTATATTTATTATCTTGGATAAGGTTTCTTAGATTGAGAATTGTAATTTATTACACTTCTTTGATTATCACACAGTTATAGCTTCATCACACACCTGAATAGCGCACTACCCTTTGCTTTTATATTTTATAGACTTTAGTACTATTGACATAAACACACACACACACACACACATCATAGGTTGAACTGAATGGACTGGTGTCTTTTTTCAACCTAGCTATTTAACTATGTAACTATATATAAGTATCACTTTAAAGTGGAGTTCCGGCCTATTTTGCAACTTTAGTGATTCCTGGTGTGCTCGCTATGCTGATCAACAATTGGGTATTTTCAGCAAAGCATTTTTTCCCGGGGGTCCCTTACCTTATTTTCAGGGCATTTTTGATTGTACCACCGACATCACTTCCGCCTTTGCATTGCATCCTGGAAGCTGTTTGTCATCACTCCCAGGAGGCTGGAATCAGGAAGAACTCCCAGAACACTCCCTGGAATCAGGAAGAAGGACACAGCAGATTACACTGCGGCTTCAGATGCCCACGTCTAAGATGGCCGCGCCCAGACAGCATTTTTAAAAGTAAGATTTTGACTAAAATCCAATACTGTACACCTTGTAAGTATGAGAATAGCGGTTCTGTAAAGGGCGAGGGATTAGTATTATAGGGGGATTTTTTAGTTAAAAAAGGTATTTGAGGCCGGAACTCTGCTTTAAAGCACGGTAATTAGTTAAATGTTTTAGCAAGTTAGAATTTTCTTCTTCTTTTTTTTGTTGCTGTCTCCTCTTACATCCTGTTCTGGACACCAGCACGAAGTGAGAGAAAGTCTTTCTATAGTGCGATCCCCTCTTAACCTGGCCATACATTATACAATTATCTTCCACAATTTTCCTTTAGATTTACCAAAACCATATAATATGAGGTCAAACCTAAACACTTTCAATTTGTATGCAATCAGGCAGGCCCTTGTACTACATGATTGAAGGTAAACCTAATAGAAATTGAACAAGAAAATTGTATAATGTATGGCCAGTTTGAGACAGCTGTCACTGGAACAGGTGTACCCATTGAAATATTTCCCCACATCTCCAGCTACAGTGACAAGTGTAAAATTTTGTATTTCCCATCACATTCTGTCCTGCTGACAAAGGTCAACCAAAAAAGAGAGGCTGAATCTTACCAGTGGAGAAAATGTCAGAATTGAAAAAGAAAAAATAAAAGGAAATAAGTTCCAGAGAGTTTTCTAATCCTTTCCAGCAGGTCTTGAATCATTTTTTCAGTAATTTATGTTGCTGGGGTTATCCACAAGTACTCCAAGGTGGCAAAATAACATGTAAACACCAACTTTCAATATTTTACTTTGGTGCTACCACTGGTTATGATACTGCCCAAGATACAGGCCGAATAATTCCTCATGGTAGAAAATTAGGTGATGGTTAATGAGGACATTGTATGTAAAATTGATTGGAAACTCCAAGGCCCCTTTCACACATGCTGTCCGTTTGTCAGTTTTTCATCCATCGGTTGACGGATGAAAAACGGACATCCAAGTATCTCTATGGAAAAACAGGTGTAAATGGATGATCATCCATTTACATCAGTTTACATCCACCATCAACTGATCAAAGCTCTATTTTTCTTCCGTTTAAAAAAAAAACAAAAAACGGATATGACGAAAAATGGATGTAAACTGCCAAATGGTCAGTTTTTTTATCTGTTTTTGCATTGGTAGTGGATGTAAAAAAAAACTGATGATAAACTGACGAGCACTGATGAAAAACGGATGAAAAACTAATGAGCACTGATGAAAAACAATTAAAAAATTGATGAGCACTGATGAAAAAAAAAATGAAAAATTGCTGAGCACTGAATAAATACATAAATGCTTCATCAATTTTGACATAACTGAACTGATTAACGGTCCACATGTGTAAAAGGGGCCTTAGACTAGGTTCACACTTGTCCAGCTGCAGTTTGCAGTCTGGAGTCAGGTGCAATTTTGTTTACCGGTTCAGGTGCGATTCAGATGCAAATTTTACTTGTTTTACACATTTTTCAGCAACCCCGGACATGTGTGAACTGGCTCCATTGAAAGCCGATCCGATTTACATGTTATGTGAATCAGATGCAGTAGAAATGCTTCCGATTCACATATTCTGTATGTGAACCGAGCCTAAAAAGAAGAGCCAACAGCTCAATAATGTAATTTGCCAGCAATTTAAACTGTCCTGCAACAAAAATGAAAAAAATAATTGTGTAGCGTCTCCTGGAAAATGCATAGGACCCTTGACTCTGGTATGGATTAATTGAGCATGCAGCCTGGTTGGCCAGGATAGGGGGGGGGGGGTTATAGGGCTGAACCATACCAGGCCACAACATAGAGGGGGGCAAGGCCAGGCCACACTATATGTGTCTAAAGACACACATAGAGCCTGGCCCAGGAGTGAGCCTGCACATCTGCCCCCCTGGCAAATGACTGCTGTGAGGGCAGACACTGAAGTGGAAGAGCGGACAGTGCTGGTGGGGGACCCCAGAAGAGGAGGTTTGCGGCCACTCTTTGCAATACCATTTCTATAAGCATATTTTTTGTCTAGAGGCCAGAATTTTGAGGCACCACAAAACAAAGATAACTTTATTTTTTTCCAAAATGACACAGCTTTATTAGTAAAACATTTATAAAAGAGACATTCACTAACTTAAATGTATGTCTCTTTTATACATTTTGTACTAATAAAGCTGTAATTTTTTTTATGTTGTTTGTTGTTATGTGGTGCTTTAAAGGTCCTGCCTCCAGACAAAAAAAAAAAAAAAATATGCTCATAGATATAAATATTGAGGGTATGGCACAACAAGGAGAGCCAAGTCAATTAAAAGTCAATCAAAAGACTGCTCCAGGAAAACGTCAAATGACGAAACATACGTAGGGTGGGTGTATTGATGTGCTACTATCAATCTCAGCTGAATGTGTATCCGCAAGTAGTGTTTGTATAGTAGGAAGGTACTCGGCTTGTGATTTGATTTTATGCCTACTTACCGGTGTCAAGAGAGACACCTTAAAATGTGAGTGCACCTATTTTTAATAAACTTTCAGCTGTGTTAAAAAAAGTTTTTACACTATGTAAGCTTTTTTCCTCATATCTGCATGTTGAGCTCCTAACTAAGGTTCTGAGACATCTACATTATTCGAGAGAGATTGTCTGCATATGGTCCATGCAGAGTTGATTTTACTGCATATGGTCCATGCAGAGTTGATTTTACAAAGAAAACGTGCTGCTGACATTTCTATTTGGGGAGTTCATTGAGGCATACGTTTTTGCACAGAGGGTTTACTAAAAGAACAAGATTCACTACATTGAAGAAGCTTTGTGTTGTTCACATGGAGTGTAATGATATATTTGATATGAGGACTCTTTTTGTGGGACTTTTTGTGCATTTTGTTTGTTATTGTTTGATTTATAATATTTTAGAGATATTTCACACTATATCCACCAGTTTTCAGATCTATACCACTAGATATTATAATGATCCATTTCTGTTTGCACTTTAGCACTTTATTGAGGATAATAACAATTTTCACATATTTTTATAAACACATACATTCATAGTATTGTTATATACATTGTTGATACATTATTTATGATTAGGCATTTATTGAAGTATAATACAAATGTTCATAGCGCTGTCACTTTACAAACATATCATTTTTAAGTTGAGTTAATCTCAGCAGTGGCTGCTTCTGATGACGTCTTAGTGATAAAACACGTAAGGAAGAGCTACAGCGTCACTGGATCACATCTGGTTTTCATGTCTGTGGAGCTCATTGCTTCCCGGACTTCCTGGTTTGACAAACGCCTGTAATCTTCTGCATACATGTAAATTCATTACCTTATTTGCTGAATATATTTTGCTAAATGGAATTATGCTATAGAGGCTTTTATTGTCTTTGCATGAGACTGCTGGGGCAGTGGAAATTAAGGATACACAGACATCCGCTTGGCTTAGGAACTGCCTAAAGTCACTGACACTGTGAATGCTGGCTACCCCCTAGTGAGCGCAGCAAGAAAGGGGGAGCACGAGTGGAGGCACTAATACAACGCATGATTGCGTGACCCTTTGCAGCACTAACCTCAAGTCCATGCAATGTTTCTGTAATATCTTTTAAAAGGACTTATTCAGGGCTTTTTTTAAATCAGAAAATAGGTGCAGGAACTCAACCCCGACCCCCAAAACTCACCTCCCCCTCCACACACCCTCCAAACTGCATCATATAGTGGGTGTGGTCAAATTTAACAAACAGTGGAAGGGTCTTAAAGGGGCAATAAATACCAGGAGTGCATTACGTAAAGAGTGCAGAGTTCGGGGGTGCGCTACACACAGAGTGCAGAGTTCAGCCTTTTCCCACAGCTGCTTACCCCTGCATCCCCCATCCATACCTCACCATCACCACTCTTCAGCTCTGACCCCTGCATGCAGAACCCCCTCCACTGCCCCCCCCCCCATCCACATATCTTAGTTGTGTTGCTGTATTAAGCTGAAGCACCCAGGTGGCTCTAGTAACCCCCCACACACTGTAGGTGGCTCTGACTCTTTTACTTGCAGGGAGATCATCCACTGGGAATGTCATAATCCCCGCTGCACCCTTGGCATCTGCATCTCCCTTGTCCCCATCCTGCATTCAATGGGAGCCACCGGGAGACAAGCTATCACTTGTAAGCACGTAAGCTAGACTTCTGTTTTTCAAGTGATAGTGGTGAGCAGGGAGCAGAGGGCTTGAGCCAGAGGTGGTGGAACTGAGTTCCACCAAGTTCCAGCTGAAAAAAAGGCCTGGACTTGTTTAATTAAAGCACTTGTCACTTTATGTTGAACCACTCATGGATTCACCAATCAAAACACTTGTCACTTTTATGTTTTTGCACTACTATTATTATTTTGCACCTGCAGATTTTGTGCAAGTGTATTTTATTATTATTTTTTGAACATCATTGTTATAGATGTTGATCTATTACCATTATACTTTATTTTCAATTACATTTGTTTTTGTTATAATACATATAGCACTATTTATCACAAGGAGTGCCACATCCACTTCACTTTTTATTCTTTTTTTTCAAAACTGACATCTACCTAGGTATTTGTTTTAGTGGAGGCAGCAGCTACAGTGACATACACTCTCTTAGGTCGATAGCATGGAAGCTACCTTTTATTTTTTAATCTTAGCAGTGCAGCAGCAGTGCAGTAGTTAAACTTTAATTAGGTTCCAGGTATGGTTCTATTTTTCCCTTTTGAATTAAATCTGTGCAATACCATTACCCAGGGCAGGTAGGAATAACATATTTGTTATTATTATCAGGGCTGCTGATAAGGCAGTACAACCAGTCCTGTTGTACTGGGCCCAGCCCCATCAGCTAAACAGGGGGGCCCGAGGCAGCTTTATCGTTCATTTCTGCCTAAGTGAATAAATTGATTTTACCAGACCACACCCCCAGTTCTGCTTGCTTACCAGGCCTTAAATATATTTCCCTGGGCCCCATCAGGTCAATAGAGGGGCCAAGGAGGTGGGAGCAGTGGAGGGACTTTTTTTCATTTATAGAGCGTAGGTGGATAAAGTCAGCGCCACTGTTTCATTTTAATTCGAAGGGTAGGGGGGTGCACCGTCTGGAAGGCTGTATAAGGCTCCATGATTTCTAACAGCAGCCCTAATAATAATAAACAAAATAGCTTTTACATCCGCACATCGAGAAATTCTTGTCATAAGGAATAAAGAACATGCAAACACTTACTCAATGCACAAATACATTACAAAGGGTATGCTATCAGAAGAAATGAACTTTTGACATTTCGGAGATGAAATAGCTCTGTGCAAAGTGCTGTATGTTGACCAATTCTTTACAGCAGTACTACAATAAGACTTTGGTCTTCTTTCATCCTCTTTTACGATGTTGCTATGTAACTAGCAATGTCTGGTACTCTCAGCACCAATTTTTGATGTTGAAAAGTTAAATATAAATTGCCAGTGAAGTTTCAGCAATTTTTAATAATTTTTCTTCGGTGGCACTGCATATATGAACGATATATTTGTCCTAGAGCAATAGGAATTCATTTCCTCAAATCTGTAATATCTGCAGAAAGCTAAATTAAAAATGCATTTGTACTTGTACAGTTAAATGATCATATTTAATGAAATGTCAGGGATGAATCTTACCACAACAGAAAAGAAAAATAATTCTAAAAGTGGCATATTTCATTATGAGCAGCCTTGACTCTAGAGTGAGCTTAAATAGTTTGTGTTAAACTTCAATTACAGCCTTATTAAATTATAGAGTGTGAAATTCCATATGACTTATAACGGGTTAACCCGTAATCTCTTTGCGGAATAGAGCATATCTATCTGCAAAATAAAATCTAGTTTACTGTGAAAGCTTAAACTAGCAACACATACTAGCCTAATTAGCATGGCAGAGCAAAATGCAGTAACTGCTGTACATGCAAAGTGCTATAAACTATAACAGCCAAATCCCAGATTACTATATTCACATCATTTCTCAGCACAAGCTTGGGATCAGCCATACTAGAGTAGGAAACTGAGCCGAGGGCTGTATATAGTTAGATGCCAAGTAACCTTCCCAGAATGTTTTTAGGTTTTTGGGGAAAAAAAAACAGCTCCTGGAGAAAAAACACAAAACCAGTTTGGACTCAATGCACATTGTTTCCGAAGTGGGGTAGAACCCATAACCCCTAAGCAGCACCCAGCCACTGTACTGCTTCAATTTAGGTTGTTCTTAATATTAATACTAAACCTTCCCAGAATGGTTTTAGGTTTTTGGGGAAAAAAAACAGCTTCTGGAGAAAAAACACAAAACCAGTTTGGACTCAATGCACATTGTTTCCGAAGTGGGGTAGAACCCATAACCCCTAAGCAGCACCCAGCCACTGTACTGCTTCAATTTAGGTTGTTCTTAATATTAATACTTAAAGCGATTGTAAAGTCTCAAAGTTTTTCACGCTAATGCATTCTACTGTATGCATTAACCTCCCTGGCGGTATGATTCTTTCCGATTTTAGGTGCTGAAAGCGGTACAATTATTTTGCATGTAATTCTTAAAAATGAGCAGCCCAAACCAACTATTTACATATGATTTTTTTTTTTTACTGTGCGCTCTTCTTTATAACATCTCGGGTATGATAAAGTTTGAAACACAAAATCATAAATTATAATATAATAAATTACTATAAATAAGTTAAAGTATGTATATATATATATATATATATATATATATATATACGTATTCATACATCTATATATATATATATATATATATATATATTGTAAGCTGGGGAACAGGTAGCAGGTGCAAAGCTCCCTGGGATGAGCAGTCTTTCAGGCACGGATACCAAATCCAGTGTGGTAGTGACAAACAGTGCGGTGTTTATTGGTGCTATATACAAGTCTATATACAGGTGCTGTACAGTGCTTTAAGCAAAACAAGCAGGAATAATAATAATAAACAAAAGCCTAGCCGTGTCCAGGCGCTTACTACACACAATGCAGTCCCTCACTAACACAGACTGAGCAAGCCTACAGCTTGTCAGTTTCCAAAGACACAAACTGGTAGTTTTACTGACCTTCCACTCTCATAGACAAACAGTGTCTGTTTTCCCAGGCTGAGAGAGCACTGCTGTCTGTCTCAGGTGAGTTTAAATTGGCCTGGTGAAGAGGGCCAAGATCCGAACTGGATCATGGATCAGAGATCCCTAAAGGTATACGAGAGATGCCTGGGTGATGTAAAAAACCCCAAACAGGACTTTTCCTGTCTCTCTCTGGGACACTCTGCTACAATATATATATATATATATATATACACGTGTATGTATATATATATATATATATATATATATATATATATATATATATATATATACATACATATATATATATATATATATACATGTACACATAAGAAGTACAGTAAAACTGCAGGAAAGGGCACTGGGGGGCAATCTAATGTGAATTTATTTTATTTTGCAATGTATCAGTGTGTTTGGTGTGTTTTACTTTTGAATTTGCCGCTGGTTCCACCCCCCCCCCCCCTGTGAGCGTCACGTCGCAGGAGATGGAAGCCAGAGCACAGAGAGCATTGGGAGGAAGATCCGCCGCCGCACACCACCCGCATACATCGCTGGATCCGGTTACCGCTTTTGGCACTGAAATTTAACCCCGAGCCACACTCGGGAATACCGCTAGGAAGGTTAAGGTGAAAAACCTTCTTTGCTGCAGCGCCCCCCCCTCTTTCTCTACCTGAGTCCATTTGTTTCAGTGCCGTGCACGAGCCCAGCAGCTCCACCCACTGGCTCTTATCTCATTGGACAGATTGATGGTAGCAGGAGCCATTGGCTCCCGCTGCTGTCATCAAATCCAGTAACACAGGAGCAGGGGGTGGTGCTGAGTCCCGCTGTCTGTGTCAAAAGATGCAGCATCAGGAGTTGGGAGCGTGCCCGCATGTGTGCGCTCAAGGGAAACAGCCAGGGCACCCCAGAAGAGGGTGCTTTGTGTAAAACCTTTGCACAGAACAGGTAAGTATAACATGTTTGTTATTTTTTTATTTATTTTTTTTAAATCTGAACCATTACAACCCCCTTTAAAGTGTGATTTTACTTGCTTGGTGTTGTGATAGTTATATGTTATGTATTCATTTGCAGGTTCCCTGTAAAATGATCTACTATTATTATTATACAGGATTTATATGGCGCCAACAGTTTGCAATGTGAGGGCAGACAGTACAGTTAGAATACAATTCAATACAGAAGGCTTGTTAGAGCTTACAATCTAGTAAAATGTATTTACTTTTTATCAGACCTATGTGATGAGATCAAATAAATTACAAAATAAGCATCACTGAAATTGGGCATTGTTTTTAGCCAGTATAACAAGACTTGCATTGAGAGAGAGAGAACAGTAATGCCTGGTACATAGTTTTGGTACTGGTACAGGCAGTTTTTTTTTTCATTCAACCCAGCCGGCTGAATGAACAAAAAAAAAAAAAAAAAAACTGAGGAGCTCGCTTTAGTAACTATGAGATGTTAGTATAGCGATTTCCCTGTTGAGCTATTGTGTTCTCACAGGGGGGCTGCCCCCCGCCAGAACACACTGGTCACAGCAATAGGCTGCCAGCGCTGATTTGATGCCATCAGCTGATGGCGTATGCCCCAATGTCCGGCTTTTGTTGGACAGGCTGCTGTACACACTGGTTGAATGTTGGCCAGTTTCTGTTAAATTGGCCGATACCGGCTGATATTTGGCCAGTGGGGGCCAGTCTTAAAACACAATTGCCCTACAGTACATATAGTCAAAAAAGACAACGAGCATACAGTATGTAATTGGCAAATATACTATATCTGCTCACATGTACAGAACATGTATTTAATTATACATAGAAACAAGGTTTGTAAAACAAAATACATCAATAAGACTAATCATTTAAAGAATCCAATAAAATTGTTGAATTCTTTTGTAAACTTATAATTTTTTAGCTATTTCTGGCCTTAAAGTGTTACTAAACCCAGGACCCTGCATTCACTATATCTGGTCTCCCACAGTACACAGAACATAGAAATGCAATTATCTTAGTAAATATAAACAGCTAAATACCTTTTCTCATGAGCAGTATATAGCAGTCTTGTGACCTCTATCAGTGTCTGGTTAAAGCTTGTAGGAGGAGTAGAGGGTCAACACATAAAGTTTTTGGTGCAAAGCACCTGTTCCCTGCGCTCAGAGTGGTGTAGTAGTCTCTATTCCACCTTATTAGGATCTTTCCACTGTTACTGGTGCTGTGGACACGACAACCCAGGAGGAATGCTACGGCCTTGCTGCCCCTTACACGACCAGGGAAGTCTGGAAACACTGTAAACAACAACAAACACAGGGGTGCATAGACCTTGTGGCTCTGAGGAAGAGGCTAAGCCTCGAAACGCGTTAGCCTTCACAAATTCAAGGGACAACTCACCCTCGGATCCCTTTACTGAGGACTGCGTTCCTTATGTGATATGCTTTTTGACAAGAACTCGTTTGTGAGTATTTTTAATTATGCGCCCCTTTGTTTGTTGTTGTTTACAGTGTCCTATGAGGATCCCTGACCCCTGACCCTCTGTTTGGACAGTGCTGATTGGCTCTGTGCTGATCATATGCACTCTCCCAAAAAAAAAAAACTCTCTAGCAATACATACCAAACTGAACATGTGCAGCTTGTCCCCTAGCCTCTGTTCACCAGGAGATATATTTTATATTATATATATTTTTTCTCATTTTCCAGGAGATATATTGGAGACAGGATGAAACAGCCTTTTTACACAATGCAGAGCATTAACCCCTTAGGTTCCACAGTGGGTATAACAAACATGCTTTATTGCATATAGACTGATTTTACTGTTGTGGGTTTAGTAACACTCTAAAGTCCAACTCTGGGTTGACGAATATAAAATAGGAAATGCTCCCATATAGACAGTTAATGTTCATTTAGTATAGGAGGGGCTTTACCGAGTTTATTGCATACTTTATACGATGGTAAGGAAAGGCTTTTCTTTGCTGACTCCAGTAGTGACAGCTAGTCTCATAAAATTGCTATACTCTCCCACCCACATTTCAGGGTGGGAGAAACGATAACAAGATCCTTCTCTGCTCTGAAGCTAAACTAAGTTTTGGCCTTAAAATATCTTTACTTTCACACATCTAAATCACATTCACATACATCTAAAGTGAATCCAATTTCAAAACTTTTTTTAGATTTAGATAAAGTAGTGAGGGTTACAGCCCCTTGCTGGTTTTATGTTTGTTTGTGTCCTCATTAGGGACACATCTCTATGTGAGAGTTTCGGACGGCCAAGGCACTCATGGACATCGCTGGATCGAGATGGGCTCAGATAGGTATTAGGGTGGCTGAGGGGGGCTGCTGCACACAGAAGGTTTTTTTTATCATAATGCATAGAACGTCTGTATTAGACCAGCACAATTTTGTGTGTTGTGCCCTCACATATCTTGCTAATGTGTGGGCACAGAAGTGGAGTGCACAGATGTCTTCTTTCATAGGAGAGCACTGCTCCATTGGTGCAGGCCATTGGAATCCCTTGGTCCCCTCCGCAGAGCTTAGCAGTGTGGTTCTTTTTTAATACATGGGCTGTATACAGGAATGTAGTGGTCTGTGGCCTCTGCCTGCAACATATTAAAGTGGTATTAAACCCAAAAACTATATTTGACTATATTTGACTTACTTATCAATTCAATCGAATACTTACGGTCTTTTCTCTTTAATATATGCTTTTTCAGATCACAGACGTGAGCCTTACATCAACTATATTGGGTGATCCTGCCTTATTCAATTATACACCCTATACATTATGATTCACTCCTAATTTTTAATAGGACCACGTTTATGTATATATATTCACCCACCCTTGGAGACAACAGACTGGGATGTCTGTAATAACTAGCACTTTCACTATTTAACTCAAACTATATGTTTGATATTTGATATATTTATCACTATAAGCATGACCCCTTAAAAAGAACTGTTGGTAAGTGTACCTTTCTCAAATAACTTATCAGTGTATCTTTATGAATACATTTAATGTAATTGAAGATTAACATAAATATCTTTCCCCTCCTTCTATTAACTTTAAAGGCTTATGGCTCCTCTATACAGTTTGATTTTAAACTAAACAAGCACGATCTACGCTATCTACTTTGATCATCAAATTAGGGTAAGATTATCATATTAATAAGCTATTGAGAAATCTGAGTTTATTTTACCCCAATGGATGTGGAACCTCCAGTGTCATCTTGCTGTACCTCCCCTCTACTCCCCATGTGGATGGACTATTTCCCGGATTTGTTAGATCCGGTGAACCGGCCTGTCCTCTCATCGCCCCCCCTTTGGGCCACTTGGTATTTCACACCTCACGATGCTTCCTAATCCCCCCTCCCCTCTCTTTCCTGCTCCCCAACTCCCTTCTCTTCCCCCCCTTTCTCTTTTCTTTTTTCTCTTATATTTTAAAACGGCTAATGAGTCTTGTCTTAATGCTTTCCTATTTTTAGGGAGATCTTCGGACTTCTTTTAGTTTCTGAAGTTGATTGATATGTTTATGTGATTTACTAAATGATACATACATAAAGTAACATCTCTACGTTCTGAATGTACTGTAAGTTTTTCCCGGAGAGACAATGATAGAAATAGTTTTTTTATAGTGAATTGAATAATTGGTATTTATGAAAGAAACAGGAAATTTAAGACTAAGTCTATATTTAAGAAATCATTAATAAAGATATTTCATCTGTATGACTGTACTTATAAATCTAACAAGGTTTTTTATGTATCTCTAGACTTCCAAAAACTGATTTTTTGTCTAAGGATATACATCTTCTTGCTGGACCCTGAGGAAGCGCACAATGCGAAACGCGTAGCTTCAGCAATATATTTACTTTTGCTTTACATTTTTAGTGCACAATGTACTGGTGTTGTTAATCTATGTAGATCTATGTAGATAATATGACGTACTTGTTGTTTTTACCATTTGTATAAATAAAGAATCTTTTTTACATATGTGCGCTGTGGAGTACTCCTATAAGCATATGCATATGTGGCGATTTATAGAGGCACATTTAAATCCCCCCCTTTTTTGAACATAACTTGGCCTACCTGGTGGGTCAATTTGTGCCCTTCTTTTGTCCTTTCCAATTTATATATGGGGGAAGGTGCCATTACATCCTATATCTAAACAGGCCCCACTCTCCCCTTCTACCAAAAATGTTATATATTACAGATTTTACCAATCCTTAAATGTGGTAGCCTTCATTTTGCTGGTAGTTTTTTTCTTCATTTTGACATCTCCCATTATGTAATGGTTCCTCATCTCCCATTCCTTCTCCTTGTTGCTGTTAACACCCCTGTTCCTTCATTTATCCCTTCCCTCTCTTTCCTTTTGACTGTCCTCCTTTTTTTCCTTTCTTCCATCCCCCTTTGGACCTCTTGGTTTTGCCATACGTATCACCATGTGCTGTGATGTCATGTTTCAACTGCCCAGACCCACCACACTGCAATGATTATGGTATTTTGTTATACATTGCTGTTCTGATTGTGCCAGCCGCACTTGTTGTATTGTTTTTTTTACCTCAGTAAACCATATTTGTGAAAAAATGTGATGGCTGCATTAGTTTTATTTTTTTAGGCTTTTCTCCCTTTATTTCTATATGGTGATCAGGCCAGGATGCACTTCCTTTCTTAGGGTTTCTTCTCTATCTGTGGAGCGCAACAGAGTCACCCTTGGGTAGCAGCAGTGTCTGTAGAGGGTAGTGTTAGATGGACTAGTATGTTAGATGGACTTTACATAAATGACTAACAAATTGAAGCATAACTGTAAACACTAAAACTTTTGAAGCAATTACAGAAACATTTTTTTTTTCTTTTTGGAATAAAAGTTTTAACTAAATAAATGAATTTTGACCATTGTAAGCACCCCTGCCAGTGTTACATGGTTTGTCTCAACTGCCTCTTTTACTGCACAACTTGTTCTTTTAGGCTGGGTTCACACTATTTTCAGAGAGGCTCGCAGCAGTAGGTCCGGTGCGTCCCTGTTCACCATTTCAGGGGCAAATCAGGTCCAAATGTTTGCCTGAATTCAGGTCTAAAACGGAGCCAAAGACACACAGGACCCTTTTGCAGTGAACTCCGTGGCTGCCCCGAAGATGTGTGAACTGGCTCCATTGAGAGCCTGTAATGCAAATTTAATTAGGGGAAACCCGCATCCAATTTGCATAAGGGCGGTTAGCATGTGGATAAAATGAGGCTTACCGGAAATGTTTTAAAATTATACTCATGCAGTGCATGCATCCCCATTTATCTTCTGGACAACTGGTAAATGGGCACTTGATTTAGCCAATGAGGTCTAAAATGAATTGTAGAAATTAAAAACATAAATTATACTAGTTTTGAGCCCTCACAAGATAAGTGTAGATGGGGTTTAGCTAATCAGGTCTAAAATAAAAAAAATTATAATGAAAAAAAAAAATATTTTGTCTCTCTAACACTTTATTTAAAATGTGTTCTACTCCAACTGATGTAATGCTGACCGTACAATATCTCTCTTTGGACTGTCTTTGACATAATCTGCTGTAGTTGTTATTTCTGGAGAAAAAGTGTGTTTTCACTCCCTCTTCAAATGCTACCTGCTACAAAGCCTTTCATAATGTGCAGTGTGTCCCTGTAATATTTCTGCCCTATGTCTCACATAATCCAATGCAATTTTTATTTTTGGATAAAAAGGTGCATTTTCTCTTTCTGCTCAAATGTGGCCTAAAAAAAAAAGGCTTTCATAATTGCAGTGTACCTCTGTTATATTTCTGCCTCTTGCCTCTAACATAACCCACTGTAACATTTATTTATAGATCAAATGCATTGTCTATCTCTCTTCAAATGTGGCCTACTAAAAAAGCTTACATGATATGCAACATGTCTATATTATTTCTGGTTTGTGCTTCTGTCATAATCCATTGTATTTTTTTGTTTCTGGGCCAGAAATGCCTTGTATCTCCCTCTTCAAATGCAGCCTACTAAGAAACAGGTTTTGCTTCTACCTCTTACATTACTGCCCAATCAAGCTGCATACACACTGCCCAGCCACTGTGGTATATACTGTACACTATATTGCCAAAAGTATTGGGACACCTGCCTTTACACGCACATGAACATTAATGACATCCCAGTCTTAGTCTGTAGGGTTCAATATTGAGTTGGCCCACCCTTTGCAGCTATAACAGCTTAAACACATCTAGGAAGGCTGTCTACAAGGTTTAGGAGTGTGTCTGTGGGAATGTTTGACCATTCTTCCAGAAGCGCATTTGTGAGGTCAGGCACCGATGTTGGACCAGAAAAACTGGCTTGCAGTCACTTCTCGAACTCATCCCAAAGGTGTTCTATCGGGCTGAGGTCAGGGCTCTGTGAAGGCCAGTCAAGTTCCTCCACCCAAACTCACTCATCCATGTCTTTATGGACCTTGCTTTGTGCACTGGTCCAAATCATTTTGTGGAGGGAGGATTATGGTGTGGGCTTGGCCCCTTGTTCAAGTGAAGGGTGTCAGCATACCAAGACATTTTGGACAATTTCATGCTCCGAACGTTTTGGGAACTTCCTGTTCCATCATGACAACGCACCAGTGCACAAAGCAACGTCCATAAAGACATTGATGAGCGAGTTTGGGATGGAGGAACTTGACTGGTCTGCACAGAGTCCTGACCTCAACCCGATAGAACACCTTTGGGATGAATTAGAGTGGAGACTGCGAGCCAGGCCTTCTCACCCAACATCAGTGCCTGTGCTCACAAATGCGCTTCTGGAAGAATGGTCAAACATTCCCATTGACACACTCCTAAACCTTGTGGACAGCCTTCCCAAAAGAGTTAAAACTGTAAAAAGGGTGGGCCAAGTCAATACTGAACCCTACGGACTAAGACTGGGTTGCCATTAAAGTTCATGTGCGTGTAAAGGCAGGTGTCCCAATACTTTTGGTAATATAGTGTACCTGACTATTGTCTCTGAAATATTGCCCTGTCATTTTTTTTTCTGCATTGCCCTGTTTCTGGATTGTGGGATTGTGATTTTTTTATATGTTTTTGTGCACTCTGTTGACAAGTTATTACATTTTTTGTTTTGCCGTGTTTATCCACTGTTTGACACTAATTACGAAGTTGAGGGGTTTAGTTTTATTTTTTATTTTTTTTTAAGTGTAAACCTGATAGATAATTCAGCTGTTCTGTTTACTATTTCAACTGGTCAATTCTGGGCTATTTCTGCAAGATAAAAATACATGTGTTGCAGCATATACTACCTAAAAAGAGCTATTTTATCAAGTTAATCACATAGGGGTGCTGATGCTTTATGTAAGCCTGGGCATAGGGTACAAAAAAAAAATGTATTACATATATTAATTCTGTGAGGCCAGAATATGGTGTTGTTGATGCTGTCCCGGAGAATCGTACTGTTCTGTAGCCCTGTATGTAGATTAAAGGCATCTCTGAAGCATGGAATTTGAAGTATTCGTGTTTTTCCCAAGTCACCCTTAAAGTTGCATAACATGGAGCGTCCGCTCATCACTGAATGGTATTTATTAAATTCTATTTTTGCATTGGTACATGTCTCTTTTGTCAGTGCCCTCCTCCCCATGGCCTTTGTCAATCCTTTGACTATTAGTCTCGAAAACAGACAGAAATTACTCACAAAATTCCTCTCCCATTGACTGAGTGGGGTTTGCATTACAGTTTGAAATTAGCACATTTTACTATGACCTACTAAACCTGCACAGCTTCGCTCCTCACTAAATAAGATTCACTCCTATAGACACAGGGCCGGATTAACATAGGGGCTATTGGAGCTGCAGCACCAGGCCCCCTCCCTTAAGATAGGCCCACCCAGCCAGCAGCATGAGCCTGATTTCTCCTGTCCATAAACGTCTATGGGACAGGAGAAGCGGTTTGTAAATGTAGGGGTGGCTGGCAGCACACTGTTGGCTCAGTGTGATTATATTACAGTGTCACAGAGCACAGTTCCCCCTGCACAAATGGAAGAGGAGAGAGGCTGGATTGGCTCTGCCTTCTCCCCCCTCTCTCCCTCTGTGCCCGCCCACACCAGTCCGTACAGTGAAGTGAAGGAGCCGTGTGGGCAGGAATTTATGGCGCTTTTCCACTGCATAGAACCGTACCGGCTCGGCACGCTTTTGTGCTTTTCCACTGCGGTACCGCATGGTATAGGGTCGGAACGGTTCGGTACGGTACGGTATAGGTTTGCTTTTCCACTGCATGGAACCGAACGGTACGGTACGGTACGGCTCTGAAAAAACAGTACCTACTCGATTGTGGTTCCAACAGGTACCAAACTGGTACCATATCCCACAATCCTTTGCATGCAGTCACTACTAGCCACTGATTGGTCAGAGAATCACACCCACCCCGTTGTTATCCCACCCACTTAACTTTAGTACTACTTTAGTGGAAAAGCAAACCTATACCGTACCGTACCGAACCGTTCCGACACTATACCATGCGGTACCGCAGTGGAAAAGCAAACCGGGCCAAGCAGGGCCGAGTAGAGCCGAGCCGGTACTAGCCGGTACTTGCAGTGGAAAAGTGCCACTATACACAGAGCAGCCGACAGATACAACATGAACGGGATATGTGTGAGTGATAAGCCTCCAGGGACCATCCATATGTGAGCTCAGTGACTGGACTCTTCCTCCTGCCTCCTTTCTTCTCTCCCTCCCCCTCTTTTTTAACTTTTTCTCCAGCTTTAGCTGTTAAAACTTCAGCCAAAGTGTTTAGACATGTGTCATCAGCCTATGGTAGTACTTGGTCATTTGTGCTTTTAAGTGGGTTCGCACTGGTTTGCTATGGTTTGTCCCATTGCATGTGTATCCACAGTTTTCCTGTGTTTAAGCCACAGTCTTATTGATTCCTATTAGGTTGCATGTTTTTTCTGTATTTTCAGAAAGCATAACAACATACCTGCATGCTGCATCTTTGGTACACTTTCAGAAAATGCAGCAAAAACTTGCAACCTAATAGAAATCAATAGGATTGCAGCTAAAACTGCAGGTAAAACGCAGGATACACAATCAATGCGGCCAAACTGCAGCACACTAGTGTGAACCCAAAGGCTTGTACACATTGCAGCAGGCACTGTCACTAAACTGAAAAGTGACAGGCAGTGAGGAGGTGATATCATACCTCTTCACTGCATGTTTTTACCCCCCAAATGCCAATTCATGCAGGTAATAGTATGGTTCACTTTGAACTCCCCCTTATTGCTGTCGCTCTATTTAGGTATTCAGTCTGCTCTCATCTTATTTTCTATACATGCAATACCTAAAAAAAAGAAATTGAAATAAGGTGCAAAGTGAATTTCTACACTTAAGCGGAGCACTTCACAGAACATTTTAAGACATTGTTAAAGTATAACTAAATGCATTTTTTTTCTAGTTTGTTGATAGAGTAGATAGGGATTCGATCCTCTGTCAGGTTTCCATCACTGCCTATGTCCCTGTTAGGGAGATTTACCCTCTCTGTTTGTCTCTATTTGTCCTGTTTACTGTTATCATCAAATGTGGAAGTAAATGAAAACCCTAAACTTTGGGTGTCCCCAGAGCAGGAATAGAGGGGAAATCATTCAATGGTGACACTAGTTCTGGTGACAACCAGGGATTCCCTTACTTTGGAGGGATTTTCTCTCACTTCCTGTTTGTTATGGGACAGGAAGTGAAGAGAAATCTCCTCAATGGGGCACAGATTGGAAAAAAAAGTTGACAGGGGTATGAGCCTTGTTTCAGACTATTGCAAACACAGACATCGCATGCGATTTGCACCACATTGCTATGCAGATGTCATCGGATGTCTGTGCAATGTTAATTCAGCCTTACATTTTGTATGGCTAAAGTCCCATTGCATTCCCAAGAAAATGCTGCAGGAACCTTTTTTTTCCCCCGCACTGGAATCGGATCCCATGCGATCCAATTCCTGTCCGAATTCACAGTTTGCACTGTGATCTGCAAACCATTCTGGGGGTGTCATTACCTTTGTTTTGACACCGGCAGCTGTTCGCAGAGCGGAGTGTGAACTGCCTGCGGGGAGATGCGATGTGGGAACCCGCACAGGAATGGCGGTGGCTCCCGCATCGCAGTAGTGTGAACCTAGGCTAACCCCTCCTTACTCTATCCAAAAAAAAAAAAAAAAAAAAAGCTCTCTCTTTGGTTACACTTTAAACCCAGAGACTGGTGGCCTTTTAATATTAGTATGAATAGTAAAGTGTAATATTTTCTTTTTTGTGCCACACTATATTGCATTATTGTTTGATACACAGGATCTAAAATGTCCTTTTATTAGGGTTTACACCTCCCCCACCCCCCTCCCTTCCTCCTCCCTGTCTCTCTCCCATCTTCTCCCTTATGGCACAATAATAATGAGTATTATGTGGGTACAACGACTTTGGCATGAGTGTGCAGTGTATATAATGAATAAGATTCTGTTTAAAGTGGAGTTCCACCCAAAAGTGGAACTTCTGCTTTAAGGCCTCCTGACCCCCTGATATGCCACATTTGGCATGTCCTTTTTTTGGAAGAAGCGGTTACCTAGATTTGACAGGTACCCACTCTCAATTCCTTAGCAACAAATTGTTTGCTTTTTTATTTTATTTATTTCCATAAAAAGGCCCACCAAAATCTTCAGCACCAGGCCCATGATGCTCTTAATCCGGGCCTGTATAGACATTAATAGGGTTTGCCTAATGTTGCGAACTTCAAGCAAAATATATGAAGCTGTTCCCAAACCCAGGCAGATTATTTAATCTCAAAATATTTAATTGTATTTATATTGTTTCTGTCAAGTGCAGATCAAATGATGATCTGATCTGCATATCAGGCAAGTCAAAGCAACTCTGCAAACTAAAAAAAAAAGTTACATAAAATGTGTAGCTATTTAGCCCAATATTACTCCTTAGGTAATTATTATCAGCTCTTTTTAACTCCCTCCTGTTCCTCTCCCCTTATATTTTTTTCTAATAATTTTTTTTACTTCTATTTTTTAACATACATTTTTTTTCTATTTAATTTTTTTATTCAGTTATTTTTGTAGTGTCACAACTTTATTTCAATAACGTTGCCATGCTCTGCACCAGAAACATAATTTAAATTTTTTTACAAACAAGATAAATTACAAAATAAAATTTGAGTTTTTCATCTACAGGAATTGTCTTAAAGCTATCACTGGTCAAACTAGAAAAAGTAGATTTTGGGTTTGTTATTATTTGTATAGGGATTGCATCTAAAAATGAAAGCATATTTCCAAGACAAGATTACTAAAATAAAGAGTTGATTATTCTTTAAAAAAAAAAATATATATATATATATGTATTACTGAATTATCGTTCCGCCCAACACCGGCATCCCTTTAACATGGTCTTTAGGCCTGGGGGTGGGAAGGATCGGCTGATCACATGACCACTGTGATTGACTGTCACAGTGGTAACATGCACTAAGTCATCCCTGCTAGTTCAACCCACAAAGTGAAATGGAATGAGCTGATTGGACAATATCGATGGGTGTCGCATGCATTTAAAAGTAACAAATGGAAATAAATGAATTTTTGATTCATTTGTTATGTTATGATTCAGAGATTCTGATGGATTCACCTCCATCCAACCCAAACAATAAGTACAAATGATCTCACTTTTATACCTTACTGTATTTATTGCAATATGTTTCCATTTCATATGTAGTGCATTCTTTGTAATAATGCAAAATGTTAATGGAAAAAGATTCGGCTGATTATCCAAGAGTTAAAGACTACAGTGCCGCTCTCATATAAATAAAACAAATGAATCTGAGTTAAAACGTATTCATTTGTTATGTTATTAAGTTGAAATAATTTCCCCATTCCCAACTGACTTTGTTTGTTGGGCCGTGCACATACAAATTAAAAGAACGGTCTCTTAAGTTCAACTCCAATACAAAAAGAATCCTATTAGAATATTAACACTAAACTCACTAGAATAAGGACGAATGGATCTGTATGAATTTGGATAATTTATTATGTTGTTCTGTTATTTTGGATGCTTTAACCCCTTTACGACCGCCCGCCGCAGATTTACTGCTGCAGGCAGCCGCTCCTGGGCAAAGCAACGTAGCTCTACGTCGCTCGCTCTCAGAAGGCTAGGGGGCGAGTGCCCCCCCCTCGCTCGTCAGCGGGGAAGCCTGTCTGTGTGTCAAGTGGCTCCGATTGCCACCTGACACTCTCGATCGCTCCCCGCTGAGGGAGAAGGACGGTCGGCTGATGTAAACACAGCCGTCCGTCCTTCTCCCTGCAATGATCACAGAGACCATGTTATCCTGCTATACAGGATCGCATGTCTCTATGATCATTTCAAAAGCCCAACCCCCCCCCCCACAGTTGGAATCACTCCCCTAGGCTTACATTTAACCCCTTGATCACCAACAGTATTAACCACTTCCCTGCCAGTGTCATTATTACAGTAACAGTGCATATTTTTAGCACTGATTACTTTAGTAATGTCACTGGTCCCCCAAAAGTGTCAATGTCAGTTAGGGGTCCGATCTGTCTGCCGCAATGTCTCAGTCCCGCAAAAATTCGCAGATCGCCGCCATTACTAGTAAAAAAAATAAAAATTACATAAATCTTTCCCGTAGTTAGTAGACGCAATAACTTTTGCGCAAACCAATCAAAATACGCATATTGTGATTTTTTCTTACCAAAAATATGTAGCAGAAAACAAATTGGCCTAAAATGGTAATAAATTTGGATATTTAAATTTGACGTTTTTGGGCAGAATCATATCGATTCTGCTGCGAACGCAAAATGCCTGGGGGGGGGGGGGGAGGTGGAGCCACTCTGGTTCACACATATGTGATTCTGTATGCATTTTCAAACTCACAGATTTGCATGATGGGTTAGATATTATGTGTGCCTATTGTGCTTTGAGTGCCATTACGAAAAGGGTCCTGTGTGACTTCATAACAGTGTGTTCCAGACTCGCAAGTGATAGAGTAGAGTGCCATGCGGTGGTAAGTGTTCACCTAGGATTGCTATTGACAGACATTTTTGGATTGAAGTCAATGGTAGGCGTTTTTGCATTGAAGTCAATAGGAGGCGTTTTTTTTGCATTGAAGTCAATGGGAGGCAATTTTGCATTGAAGTCAATGGGAGGAGGTTTTGCATTGAAATCAATGGGAGGCAGTTGTGGAGAGAAAGACAAAATTTTACCTTTACTGAAATCGCACAGAAACTGGAATAACATTGCGATTTCAGTACACATAGGTGTGAGCAAGTGATAGAGTAGAGTTGCATGCAGATATAAGTGTTCACATAGGATTGCTATTGACAGACTTTTTTCATTGAAGTCAATGGGAGGCGTTTTTGCATTGAAGTCAATGGGAGGCATTTTTGTATTGAAGTCAATGGGATGCGATTTTGCTTTGAAATCAATGGGAGGCAGTTGTGGAGAAAGAGAGAGAGAGAGACAAAATTGTACCTTTACTGAAATTGCACAGAAACTGTAAGCTTTAAGCAGCTACTTACAGGCTTTGTTACATGTGAATAATCTATAATAGCCTTTTCTTACATGTGAGCATGGAATAAAGCCTTCCATTAAGCCCCATACACATGGTCCGAATGTCGGCCGGTTAAAAAAAAAAAACGTCCGAAGTTCGGCCCGTGTGTGTATGGCACCTTGTCCAACAGAAGCCGGACAAGCATGCATGATGGAAAACCAGCAGCCGACCGACGCCCAATCAGCGGTGTCATCCAATGGTGGAAAGATCTGATCAGAGTGTTCTGACGGGGGGCACCCCCCTGACAGCACACAAAAGCTCAGCGGGGAAGATCGCTGTACTAACGTCGGATATTTAGTACAGCGGCTCTGACCAAAGCTAACAGTTTTTTTTCATTCAACCCACCAGTGTGTACCAGGCGTTACATGTGTGTCTCTCTTGTCTGTGGATACTAACAATAGATTGCAGGTGGGGTTGGCTATTGTGCGACTGCAGAACTGATTTAAAAACTTTTGAGTTAAAACAAAAAACACTTCCCCTCTCCAGGATGTGCCCGTACGTTGATGGCAACAAGTGGTTGTACCAGGATCAAGGCTGCACCTGTAGCCATAACCCTGGCATCAAAATTTTTAGCCAACTATGGGCTTTCATATAAAAGTGATCCAAATGGCTTTCTAGCTGTCAAATCACTTTTACAGAACTCTCCTGTTCCACCAAGGAGTCTAGGACTGCTACACTCAAAGCATACATTCCTTCCCCTCACCTGTGACAAATGAAGGCAGAAACTTAGTGTATTACATTGCTTGATTGTTAACTGATTTGTACTGACCAGACAGGCAGCTGATCAAGTTGAACTCAGTTTGATTGGATGCTTTGGAGGGCAGAGGAGACATCAGGAGCCTAATATACCCCAGATCTCTCAATAAAGAGTACCTGTCACTTCCCCAACTATCACAACAGATTCTTTTCTTCCCTTGTGATAGCAATAAAGTTAAAAAAAAAAAAAAAAACAGTGCAAAAAAACAACTTAAAATAAAATAAATAATAAAAAAAAAATCTAAATCACCCCTGTCTCCCTGTGCTCATGCACAAATGGGAACGTGCACACAAGTCCCACACGCATATGTAAATGGTAATTGCACCACACATACACTATATTACCAAAAGTATTGGTACGCCTGCCTTTACACGCATATGATCTTTATTGGCATCCCAGTCTAAGTCCATAGGGTTCAATATTGAGTTGGCCCACCCTTTGCAGCTATAACAGCTTCAACTCTTCTGGGAAGGCTGTCCACAAGGTTTAGGAGTGTGTCTACAGGAATGTTTGACCATTCTTCCAGAAGCACATTTGTGAGGTCACGCTCTGATGTGGAAGAGAAGGCCTGGCTCTCAGTCTCCGCACTAATTTATCACAAAGATGTTCTGTCGAGTTGAGGTCAGGACTCTGTGCAGGCCAGTCAAGTTCCTTCACCCCAAACTCGCTCATGCATGTCTTTATGGACCTAGCTTTGTGCACTGGTCCAAATCATTTGGTGGAAGGGGATTATGGTGTGGGGTTGTTTTTCAGGGGTTGGGCTTGTGGTTCATTTCCCGCTTGCAAAAATGGCATCCGGTTAATCATTTGCATAAATTATCGCATGCGGTAAATAAAGTCCAAATAAATAAAGCGGAGTTCCACCCATTTTTTATTGTTGCAATGTATGTTAAAAGCATTGAGAATGCTTTTACCAATGACGACAAGTTTTTTTTTTATAAGTAAACACCTTTTTCCTGACAGACTCCATGGCAGCATACGTATCGGGTTTGGCCCCGCCTCCAAACCTACCCATAGGACCTCACTCCCATAAATCTTTGCTCCTGTTCAGCACACGTGTTCTTTTTTTGTCCTCCAAAGGATTACCTGATATCCTACCTGAAGATGGATTCCGGGTGATGGATGGCTCTACCAGTCGGGTATGGAGCTCTCCAATAAGCCCCAGCTGCTGCGGGGTATGGAGTAGGGGCGAAGATGTATGCAGCCTTGGCCAAAAAGCCCAGCTGCTGCGGGTGGCCGGTACCCTAAGAATGAGATAAGTCCGGTGTGTGCATCCATCCCTGGTGATCTGCGGTCCGTGAGTACAAAGTCCTCCATGGCAGCTATTTTGTTTATATTATTGCTTGCTCGTGCCTTTATGTCTTACCTGGTTTTTCTCCTGCCTTCCCTGGTGGCTAGTGGTCCGGGGCCGGTCAGCGATTCACTTCCTGACCGGCCTCCGGTGCGCGCTACTGCGCATGTGCGGCGCCTCGGGAACGAGGCTTGGTTCTCGCGCATGCGCAGTGTAAGCACGGCGCATGCGCAGTAAGCTGGCGTCGGTGGCGATCGCTGATGACGTCACCAGGCGCCATATTTAAACCCCAGAGCTGTCAGCAGTGTTGTGTTTGTACACACTGCTGATACTGGGTGTTACACATACGAAAATCGTTCGTTTTTGTGGTCGTTTTGCTGTGCGCTGCCGCTCTGCCTGCTAACCTTGGTTCCTGGTGAGTACTGGCCCCAGTTTGGGAGCAACCCCCCCCCCCCCCCGCTTTGCTGGTTTTTCTGACACGCTGTCCGGCTCATTCTTGTAGGTCAGCATCAGAATGGAAGCTACTTTGCCCTCCGGTGGTCAGCCCGCCCCTAACAGGTATTTGGGGCTTCTTGGTGGGGTTGTGGGTTATAGGGGGTGGGGGTAGGAACTCAAGTGTTCCTAGCTTCCTGTCTGTGTTTTCTGTTTTTTCTCTTGTTCACAGCCCTCCTCGTTCAGAGACTAGGCACTCTTCTCAAAGAAGTGAAAGGCGCTCAAGCTCTCGCCACCGGCACTCTACTGGAAAGTCCCGTTCGGGCTCACATCATCGTAAAGCGTCCACTTCAGCCAGCCACGCACAGAGACCTGACAAAGCAGGTTGCAGGGGCTGTGGCGCTAGTGTCCCGGAGAGGAAGCTTTTCTGTGACAGATGTTTCTCCCAGGCTGCGGGAGAAAGGGATACTTCCGATCAGCGCATTGAGGCTTTGGTCAAGAGAGTGGTAAAGGACTCTTTGGCAGAGTTGGGTGTCAGTCGTTCTCAAGACACTGCAACGGCTTCCCCAAGCCCTTCCCCTGTAGCACTACAGGTACAGGAAGATTTCGAGTCGGCCCACACAAGCCATCAGTCGATGCTCTTGTCGGGTAGCGACTCTGAAGATGAAGATCCCTGCTTGGGTTTTGAATATACCTTGGTGCCTTCCCTGGTTAAAGCGGTCAGAGAGACCTTAAATTGGGAAGAGTCAGCTGTTCCCCCTCCCAAGCAGAAGAAGTACTTCAAACAGCTCAATAAGGAGCGTGTTAATTTTCCCTTCCTGGGAGAGTTGGGTGAAATCATCTTGGAGGAGTGGAGAAAGGTGGAACGAAAGAATTCCTTAGTATCCAAGATGGCTAAACTTTACCCCTTCAAAGAGGATGATGTGAAACATCTTGAGTCTCCTCCCCTAGTTGACGCAGCAGTGATGAGACTGGTCAAGCATGTGACCCTTCCCTTAGAGGATACGGTCTCATTTAAAGACCCGTTGGACCGAAGGATGGACTCTGATTTGAAAAGAATCTACCTTACAGCAGGTATGGCCTGTAAGCCAGTCCTGGCTTTAGCCGCTCTATCCAAAGCCATGGAGTCTTGGGCTGATGTGGTAGACGAATCGGTCAGATCGGTTTCGGAGGAGGTGGCCAGAAGCGCTCCAATCCAGGAGCTTAGGCTGGGCGCATCGTTCCTTGGGGAGGCTTCCATAGACCTGATCCGTCTATTGGCAAGAGTTATGCTGTCCTCGGTCACAGCTAAGAGAGCTCTTTGGCTCCGCCCTTGGGTTGCGGATCCGGCATCAAAGCAAGTTTGGTGCCGTATTCCCTTTGAGGGGTCCTCCCTTTTCGGGAATAAACTTGACGAGGCCATAACCCGGGCCACAGGCGGTAAGTCTGGGTTTCTTCCCCAGGATCGGCGCCAGTTCAACGTCAAGAAAGGACAGTCTACCAGAAAATTTGTGCCTGACCGGGCCAGGGAAGCTCGTTCTTATAGACCTGGTCGGGAGTTCAACCGGAACTGGAGATCCAGACAGTCTTCCAGGAAAACGACAAAGAATGTCTCCTCGGGGGACCGTGAGCCCACTAAGTCCTTTTGAAGGTGGGCCCGCTCAGACATGTTGGGTGGGTGCGCGTCTACGCTCCTTCCGACATGTCTGGGCGGCTTCGATTCAGGACCCCTGGGTCGTCAGGACGGTGTCCTCAGGCCACAAGTGGGTCTTCAAGGAGATGCCAGGCTCAAGGTTTCTGCCTACTGCCATTCCATCCCTAGAAGAAAGGCGTCAGATTTTGTTTTCTTACGTCGAAGCTCTCATGGCTCAAGGGGCTGTCATCTCCGTTCCAGAGTCCGAGCGAGGCCAAGGAATATATTCTCCGCTCTTTCTGGTCCAAAAGAAGAACGGATCATGGAGACCAGTAATAGATTTGACCTTCTTGAACAAATTCATAAAAAAAGAAAGGTTCAAAATGGAGACCCTGTTGTCCATACAGCAGTCAGTCCAGCCGGCAGATTGGATGGTGTCCATCGACTTGAAAGACGCCTACTTTCATGTCCCTGTGGACGAAGATTTTCAAAGGTTTCTCCGGTTCGAAGTGGGAGGATTACATCTTCAGTTTATCTGTCTCCCATTCGGGCTCTCAACATCTCCACGGACCTTTTCAAAAATCTTATTGGCCGTGGTAGCCCTACTGAGATTGGAAGGTATCCGTCTTCACCACTATTTGGACGATCTCCTCCTGTTGTCCCAAGACAGAGACCAACTATTAGTCCATCTGGAGCAGGTCGTGTCCACTCTCCAGAAGTTTGGTTGGTTACTCAACAAGGAGAAGAGTCACCTGACTCCAACTCAGTCCCTGATCTACTTGGGCGCTCTGTTCGACACAGAGAAGGCGACTATTTCTCTTCCAGAGGAAAAGATAGGGACACTTCGAGACAGGATTCGCTTTGCCCTCTCATCCTCTCATCTTCAGGCACGTCAATGCCTGAAGGTGATCGGGACTATGGTCGCAGTAGTCCCCATGGTGAAGTGGGCCCTGTGGAGGATGAGACCCTTCCAGAAGGGATTCCTTCAGCAATGGGATACGTGGCATCTGGATCAACGCATCTTCTTAACCCCTTCAATGAGAGCGAGTCTCCCCTGGTGGTTATGCAGAGGCCACCTGCTGAACTGCCACTCTCTGAAGCCAGCTCCGTGGGTAGTGGTTACCTCGGACGCCAGCAACATAGGCTGGGGTGCCCACTGTCTGTCGGAGGTGGCACAGGGCAGGTGGGAGTTTTCCACTCGAGGATTAGTATCCAACATACTAGAACTCCGAGCAGCATTCCAAGCCCTTCGGGCTTTTTCTCACCTGACAAAAGACCAACCTGTCATGCTGCGTCTGGACAACACCTCAGCAGTGGCATACATCAGGAAACAAGGGGGAACACGCAGCTGGTCCCTATTGAGGGAAGTGGAGCCGATTATGTCCTGGGCACAGAGAAATCTCTCGAATCTTTCAGCGGTTTATGTTCCAGGAGTCCAGAATGTCAAAGCAGACTTCTTGTCCAGAGTGGATCTGGACAACAACGAATGGTCCCTTCACAAGGAAACGTTCGACTGGATCCTAACATTGGGGCTCTCCCCAGAGGTAGACCTCTTCGCCTCCCCCTGCAATCACAAACTGCCGAGGTACTATTCAAGATTCAGAGATCCACAAGCATCAGGGATAGATGCACTCTCGGATCAGTGGAGATTCCACAGGGCGTACGCCTTCCCACCGATTCCGATTGTGTTACAGTTTCTTCGGAGACTCAGGTCGGAGCCAGTGGAGGTAGTGGCGGTGATTCCCTTCTGGCCGAACAGGCCATGGTTTCCCCTTCTGACGCTACTCAGTGTCCGAGACCCAATCCCGCTACCCTTCAGACCGGATCTGTTGTTCCAGGGGTCTGTACTCCATCCGTGCCCAGACCGTCTACATCTCAGGGTCTGGATGTTGAGAGGAGGAGGTTACAGGCTTTAGGCTGTCCAGATACGGCAATCTCGACATTGCTTAGTGCTAGAAGAAGCTCAACGAATAGGGTTTATCAGAGAATCTGGGAAAAATTTTCTGCACAGCTGACTACAAGGCCTGATCCTCAATCTTCAATTAAGATCCAGGATGTGTTGAGTTTTCTCCAATCAGGACTGGACTTGCCTCTATCAGTAAGTTCGCTCAGAGTCCAGGTCTCGGCTATTTCCGCTTTTACAGGGATCTCCTGGGCCACTCATGCCCTAATTCGTCAGTTCTTCCAAGGGGCAGTGAGAATCAGACCTCAGAGAAAACCCAGGTTTCCCAAGTGGGATCTGCCACTAGTTCTGGATTTCCTGGCGGGTCAGATTCAAGACACGTCTGATTCTTTGACCATAAGAGAGCTTACACTGATAACAGTGTTTCTGGTAGCTATAACCTCAGCAAAAAGAGTGTCGGAAATTGGGTCCTTTGGGACACAAGAGCCTTTCTTAACTTTTTTTCCTGACAGAGTGGTGCTCATTCCCATGCTGGATGCGAGACCAAAAAGGACCTCTGTCTTCCATGAAAACATAGAAACAGTATTACCAACCTTTAGACAGGAAGAGGAAGAATCTTCGGTTCATCCGCTGGATGTTGGAGAGTGTATTAAGAAATATTTAGATGCCACTTCCTCTTTCAGAAAATCAGAACATCTTTTTGTTACCTTCTATGGAAAAAACAAAGGTTCAAGAGCCTCGACGAGATCCATTTCCTCTTGGATCATCCAGACCATCCAGTGGGCTTATAGGGCTAAGGGCTTGACCCCTCCAGCAGTAGTTACAGCTCATTCGACGCGGAGCATCTCTACCTCCTGGGCAGTATCCAGACATGTGGCTCCTGAAGTCATCTGCAGAGCAGCATCGTGGTCCTCTATTAACACTTTTTTATCCCATTACTGTGTTGAGCCAGCGGCTCTTTCTTCTGTGAATTTCGGTTTGCAAGTCCTGTCTGTTTGACAAAATGCATTAAACTTTTCTGTTCAGCACCTGCCCACCCTGTGTGTACGGCGAGTTATTTCCCGATACGTATGCTGCCATGGAGTCTGTCAGGAAAACGGAAAATTTATATCAAATACTTACCGTAATTTTCCTTTCCTGATGGACTCCATGGCAGCAGGAGTTCCCTCCCGGATTTCTGTGGAGGATAGTTACAGAACACGTGTGCTGAACAGGAGCAAAGATTTATGGGAGTGAGGTCCTATGGGTAGGTTTGGAGGCGGGGCCAAACCCGATACGTATGCTGCCATGGAGTCCATCAGGAAAGGAAAATTACGGTAAGTATTTGATATAAATTTTCCGTTTTTCTTCTTTTTTCAGCAGAACTTCTGGCTTCGGCTGCCTGGGCAATTACGTCACTAGGCAATTCCCAAGGGCCTAGTGACTTACATCTCGCATTATTTCTAGACTGGAAATGACGCGAACGGGAGGAGTTAGGTGCTATTTTCGAAGAACTGCATCTGCCAGGAGGAAGTGGAGCATATCTGCTCGAGACCAGTCTGGGATTACTGCACAGGCGCGAGTTTGGGAGGTGCATGCTTGGTAGCCAGCTGCATCGCAATCCCGGAAATAAAGAGGGCTCCAGGTGCCCACAGCTAACGTTGAACCTGTCTTCTACCGAAATCGTAATTAGTAATCTAATATTTTAGATATAACAGGAAGTAAAAAAGGGCGTGGTATTTAACACCACCCTTTTGGTGGAGGTAACCAGTGCGGTATTTCCTGTTGGAGTGAGAGGCAGTTGAGAGAGAGAGTGGCTATTGAGTTGACCCCAATGGAGCTTTCTGAAAGCAACCTTTTTCCATTTAACCTGCTGAGAAGGCATAAGAGGAAGAGGATGGTTGTGGTGATGGCTCTGCATTATCTATCAGAGAGAACCCTGCTGGACAACTTCTCCGAGGGTGAGGCTGTGCGGAAGTTCCACCTGACGAAGGAGCTGATCCTCATGCTCTACGTGAGGCTGCGTATTTTTCTGAAGACCACCACCCAGAGAAGTCATGGACATGACAAAATTGCTAGCCATGCTGTATTTTCTGGGGAAGGCCTCATACCAAATGGTGGCTGGGGATGTAGTCAGCATGTCTCAGGCGTCCTTTTTACGTGTCCTAGGACAAGTGTTTGAAGGATTTAATCAGGAATGTAGTGACTGGATTCCCACGGTCAGCCCATGATGCCCATATCCTCCGACAGTCGCAGCTGTTTAGGAATTTTTAAGGTGGCTGCTAACACCCATCACCTACTGCATGTCTGTAGCCCAGTCATGTTACAACACAGCCCACTCCAGGACATGGATCATCACTAGGGATGATCGAACGGTTCGGGTCGACCATCGGTTCGACCCGAACATTGGCTGTTCGAGGTTCGGCCGAATTCCGAACTCTTTGCTGAAAAAGTTCGGAATTCGGCAACCAGAACCGACCAAAATGCAATGGTTCAGGAAATGGGCTTTAAAAGCCCGTGATTGGACCAGAACCATCAGTAAAAGCCAACTGAGGGGGCAGGAGAATGCTAGGAATGTGATTGGAGTGACTAGGGGGTCCATAGGCCAATCATTAGTGAATATGCCCCCCAGTATATAAGATAGCCCCGCCAAATTCCTAGCATTGTTATACAGGGACATGGAAGAGAATGGAAGCAGTTCTGTGACTTCTGCTACAAAGTGTCATTTAGCAATTTTTAGTGTGAGGAAAGGGATATCTAGTGTAGTTAGGGTGCTATTTTCCACTATAGTTAGCTTTAATAATTTAGTTTCTGTAGGGAAAGTGTTAAGTGTAAGGGGACCGTAGTGTAGTGTAGGGTTAACTGACACTGACTGCTATGGCAGGGTGACAAAACCCTTCCATATCAGGGTGACCGCTATAGAGAAAAGATTGTTTCTCTTAGGTCACATTCAGTGGACTGATATGGCTTCTCGCCTGTGAGCATGCTTTTTGCTGCAGGCGTTTATAGGGCTTTTTTGAGGAGATGTTTGGAGTCAGGCATGACATCTGAACATCTGTGTAGGTGTATATATACATACACCCATGTCTGTATATATACACATACACATATATAGGTGTGAAAGTAGCAGAAACATATGCTTACGCTAATTAAATAATTAACAGGCATATGTCTCCGCTCCTATAACACCTATATGTGTGTATGTGTATAAATACATACAAGTGTGTGTGTATATATTCCCCTATACAGAAGTTCAGATGTTTTGCCTGCCTCCAAAGACCCCAAAAAATGCCCAAAAAAACCCGCCAGCTGCAAACCTGGGCGTTTTTGTAGCTGGCATTTTTTTGGGCATTTTTTGGGCGTCTTTGGAGGCAGGCATAACATCTGAACTTCTGTGTAGGGGTATATATACATACACCCATGTATGTTTATATACACATACACATATATAGGTGTGAAAATAGCAGAAATCTATGCTTGCGCTAATTCACACTAATATGGCTTCTCTCCTATAACACCTATATATGTGTATAAATACATATAAGTGTGTGTGTATATATAACCCTATACAGAAGTTCAGATGTTTTGCCTGCCTCCAAAGACCCCAAAAAATGCCCAAAACAAAACGCCTGCAAGAACACACCTGGGCATTTCTTTTTGGCGCAGGCATTTTTCTGGGCATTTTTTTGGGGTCTTTGGAGGCAGGCAAAACATCTGAACTTCTTTTTACAGGATGCACATGGGCACATGCTTTCTGTATTTTTTGGGGTTTGCTGGGTTGTGGTAGGGTGGGTGGTGCTTGGTGATTATGAGCACACTGCCTCTATTTATGTGATACCAACACCAATAATTATACACAACACATTTAATAGCAAAGTACGCTTAAAATAAATTGAAGAAGTTTTCAGCCATTCTAACATTAGCAGCAGCATGACATAAAAGCAATAACAACCAAAACAGATATGGACACAGTGGTCTTTACATAGTATGATCCTTGCAAAGAACAATTTACATGTAACATACTCAAAAAGGGCACTATGTTACCCCTGGACACCCACACATATGGGGCAATATTCTTCCCTAGTAAACCCACACAAATGGGCATTATAACACACCTCCACACCACCCTGCACACACCCACACAAACGTGCAGTATTTCATTCCAAAGGGACACCCACACAAATGGGCACCTATTATTGCTCCATAGGAATCACCAACAAAAATGGTGCATTATACCAGCCAAAGAAATCTTCATACATGTTCCTCACAATCAGAACAAAAATGGGACAGTAATCTACCCGCAGAAAAGGGCACAATATTACCCACAGATTCCACCCACAAAAAGGGGCCAAATTCCACCCACAGAAAGGGGACCTAATTCCAAGCACAAAAAGGGGACCAAATTCCACCCAAAGAAAGTGACCTAATTCCATCCACAGAGGACCCACAGGAAGGGGTACTATTCCTCCCACAGTAAAGGGTGCAATAATACACTCAGAGAGGGGCCTAATTCCAGCAACAGAACGGGGCCTAATTCCACCCACAGAAGACCCACAGAGAGCCCAATTCAACCCACAGAAGACCCACAAAGAGCCTAATTAAACCCACAGGAGACCCACAGAGAACCCAAATAAACCCACAGGAAACCCAGAGAGAGCCCAAATCAACCCACAGAAGACACACAGAGAGTCCATTTCACACAAAGAAGACACACAGAGAGCCCAATTCAACCCACAGAAAGCCTAATTCAAGCCACAGAGAGCATAATTCAACCCACAGGGGACACACAGATAGCCCAATTCAACCCACAGAGAGCCTTATTCAACCCACAGAAGACCCACAGAGAGCCTAAGTCAACCCACAGAGAGCATAATTCAACCCACAAAAGACCCACGGAGAGTCCCATTCAACCCAGAGGAGGCACACAGAGAGCCCAATTCAACTCACAGTAGACCCACAGAGAGCCTAAGTGTCAGAGAACAATCCACAGAAGAACTGGCATATCTGTCAATAGCCATCAGAATTGCGCATTGCTGAACAGAAATTCGCCAATGCTAATGCGCATGCGCACACGGACGTGAACTGTAAAGTAATTATATGTGCCATAATGCGTGACAGATCCCGGCGCCCAGTGGCCTATTTAAAGCCAACAGCAGCAACCACTAATTGCTGGATGATCGTCAGCCCCCTGTGTTTCCTGTGCCTTGTGTATTCTGATTTTGGACCTCCTGTTGCCGACCCGGATTGCCTTTGACCTGATTCACCTTGATTCCTGGCTCTGACCCTTGGCTTGAACTTCTCACTTGCTTCAGCTTGATCCACTGTGTTTGACCTCGGTTTGGCTCACCCACTCTGCTATTACCAGCTTACCCATGTATGACCCCAGCTTGTTCCAGTTCTGCTTCCTGCTTGCCTTGCTGCCAAGCACACCCGGAACTGCTAAGGACACCTGCCCTACAGAGCATCCTACCTGTTCCTGCTGCCATCCAGTGCTCAGCTCTGCAGACTATAACAACTGGCAACTCGTTCTTCTTGGTGCACTGCATCCCCTGTACCACATCCACGGGTGTTCTGCACTTAGCCGCAAGGGGAGCCCTCTCAGCACTCTGACCTCTGACCAGGTACGTGACACTAGTTCAACCCACAGAAGACCCACAGATAGCCTAATTCAACACACAGAAGACCCACAGCGCGCCCACAAACATGTACCTGATTTCACTCAACAGAGTAGACCTGTCTTCGTAAAACTACGGTGGCTGGTCAGCAAGTGGTTAAAAAATATATTGTTTTGGGCAATAGAAAAATTAAACAGTGTTATAACATAAAATGTTATAATAAAAAACTCACACATGACACAAAAAACAAAACAAAAGAAAAAAAATCCAAAAATCAAGGCACTACTTCAAGGAGAGATCAAAACCTGAATCATTCTTATGACTGCTGTCATTGGAATAATGCTTCTGACGGGAGGCACAAGACATTCTTAATGACATTTTGGAACTATGATACTCTGAAGTTTGGTTGTGGAAGATGTTCGATAATTGTAAGGTTTTTGGCATGTGTAAGCCTTAAATTTCGGACACGTCCATCCTTCTGTGTCCTTTTCTGTGACAGAAAGCTCCTTTCCTTTGCACTGTTGCTGCTATTGCACTACCGTTTCCTTTTCATTAATGTCTTCATGTACCTCCCTGTGCCCTAATCCTGACTGCTTTCACTGGCCTCTTCCTCTACTGGTTTGTATGTTTTGTCTTCTACATCATCATCAATTTCTGTGCTGCTGCCTTCACTACTGTTGATCGTTATTTGACCATAACCCTAAAAAGAAAAAATAAATGGTTAATGTTTTGAATTACAATACTTTTAGGTGTCAGGAATACATTGATGTTCACTTACCAATCTATTCTTTCTTTCAGATGATCCTGTTGGGACCACACTCCCCTCGTCCATTCTGGAGGATGAAGCTGGCCTCTGATACATACACTGCAAAAATAATGAATACAAATTCAAAATGTAAAAATTTGGATTGTATAATCGTTGTTATACTTACATTTGATGTTTTCTGTTTTGCCAAGTGTCCTGGTTTCTCAACACGAGTTGTCCTTGGAACCTGCGTTAAAAATGAGTGCTAAGTATACAGTTTACTTTTCCCTTAAATTGAAATATATTCAATTACCTTTAAAGTGGTTGCAAAGTCATTTTGTGAAATTATGTAATCTGCTGTGTTACATGATAATATAACATTCAGTGTGTGTTTTTCTGTAAAATTACTGTGATGAATACCTTACTTGCAGCGCCGCTGGGCACTCACGTGACCCTCTGGAGAGCACTGCAGAGGGAGGGTCTGAGATTTCCCCCTGACTTCAGCCGGGAGAGAGGAAGAGAGCCCTGGTGGGTCATGTGAGCACCCAGCGGCGCTGTAAATAAGGTATTTATCACAATAATTTTACACAAAAACACAGACTGGATGTTATATTATCCTGTAACACAGTGGATTACATAATTTCTCAATAGTAATATTATACACTTCCAAGCTGACAAGCAGGGAGGGGGGGGGGGAGAGAGGAGACCGGCAGCTGATGGAGGCACATAAACTGACCACGGTAATCAGAGCTTAGCAGACATGATTACGGTGGTCAGCACAGACAGGGGGACAGAGGAACTGGCAGGATCAACCAGGTTTTTTAGAAGAGAGAGAGAAATGGTGTACATAGGCCATGATGGTGTACATACATGTGTCAAGCAGAGCAGACAACATGCTGAAGTAGGCCATGATGGTATACATACATGTGCCATGCAGACCAGACAGCATGTTGGAGTAGGGCATGATGGTGTACATATGCAGAGCTTGCAAGCAGACAGCGTGCTGGAGTAGGCCATGATGGTGTACATATATGTGTCATGCAGAGCAGACAGCTTGCCAGAGTAGGCCATGATGGTGTACATATGCAGAGCTTGCAAGCAGACAGCATGCTGGAATATGGCCATGATGGTGTACATATGCAGAGCTTGCAAGCAGACAGTGTGCTGGAATGGCCATGATGGTGTACATATGCCGAACTTGCAAGCAGACAGCGTGCCGGAGTAGGCCATGATGGTGTAAAAACGCAGAGAGTGCAAGCAAACAGCATGCTGGAATGGCCATGATGGTGTACATATGCAGAGCTTTCAAGCAGACAGCGTGCCGGAGTAGGCCATGATGGTGTAAAAACACAGAGAGTGCAAGCAGACAGCGTGCAGGAATGGCCATGATGGTGTACATATGCAGAGCTTGCAAGCAGACAGCGTGTCGGAGTAGGCCATGATGGTGTAAAAATGCAGAGAGTACAAGCAGACAGCGTGTTGGAGTATGGCCGTGATGGTGTAGATATGCAGAGCTTGCAAGCAGACAGCGTGGCTGGAATATGGCAATGATGGTGTACATATGCCGAGCTTGCAAGTAGACAGCGTGTTGGAATATGGCCATGATGGTGTACATATGCGGAGCTTGCAAGCAGACAGCGTGTTGGAGTATGGCCATGATGGTGTAGATAGCTACTTACTATGCGCTCCACCAAATCCACTATGGTTGGGTTCTCCTTGCGCCTCTTGCTCTGGCCTGACATTGCGGTGGAAGTTATCAATGCACGGCTCCACCCACAGGAGATGGTAAAAATAGACCTAAAGTGTACTTAGCTGTGCTCACCTAAAAGAGCACTATCTGATTGAACAAAATTTATAAATTATATAAATTCATATATTCTTAAATATAAAGTGCATTAACAAATATAAAGTGCATCAACAGTTGATAAATTAGTGAGTCATAAATAAAATCCCATGCAAAGTCCAATAATCAAATATAAAGTGCATCAATAATTGGTAAATGAGTGAATCATAAATAAAGTCCCATACACCAACAGAAAATGAATGGTGCAGTCTCTAAAGGATGATTATTCCACATGAACATAAATCTTCACTCCTTTCACCACATGGACACCCAATGTGTGGGAATGCTTACCAGAGGGCACCGACCCCTTGATTATAGGGGGTCAATGCAAGCAGAAGTGTGATACAATAATCGGAATCCAGAGTGAGTCTGAGCCCTCCTGAAGGAGCCACCTTACAATCGCCTGTATAACAGATAAACTCTGCACTCCTCTGCCAACCTCACGCCCCTGAGCGGTGAATAAATAAAGGAATGGCCAAAATGGTGAAGTACGTTCAAGCAATTTAATAAAATAAGGTAGATACACTTACATTTAAAACAATATAGCGGGCATTCAGTCAAACAGGGTCCAAAGATGACATGAGCAAGTGCCGATTCCGCGTCCCTCTTTGCGTGTCATCCGATCCCGGAAATGGGGTAACAGCGTGATTCCGCTCCAAAAAGTCCCGACCGGTTTCGTCAGCACGCAGGCCGTCGTTGTCAAGGGACATATGAAAACTTTTACATTTTCAGGATTTTGTTGCAGCCCCCTTTTTTTGGTATACACCAACATATAAATTTGTGTCACATATGCATTTTTATATTGCACTTTATGGATTTGATTAACACATACATCTGATTATCACATATATTTTTTACCATTTGCGCAGGTACTATTGGCGATTAATGCCAATTCAATTCATCACCCACAGGAAATGACCTTAAACAACCCTTAACCACCGATAAATTGCCGCATGAGAAAATGCGGTAGTTACCGCTCAATTGTAAGAATACCGCATTCGTTATTTAACGGCAAACTCTTCTTGAATGAAACTTTCACAAATGATTTACTGCATTTTGTTGCCGTTATTTAACGTTATTTAGTGAATTGACCCCATAGTGTGCTAGTATGCATCACATACTAGCACATTATGAAAGACTTACCTGAAAACGAAGCCCTCCAGCAGCGCGCTGTCACCGCTGACAGAGCTTCCATCCTCAACTGGTCTTCATTCCGGGTTTTCAGGCAGCCACCATTTGATTGGCTGAGCTATGATGATGTCACTCCCATGCATGCGAGCAGGAGTTACGGACAACTCTGTCAATGGACGGCACGCTGTCCATTGAGAGCGCAGTGCACATGCGCCAGTGTTATCACTAGTGTTGTACATTTAGGAGATATTTACTGTACCTACAGGTAAACCTTATTATAGGCTTACCTGTAGGTATAAATAAAAAAAATCCTTTTACTACCACTTTAACACGTATGTGAGAAATGTCAGAATTGACCTGGTGTGGAAGTGGTTAAAGTGGCCCAACCTTTTCAATACTGACTTAGAATAAGCCACTGGTGTTAAACCATGGCTTTTAACGATGACCTCTCTTAGTAAGCCATAACCAAAAGCAGATCACCCGCTTGATGATAGGCCATTGATTTCACTTCCTTTAAAGGGCCCCCGGGTCATCAGTCCAACACTGGTGGCAAGCAATTGTACCACCTGAGAATTTTTCCAATGTAAAAGATGTTGGGAAACGACTCATTCACTTGAAAGGGAAAAACTTCCAATACCCTTGGCGTTTTACGTCAGCCCAAGCCTGTATTATTGCATATTTGAAACTGCCTTCCTAGTAGAGATTTAAATTAGGTTACTCCGATGGAGTGAAATGTAAAAGATATACTAGTACCTGTTTAATTATTTAAGTAGAAGTAAATATCCAATCTTACACACAGCATATGAGAGATGAACCAGGCACTTATAGACAAAGGCAGCATTTATATTCTACATATTAAATTAAGCAAGCTTAGATTTATCAGATAGACTTCCTTATATTACTTTAAAAATAGACATGGAATATGAAAGAACCAGATATTATTATGTTGTGCTGTTTTTTTGTTTTGTAATGATATGATTGAAAACAAAACTGGTTGCCAATGCAAATCCCTTGTAGTGATGCCTTAGCGCACAGCACTGTAGTCTCACCACAGGAATAGTTAATGAAACATTCATGTGTATGACACTCTTCGCATGCTAACTCCTCCAGGCAGTGCTATCGAGTAGCGAGTTGTTCAAAAACAAAATGGGATGAGATCAAACTAATATTTCAGTGAACTCTGGCAAATGTATGGATAATCAGAAAAGCATCTGCACTATAATTAATACAGTCGCTGTAGTGTTCCACGTATTTATGTCAGCAATTCCATGTCGAGGTAGGTTTGGCTGTAGAAAACAATTCTTTATAAAAAATACATACTCGTGTATACACACTATATTACCAAAAGTATTGGGACACCTGCCTTTACACGCACTTGAACTTTAATGGCATCCAAGTCTTATGCCTCGTACACACGCATCGATTATTGGCCGTGAATTTTCGGCCAACGTCCGATCAGCCGATTTTCAACTCTTTTGGGAAGGCTGTCCACAAGGTTTAGGAGTGTGTCTATGGTAATGTTTGACCATTCTTCTAGAAGCGCATTTGTGAGGTCAGGCACTGATATGGACGAGAAGTTCTGGCTCGCAGTCTCCACTCTAATTCATCCCAAAGGTGTTCTATCGGGTTGAGGTCAGGACTCTGTGTCAAGTCCCAGTCAAGTTTCTCTACCCCAGACACATTCATCCACATCTTTATGGACCTTGCTTTGTGCACTGGTGCGCAGTCATGTTGGAACAGGAAGGGGCCATTCCCACGAGTCCTGACTTTAACCCGATAGTACACCTTTGGGATGAATTTGAGTGGAGACTGCGAGCCAGGTCTTATCGTTCAACACCAGTGCCTGACCTCACAAATGCGCTTCTGGAAGAATGGTCAAACATTCCCATAGACACACTCCTTTACCTTGTGGACAGCCTTCCCAGAAGAGTTGAAGCTGTTATAGCTGCAAAGGGTGGGCCAATATTGATGTACAAATGAAAACAGTCACTTTCAATGCTAAGAGGTCCTCCGTAGTAAAGAACAGCAAGGACAATAGTAACTTGAACCACCTAAGTGGATGCTGCCCTCCTTAGAAATGCAACTCAATATTGAACCCTACAGACTAAGGTTGGATGCCATTAAAGTTCATGTGCATGTAAAGGCAGGCGCCCCAATACTTTTGGTAATATAGTGTATATTACAGTTTGAATGCTTACAGCAATTCTGTACCATACTGTAACAGGGCATTTTAAAATGAGTGTGAATAAGCGGAGGTTACCTTTAACGACACCTGCATCTCAAAATGATCATGAGATACAGCTGAGATTTATGCAAATCATGACTTTTACTGTTAAAATTGAGCTTGGTCCTGCATTTTAACTTCCTCTTGGTCAATAAAGCTATCCAGGGCTAGGACTTAGCTCACCTTCTTCAGAATTTGTGTATACCTTTACCTGCTGCATAAAAAGCAGATAACGAGCCTATATTTAGGCCTCATGCACACTAGACATTATAAAAAAAAACTCCAGTAGATTGGCCGCAATAAACACATGAGTTTTGCAGCATTTTGCTGCTTTTTTCATTGGTGTTTTTACCGTTAACGTTTTGCCACAATAGCGTTTTTTTAGCAAGAAAACAGCTCTCTGCTATTTTTAACTCCTACTTTTCCACAATGCTTGAGTCTCAAAAATGCTCATAGATGCTGGATAGCTGCATTTTGTCATGTTTTACAGCGCTTAGCTGTGTTTTTCAGCGTTAGAGTGATTTTACAGCTGAAAAACTCCTCTTCAAACGCAGTAGTTCTGTTTTCTTTTTTTTACAGCCTGAAAACGCCCCTGCCAAAAAATTCTGATAAAAGCCTAAAGGGTTGAAGCGTGCAAATTCTGGTGCAGCTATGCATGGTAGCCAATCGGCTTCTAACTTCAGCTTGTTTAATTAGGCTTTGAAAAAAAAACCTGGAAGCTAATTGGTTTCTATGCAGAGCTTTACCAGATTTTGCACTCTTTGGTTCTAGTAAATTAACCCCTATGTTTGCATGGACACATAAGGTAACATACAGGGGAGTTTACTGGCTGCAGAAAAAAAAAAAAACGCCTGCTGCCAAAAACAGCAGCTGTAAAAACGTCCAGTGTGCATGAGGCCAAACTTTGTCACTTCTATTCCTACCTGTAATTCTTCTATGTTGCTTTCAGTTCAATGATAACAGTTTTGGTTTTGGGTAATGTTGAGTGAATCTTCATCTCTTAAGATTCCATCAGTGATTTATTTACACCAGATTCTGGCATATTAACCACTTAAGGACCCCCCGCCGCAGTTATACTGCGGCAGGCAGCCCCTCCTGCGCAAACCGACATAGGTATATGTCGGTCACGTGCCTGCAGCTAGGGGGCGAGCGCGTGCCCCCGGCAGCGCGCTCCCGCCCCTACTCGGCAGTGGGGAATCCTATGCACAGGGCAGGCAGCTCCAATTGCCACCTGACATCCGCGACCGTTCCCAGCTGAGAGAGAAGAACGGTAAGCTGTTGTAAACACAGCTGACTGTTCTTCTCCCTGGAATGATCACAGAGCCCCTGTGATCCGGCTAACTTCCACATCCTGCGCTAACTTCCACATGTGATCATCTGTCAAAATGTCACATGTTATGGTGATAACTATGTGACACATGTAGTCCTAGGGGTGGTTCTATTGTTCGAGATATTGTAAGCAGTGACTTTATATAACTAATCTTATCTGCCATTGTTTCTTTCTTTTATCTTGTATTTATATCATTATTTGTAACAACAAAAACGCATCTTTTATAATGGTATATTATGCATAAAAAAGTCCCATAAGACGCAGAGTTGTTCTTGTGTCAAGATTGTAGGGATGTGGTAACCGAGGCACATAAACCCCGTTGTACTATTTTATGATTCGGCCTTCTTGAGATTGTTAGATCCTGACCGATGAAAGCCCCAACTGATATGAGTCACCGACTGTCACCAGAAGAAGGCCTCCTTTTAACTTTTTGGTAGGTCATGTCTAAATATTCTCTTTATTGCCATTTCTGAAGGCAATTACCCTATCAAGTTCCCCTGACTTGTGATTGGTAGTGAGTGGATTCCATTGCTGATATTTGTCTCAATATTAAGTATTGAATCTGCTGACTGCCCACCTCTTTTGTGAGTACTGATACATTATTATCAGCCTTGTTGGTGAGGTCGCTTCCTGGTACCGATGCTTTGCTGACACAAAAATTAGTGCCACTGACAATAGTGCTCAATGCCTCTATTTCTTTTTGACAATGTCAGTATTGCTGGCTGGCTTGATGCTTTTGCCTTCACACAGAAGAAAATGGTATTACACAAGGCTGCTTTGTACAAAAAGGAAAAGGCTGTAACCGCTCTATCCTAGTTCTCTATTATTTCCCAGGGCATTCTGGGATACAGGAATCTCCACTGCCCCACCCCAACACCCAAGACTTTATAAATGCTTTACTAATGCTCAGTAAATGGTATTTGTGTGGCTAAGGTTCGTTTAGGGTGATCATTTTCAATCATTGAAATAACACAGAGACAACACAATGCTACTGTACCTGTGTGCTGCCCATTGTAATGTTCATGGCAGGCATTGTAGGGTGGTTATGAGGCTTTAAAAACACTGCCTAAATGCCACTTAAACAAAGGATATTGACGCACATGTGAATTAACTCCCAAAAGTAACACAAGTCAGCCTTGCTTGCTCCAGTGCATGTATAACATTTAGCTGAGTTTGTATAAAACACTGATTGCATACGTTGGAAACATAAGTAGCTGATCATACACTACACCTGATTGTGTAGTCAACTTTACATTTACCAACAACTTGTAGTAGGATAGCAGTAGTGAATATGCCAAATGGGAGGTGCAAACAGTGTACAAAGCTTTCTATTGGCTGGGGATAAAATTAATTAGACACTGCACATCCAAATGCCAAATAATTCCTGCTGGTTACTCATCCACATGGCCAAGAATTGTGATTACATTTTGACTAGTATAATTTACTTACTATCATAGTATATATGACATCCAACTAATATTGCCATTCTATTTACATGGCCTCTAGAGGCTTTTTTGTCTGCTCCCACACTCGCATGTGATTGTCAATGCTTTTGATGGTACCAAGAAAATATTCCATGCCCCTCCTCATTTTTCTTTGCCCTATAGTTTATTAATTTTGACTAAGTTTTCTTGGGAGTGATTTAGAATGCTACCTGCATTCTCACCAGTGCAAAATACCTCAATAAAATAGTTTATATTCAACTGCATTGTATTGTCTACTTATGCTGTACTGCAAATACTAGATTTTTGATAGTGGTCCCAAAGATGTGCACCTTCGTAGCCAGCTCTGTTGTTGTGGTGTAGGCTAAGATTTCATGCTTTATATTTTAAAATGGCTGATAATAATGTCAATGGCTGATATTAATATCAACATCAAAGGTTGCAAACAGGCCCTCGCCAGACAAGGCTCCATACAAGGTGACAGCAAGCAAGCTTCTACACAGGAAATGCCAAAACCTGATAATGATCAGAAAGGCCAAGCATTCAGATGGAGCAGGATAACTCTACTGCATGTGTTGGCATTTCAAGGTTCCCACTCTTTACTGCTGTCAGCAGTTTTTTTTTTTTGTTAAGTTATCATTTTAAGAAAATAAACCTTCCTGCTTGCAGTCTACTAAGGAAGGATTTTTTGGCTTGGGCAAACTCTGGTTTTGGTTTTTGGTTTGGACAAACTTTGGTATGGACAAATTTGTTCCTAATGGGCCATACACACTATAAGATTTTCTGAAGACTTTTTCCTTTAGATTTACCAAAACCATATAATATGAGGTCAAACCAAAACACTTTCAATTTGTATGCAATCTGGCAGGCCCTTGCACTACATAGAAAAGGTAAATCTGAAGGAAATCTAACCACAAAAGTTGGATAGTGTGTACACAGCTTAACAAAGGTTTAAAGAGGAATGATCTTTTTCTTTTATTGATAAGTTGACACAAGTTTGAACAGACTATATTCAATAAAGACATTATTGCTAATATAAATATCCAAGCACAATTCTTTTGTAAGGTAATTGATTGTACTAGAGGCTACAACAGATAATGGAATTAAGACTGACTTGAATTAGCTACGATCGTAGTATTAACTTTGTACAAGAAGAAAATTATAAAAAATACATCTGGGAAAAGGTCACATTTTAATTTTCTTTAAAATTAATTTGTACTATTTAATCAGTTTTATACTTTATATGATGCCAACTCTAATCACATCAAGATTTGATTTGGAAACTGCTGTAAAAATATCTTCTCTGAAACCTATTTGCAGCTACAAAGAATTTTATAATAGATATAACGTATATAATAATTTACATCCCATTAATATACTAAGCAGAGGTTATCCATTTCATATATTGAGAAAGACATTGGAAAAATATTATTGGTATAAAACACACAAACAAAAACAATACAAATATATTACAAACAAAAAAGGCAAAATTATGATACATAAACAGGTTGAATAGAAAGTCTTACACTAATCTGTAATTTGGGAACTAATTATGGTTCTTCTTGGCTGAAAGTTATACCCCAGGTTTTAGTAAACTTTAAATAATTCGCTTATACAATGCTTAGACAATGCTAGTCGAAACCAACTATTTACTTCACTACCAGATGCAACGGCTGTGTGCACTGTATACATTTTATGTAGCCTAAGCTACATACAATATGCTGTGTTCCGGCAGCGGGAAAAGAACTTCCAGTCCCATTCTCAGAATAAAATTGAGTCAGGCTGAGCAGTGCTCAGCCATTCACACAGAGATTTCTATTTTCGGAATTAATTCACAACTTCCTCCGATTGGCTGAGCCTGAGAGGTGGGCAGATGATATCATGATCTCCATATCAGCCAAACACAGGAAGCTTTGTTTTCATTCATAAAATACAAAGCTTACTGTGAACGGCTGAGCAGAGCTCGCCCGACTTAATTTTGTTCGGGGACCAGAATGACAAGTTCCTATCCCTCTGCCTGAATACAGTGTTGTATACTGTATGTAGCTGAGGTTACATGCATATTATACAGTGCATACAGCCTCTGCTCAGGTGCACAACTCCCTGGGTTCCTGGACATGCCCTGGGAAGATATGTTTTTATGATACTTTCCCTTAGAAGCTAAAAGATGTCACACCTGATGGAAGCTGGGCAAGTAAGATGCAGCCAAGAGAGATGCCCTCCACTGTCAGAACTGGTGTTTGGGCAGCTGGGCCACAGCCTAACAGCACACAGCTTCTCCAAAAGGACCAGGAGCACCACCCAATTGCCACCAGAGTACTCCAGTACCAATGGGGCGACACTTCATTTTTGAACCTTGTCTACTTGCCAGGCTACCTTGGACTTCACTGTTGGGAATACTGTCTATGAGGATAGTTGCAAGCAGCTGCCATCTTGACCCTTTTTTGTATTATTGCCTCTAACTTTCCACCTGTTTATTAAACTGCAAGTTACGGTCACTATTTGGTCATTTGGCTGATTACCGCTTCTCCTAAACTGCAAGTTACAGTCACTCTTTGATCATTTGGCTGATTACCCATTCTCCTAAAATTCTATGTTGATTAAAGGTTCCTGCTGGTCCTTGTGAACTTGTAATGTCAACCTTAACTGAAACGGATCTGATGTGGCTCTCCAGCTGCTACAGTGAGAGCCAAAAAAGATCTGTTTCAGTTATTTCCCCCACCTGCTGCACTGATCCAGATTTCTCTCGCTGCCTGGCCACCAACTCAAGTGCCAATCCCTCACTGTATTCATTCATAACTAAAGCATAGTAAACTGTGTTTCTGAACGGACAGGAGCTCCTTTCGCCTGTTCATTCATCTGCAGTACAGCTGAGGCTACAGAGAAAGGAACCAGGGAATATGTCCTCAGTCCTTTTCTCTGTCTCAAAAGTGAGACTTCAGGAGTCTGTTTAGACCCCTGACATCCCATCAAACCCCCCCCCCCCCAGTGGCCATCTTAAAACTTGGGGGCCCTATGATCTCCTATTGCCCGGGGGCCCATTAGTTGTCAGTTTGCCCCTGTTCTCATTTATACATTGGTAGGAAATTATTGAAAATGGACCATCTGTGAATGTGTTTCAATCCATTTCTGTCTTCAGCTTGTTCAGTTAAGCTTTGAAAATGAAAGCTAGAAATTGATTGGTTGCCAGGCACAGCTGCTCCAGTGTTGATCAACTCCCCACATCATATTTTGCTGCTTGTATTTTGCTCTGTGAACTTACATATTTGCCATTTCAAATGTTTTTTTACTGTACATGATTTTTTTTTACTCTTGTTTAAAATATCTTCAAATGTACTGTAAGAGATGGTGAGGCCACATAAATCAATTGAATGTATAAGAAACAGCTGAAGAAGTTGTTTTTTGTATATTTGGATATACATCATGATTTTCTATTTGTGATAACATTTATTAAAATATATTTATTAAATTATATTTTTGGTTTTAATTTGAGACTATATAAAATAGCTAACTAGAAAATTGCTTGAGTATTACTCAGATGTTGCTATATATGCTATGTTTGCTAATATCTATGCTTTCAAGGTTACCCCATGAATTAATTAATGCAAAACTGAAGTGGTATGTTCTGTATATTCCAGCTTGCTACTTTAAATAGCATTGATGTCATTAACAGATTTATTTTTTTTTTCTTTAATTTCAAGTGTTTTAGTCAAGGCTGGAAAAAGTGCAGTAAATAAGACAATTTGATACCCAATTTATGACTATATTAGTTTGTCAAGCGCTTCCAGCCATTTGCGAAACTGGAACCAACAAGCTTTAATATCTGTTAATGACCAAGTAAATGAGTTGCCATTTGCTTCTGATGCTGAGGATATGTGAATGTTTCCTCTTCTGCACCATTTATGTTATTGTGATCCAAAGATCTGCTTCCAATATAAAGGCAGGAACATGAAGATATGGAAATCTTATTTTTTCCCATAAAAATAAGATGAACATTTCGGTTTTATTGAACTATGAAATATGATTTCTTTATTCAAATTATAGATTTGTGTAACCATTATTTATCAGGATGAAGAGCCAATGCTTTTTTTAAAGTATATTTATGCTCAACGATAATGTCTTGCTGGGGTGGATAAAAGAAGAGCTGGAATACTTATCTTTCCTGGAGAAAATGCAGATTAGGATTTCCTCTGTTGTTGCCCACATGGCCAAAGCAGAACTCGTACTTGTGTAGCACCCTCCTAGATAGGTGCTAAGCAGGGAGAATAGTTTGCTCTGCCTGCTTAACAGGGGAGCAGCAGGTAAAACATAGTCTGCTCTCTCTGCTTATCAGGGGAGCCTGATCATTGTGCTCAGTGTGTATTCATCTGGTCTCAGGGATTGTCCCCAGCAGATCCAATGGGGAGGCACGTTGGATGCTGTGGGAAACCTGGCCAAAGATACACAGGCTTTTGTAACTATACCAGTGGGTTGGCACAGAGAGAGGTGCATCATGGGATAGGGTAAAAAAGCCAAGAGCACATAAGGCAGGGGGTCTTCGGGTGGGAAGCTAGGTCCTGGAAGGAGCTTGACGGCTGTCTCTCCATCTATTGCTATGGATGGTGGTCACAGGCGGTCGGCCTTGTGAGCTAGGAGTGTGGGGTCACATCCGGAGGTTCAGGAAAGCTGACTAGTGGAGTTGAAGGCAGAGTTACTCTGGAAAAACAGTGTCCGTGAGTAAAGAGAAGCTTGCCGGGGGTCTGCCCAGGAAGGGGACCACTCCAGTGGATAGAGTCAGTGGACAGGTGTCAGCACACACAGTAAGAGAGAAAGGTGGTGCCAAGTTTAGAACCCTGAATAGATATTTAAAGCAGGAACAAATAAACTATCTTCACTTCAGTGGCAGGGTGAAGTAGAGGCTTTGTCGCATCCCAAGTCAGTTGTGTTCAACATTGTGAATAGTTATCAGTTGGAGTATCCCACTCATCCCTTCTCCTATCCCAGTTCTGCAATAAACTACAAAACAACATCCCCTGGACTGTTCATTATCTGAGCCAAGCGTTTAAAGTGATAAGTTTCCATAGACTGTTGCTACAGGTAACCCAGGGGACTCCAGAAAATACTTTATGCAGCAGCCCTCTAGGGGGTAGTGCTACACTTGCACTGAATACTTCCCACTGCCAGCGCTGCCAGAATGTTGCTCTGTTGAAAGAAGTCCTCTGTTGAAGTCTTCTTGGAAACCAACACTTCTAGGAATATTTCTTTCAAGTGGACTGACATTCTGGTTGCACTGGTAATGTTAATGGAACATATTCAGCCCCTTCTTTTGCAGGTATGCCTGTTTTTATTTTTTAAGTCAATATTTGATTACAGGTCTACTTAGTGCCTGTGCACACTGGTGTGATGTGGGAACCCTGCGAATCCACTGTGGGTTCCTGCATCGCACCCGACTCGCAGGCAGTTCACACTTCCAAATGAAAACTACTGAGAGTGTCAATACAAAGTTAATGACACCCCCAGATTAGTTTGCATATCGCAGTGCAAACTGTCAATTCAGACATGAATCGGATCGCATAGGTGTCCTACATGACTTTGGCCCGAATGCGATGCAAATTCAGCCATACAATCTATATGGCCGAATTCGCATTGCACAGACATTGCATGTGATTTGAATAACAGTGCTGTGCGAATCACATGCAATGTCTGACATTGCTTTATATATATATATATCTCAGAATAAGACTACTTACCGACTACTTGCGCAGTAGTAAATGAGAATAATGATCAGCTCAGCTCTTCTTTTTTCCATGATACTTTGGTCTACCAACACTTTAATAGATTGTAGAAAGATTTGCAGTAACAAATATTCATCCATGAATGCTTTGTATTTTAGTAAATAATGGCATCTGGAATTCTTGCCATCATGTCTTTATAAAGAGCATCCACTTGTAGAAGGAGGTATATATGACAATAAATTTAAATCTGCTATCACAATTGTTGAAAGGAGGAAAGTTTTACCAACCCTAGCTGCAATATTTGATCTTTAGGAATTGCTTGCAAACTCTCGTGATCACTATAATAATTAAAAAGTATTAATTTTTAACTATATGAAAATAAAAAAATATATATATATGATGCTGATGTGTACACCGGGCAGTGCATGTGTAGCTCAGTGTACGCACTACAAAAGATTGCAATAGGATGGCCTTTATTGCAGAAAAGACATAGTGGGGTTGATTTAATATAACTGGAGAATGCAAAATCTGGCGCAGCTCTGCGAAGAAACCAGCTTTCAAGTTTTTTTTGTCAAAGCCTGAACAAGCTGCAGTTAGAAGGTAATTGGCTACCGTGCAAATCTACACCGATTTGGCACTCTCCAGTTTTAGTAAATTAACCTCAGCATGTAGTGCATGTCTCTTCTTGATCATGTATTTTTTGCTTACCAGCCTAAAGGTGAACTCCGGGGGAAATGTAATAAATATCAAATGTTTGTTTTTGTATAAAATGCAATTAAAAAGCACTTTTACTTCACCTATCCGGCAGGGTGGCTCTGTTGTTCCACCGCAATGTAAAATGTGTACGTTGCGGGGGGACTTCTGGGTTTATAAGCGTGCATGCACACCCCCTGCTGCTCATGCAGTGGTTGGGCACAGCACACATTAGTCACCAGGTTTTAGCCAACGATTTTATGGCCAACCACAGTACAGAGATCAGTGTATTAGTAAACACACAACACAGGTCTCACTGGTTCTTCTCCCTGATCTCATTTACCGTTCACAGCTGAGATCAGGGAGAAAAGCAACCCAGTCTGTGAGTAAAATCCGTACACATACACCAGTTAGGCACACAGTTAAAGGATAAGTTCATCTTTGTAAAAAAATAATAAATACAAATCTTTTCGCAGGAACAAAATGTGACTTTTTTTAAAATTAGGAGCCTGCAAAGGATTGCACCTGTGATCAGCAGATAGTGAATGCAATGCAGGGCTCCAACGCACTGTCTGTGTAAGCTGCCTGCTCATACCTCGTACGGACAGGCAGTTACTGAATGACAGAAAGCATTGATGACATACCTAGAGCGCTCCACAGCTCCCCTTTTCATTGAAAGCTACAAGCCATCAGCTGCAAAGGATGTCAGTACTTGTAGTTCTCCCATTCACAGAACTATGAATGAATGATGTGGTTGGTGGGTGATGCCCACCACTTGCGTTTAGCCCCAGTCAGTGACATTTTTCTGTTCACTGCCACCTCTGATAAATTGTCCTCAAATTTAGCAGTAAAGCACTTCCAGCTTGTGACGTCGAACCGTGCTCCACATGGGCGGAGCTTCAGCACGGTTCGACGTCACAAGCTGGAAGTGCTTTACTGCTACAGTGGTTTTATTGATTCAAGGCTGTTTTATGATGATGTGTCTGGTGAGTGCATTTTACTTTCAATAAACATACACCTGTGAAAATGTACTTCACCATGGTCTTCCCCCTGTTTTTTAACTTTTGGGAGTGATTGTGCCTGGCTACTTCTACTTTGGGATCCGACATTTGAATTGGGAGCACCTATTGGAAGGCTTTCAGGGTCGATTATCAAACTTTATAACAACAAGCGTTGTGTGACCATTGTGAGAGCAGTGGTCATACCCATCTGGTAAGAGGCCAGCAGGCTACTTTGTGTGTGGTGGAGGTCTTCACTGTCCCTGTTATTTCATAGACGGATTGTCACACGTTAAGGGTGTTGTCGGTGGACTATGCAACTAATTTCGACAGCTTGAAGTGGACTTTCATATATTCATTTACACCATATGTTATTATATGAGCGCTGCATTTTTTGTCTATACCACAAAAAAGATGTTGAGTCTGTGGTAAATGTGGAAAGTGTGACAATAGTTTTTTTTTTTTCTCCCTCCTATTCTGACCAACCTGGCTTCTTCATCGAGGACTCATCGAGGACTGTTTCTGTTGCTGCCACACCACAGTGAACTATTAGTCTCAGGCACAGCACGGCATAGTATAGCGGGTCTACACAATTCTGCACAAGAAGAGAGTCTCTAAAGATATTAGGTAGTCAGGAAACTGTCTACAATACATATTTAAAGACCCTAAAATCTAAGGCTAAAAAAGGTTATTGTTCAGAAAAGTTGTTACAAAAAAAAATAAAAAAAATAAATAAATCTGCTTTTAGAATAAATATGTCAGTGTCTGCAGCGCTGCAGGGGGAGATTTCTCCATCCGCAGTTAAAAAAAAGAATGTGTATGCCCAGCATTAAGAGCATGGAGTAGTCAGGTGGCAGTAGCTCCTATGCTGGGCATAGGCTTTCTTCACTTTTTTTCTGGCAGAGATTTCTTCATCCATATTGATTGATTTGAACAGAGGAATCTGTTAGGTTCTTTTTTTACAGGCTGAACAAAAAAAGGTACATTACATGTACACCTTACATGCACATTGCATGTATGCCCAACATTAGATGTCTGGCAGAAAGGCCTAATGTTGGCCATACACATAACGTTTTAGAGGCCCTAAAGTGGCAGGGCAGTTCAAACACCCCCCAAATGACCCCTTTTTGTAAATGTTGTGTCTTTTTTGCCTCTTGTTTTTGGAAAATGCAAAAGTTGTCACTTTAATGAGATATTCATTTTCCAGTAATTTGTATTGAGAGAACTTTGATTCAAAAACAAAAATACATATGTTAAATTAACAGTACCGTAGTGCAGCCATGGACAATATCATGAGTAAAGTATATCTGACTCAGAGAAAACATAAGCAGTATATAGATGAGGATCCATAACACAACAAAATCAGACATAAAGGTATTTGTTATTGAGAAATTTCTCACACATGCCATGGGAATACATGGAATTACACTTCAAATCTTATTCTGCTACTTCTCCTGTTGGGGATACAACATGTGTGAGATTTTTGGAAGCCTAGCCAAGTACAGGGGCCCAAAATCCAATGAACACTCTCAGGCTTTCAAGGGGAGTTAATTGAACATTGGATTTCCTGACCATCTTTTACATCCTTGTTAGCTCTAAAATGCAGGACAGTATAAACACCCCCCAAATGACCCCTTTTTAGAAAGTAGACACCCAAACTATTTGCTGAGAGGCATTTGAGTCTTTAGACGTTCTTATTTTTTTGCCACAAGATGATTGATATGATTATTATATTATTATACAATATGATTTAAAAACTTCACCCTTTGTAGGTATTTTGTAGTGTCATTCTCAGATTTTATTTTACACTAGAACAGGTTATATTTTGTTCTCAATAATGACTTTGTTTATTGCAGGGAGTCTCATTCCCCCACCCCTTGTGTCCTCTTTGTTCGTGTGATTTATGTTCACTATTTGAAGGACTCATTTTCTACAATGCTCTGGTAAGCACACTGTTTTTTTTGTTTTTTTTTTATGTATGTCATGCTTTTGTATGGATTAAAAAGTGATAAAACAAAATAAAATACATATTAAAATGCAACATGTTATTACTTTGTGTATAAAGATTAAAATTAAGACAATATTGTTGATAAATATGATTAAAATGTATTTATTTATCTTGATACTGCAACATGGCAGTTGGTGGATGGAATTTTGAGGAGCACCATATATAAACTTGCAAACCAGGTGATTGTGATTGAGTTGTCAAAAGACAGTTCAGCTCACAGATAAAATCTAAATAGCCAATCAGAATGGCTCTGTACCATGTGATTGCTGTGAACCAATGACAGCAACCACAATAGTAAACAACATGTAATCGTTACATACAATTTTTATACAAACACAAGGTTAGCTCCTGGGACCTGTGACATATAGGTATACACTTGGGCATTCTTTGTCTCTACTTGACTTGACCCACAGTAGGAGAATAGCAGGTGGCAACCAAACAAGATACCACAGCAAATTTAAATGTTATAAATCTGGGCACAAAATATGAAAGGAAAGATTTTTATGGACTATTTCCCATCAAAGCTCAAACAATTAATGTAAACTTTTTTGGCTGAAGCCCTAGAAACAAACAAATTCCAGTAAATATATTGCTACCTGTTTTTTTGTATGGTACCTGTTTTATTTTATGGTACATGTGTGAGTATGACACTTCCATAGAAAACACATTTTAAATTTTTAAAGAGACTTTTTATTTAATGTGTTTTTTTTTTAACAGAAAGTAAACATTTTTCTGTAAATTTTGGTATTTTTTCTTTTTTTATAGTAAAAAAATAAAAAAGTAGTGATTATTTAGATACCACTAGTTCTATCAGTCTCAAAAATAAATAATATATAATTAATTTGGGTACAGTGTTGAATGGCCACTCTATATGTCAGTCAAACTATCATATTACTGAAAATGATAAAAAGAAATTAAGGGGTATATACAGGCTAGTACTCAAGTGGTTATGGAACATTATATTTGAAGGGAAATCTACCCTGTTTATTGTTCTTAAATATAAATCACATTAACTTATATTTTTCTGTAATCAATAAAGAATATGGATTTTGTTTTGTTTTTGGCCTTGCTTGTGATATCATGCTTTTCTGTATGTAATTCAAACTAAAATATGTTTTCTTGTAAATGTAATGTTGCTGTTTGTGAGTAATTATTACTGATCTTCAGTAAAAAAAATAAATGAAAGATTATAGGATGGTATCTATAAAATTGGTGATATAAACTTGTGAAGCCATCATCACTCCACAATACAGATGAGAAAGTTAATGTACCTGCCAAAGCAATATAGACATCAGTTAAAGGTCATCACACCAGCGTTTAATACGACTTTCTGCTTTTTGCTGCAGCAAAATGAGAAAGCTGATTATCTCTAAAGCCTCAAAGGTGCTTTATGATGTCTCCCATTGCCCGGGTGTCCTCTGAGATCCTGCTACTTTTCTACAAAACCTTGCCAGCAAAAAGGCAACATAGCATTTCAAAAAGGCAAAATATAGCTTATAAAAATGTAATACATTTTAACATCCAGACATGGTAAAATAATATTCTGAGTCTGGATGTTGAAGCTAAAGTAAATTTGCATTGTTCTATTTGATCATTGTCTGTATGCCTCGTAGCCTCAGTAAAATGCTCAGAATTTGGATTGGATTTGGTGTAGCAAAATAGAAAGTGAAATCAGCCTTTTATCCCCTATATCATGGTTGCCTAAATCAAGCAGCAGAAAAAAAAAATTTTCTCTGGTCTCACAGAGACACGCTATTAGACCACAATAATGAGCATATAAACCACAGGCTTTATCACTGTTTGCATAATAAAGCGTATCTAGATCCAAGAACAAAAATGAAAAATATTGTAGCTTACCAGTCCATAGATGTGGTTGTTGCATGTGGCTTCATTCACACTTTTGCAACTTGTCATGCGATTTGGACACATAAAGTCTCATGACAAGTTGCAGCCCAGGCATTTCAATAGAAGTCGTTCAAATCTGTGTGTGATTTAAAGTTGCAGCAACTTTAAAAAGGTTCCTGCCCTACTTTGAAATCAACTTTCATGTGACTTGAATGCCATAGACTGCAATGTAAACTCTCATGAAAGTCGCATATTAATATTATCAAGGCAACAGTAGTGTATCAGTCAAAGCCAAAGTCAACAGCCAAAGTCGCATCCAAGTCGCACCCATCCAAAGTTGCATCAAAGTTGCAATGTAAAGTTGTAATGAAAAAGGCATGACTTTGGAGTCGCAAACGTTTGAATGGAGCCTGAGTCTCTTTTTTTTTCCCAGGCTTTCTTTCCTTTATTTTTGCCTAGTAATCCTGCAAGTAACACCTTCCTGCCCTAGGGTGAGAAGCAGCATTGTAACCCTGGACTGCTCTCTTGATTTGTTCTACAAACCTTTTATTTTATCTACTTTACATAGGGGGGAGTTGTTCTGTAGTTTGTAGAAGATAATTGGGCAAGCTGATAGCAACGCTTGTGATTTTAGTTCAGTGCACGGGAAGTTACAAGGATGCTAGAGTTTTGGCAGGAACAGCAGGAATTTTAATGTGCTTGCACAAAAAGTACTTAGCCTGAAAAAGATAAAAGAAACCACACCACATCTAAGTACTTGAATGCTGCAATATACTACATTTTTGTTCATGGGTTAGATTTTCATTAAGCTTCTAGGGTGCTAGCACAACAGGATACTATCTACTAACAAAACACTGTATTAGTCAACCTTGATGGTTATTACCCAGCATTGAAGCTCAAGCCTTTGCAGGACACACCTGCCTTAATCGAGAAAACTTAAGTAGACTGCTGGACATTCAGTCTGTGCCTTATCATCCAATGCAGAGATATGAAGACTGTGGCCCTCCAGCTGTTGCAGAACTACAAGTCCCATGAAGCATAGCAAGACTCTGACAGCCAAAAGCATGACACCCAAAGGCGGAGGCATGATGGGACTTGTAGTTTTGCAACAGCTGGAGGGTCACAGTTTGCATATCCCTGATCTAATGGATTGAGATCCACCTCACTTCTGTCTGGCTACTCATGCCCTGGATTACTCCTATGAATTGCATATATATTTGTAACTATATTTGTGCTCAGCATATCTGTGTTCATCCTGATCGTCAGCTTGTTTCTCTAAGATTATCAGTCTATGCTCTGTCAACCTGTTTAGAACCTGGATTCTGTTTAGGGTGATGTTTGCACCTGATCTGACACTGAGTTTGACAGACTTACATTGCTCTGGCATCTGTTCTGCCTGATAATTGGCTTTTGACCTTGATGACAGAGTGGGTCCACAGGATTTTCAGTAAACTTACTGAAGAATAGTCACTCAATTGAGATACTGTTTGTTGTACATACATTGAAATGATAATATCATTATGAATAAAGCATAATCACCTAATATGTAATGTAGATTTTCAAACATGAATTCTTATATGTCCCAAATATATAACATAAGTATGCTTTAGGAAACCTGATGGGACCCCCTATTTTGATCTTTGTCCTGGGTTCATTGTTATGGAAGCCCTGTTCTCTTTGGCAACCAGACTAGGATTATTACAGGGCTTTGCTTAGTCATTTTCACTCTAGTCCCCATAGATCCTTTCAGTTAGCTGTATATATGCAGTGTGCTTACAGTTACTTAAAGTATTCCCATATACAGTATATCTGAGTAGATTGTCTGTATTGTGTTAGAAGAATATGTTTGCAGTAATATTTTCAATTTTTTTGATCCTGTATAGTAAACTGGTCATACTCAAGCTGTTGTGAAGGTCAGTAGTGTTGAGTGAAAATTCTGAGAACATTTTCTGCAATACGCTGAATTATTCAAATCTGTCCCTTATCAAATTAATCAAGACCAATGCATCCTTGTATATTTTGCTATGGGTATGTGTGCTTAGGCTTTTGAGCTTTATTTTCATTGTCTTTGTCTTGGATCATTGCCATGGGTCATTTTTCAGATATTCTCTTCTGTAAATGCAGTTTAGCACACACTATGTTGTTTAATGTGCACTTAAAGTGGCTCTAAAAGTAGAATGTTTTTTCCTTAATGCATTATCTTTTACTAATCTGAGCTTGATCTTGATCCAGCTCTGTGCCCGCTCTCTCGGCTCTCTTTCTCCTCACTGGAGATTGAGGCAGCAGCAGGAGCCATTGGCTTCTGCTACTGTCAATCACAACCAGTGAGAAGAGGGTGAGGGCGGGGCTGAAATGCAGATGTGTGTCAATGGACATTCACAGCGCAGTTCAAGATTGAGCTGGGGGGGGGGGGGCAGGAGTGCCAGTGGGGGATCCCAGAAGAGGAGGATCAGGGCTGCTCTGTGCAAAACCATTGCAATGAGCAGGTAAGTATGACATGTTTATTATTTAAAGAAATCCTTTTAAGTCACTTTAAAGCAGCCGAATAGACCATGCAATTTAGATGTATTGTCCACAAGTAAAAAGTAGTAATGTTTTTTTTTTTTTTTTTTTACCTGCATTGAAAAAAAACAGATGATCTATAAATTGATCTGAACAAATGGGCCCAAATGCAGATGCAATGTAAAGTATAGAAAAAAAAATAGAATTGCCAATGTATATTGTCACTGTAGATGTACCCAAAGTCAGATGCTAACTATTTAGAGGCAGTGCACTATCTGGTTAGTGGAGATGAACTCTGGGCCAAGCAAATATTGTCCAAGTATAAGTGCCATTTATATTCTTACGTGAATCTTACGTGGATCTTGCCATGGTTTGTGTATTTCTTCCAGACTTGTGCCATAATCCAGCATGAAACTTTGCTCTGTGCATGAGCTTCTTATTAAAACAAATGACTGCTGTTTTCTCTTCTTGTGCAGGGCGACTGGTCTCATATCTCCCCCCCTATTCATTTTCTGCAGATAGCCTGTAATGGGTGGACATGCTGAAACCCCAAACATTATATATTTTTTTAAAGCAGAGGCCCTATAGAATACATTGGTGGGTTTTGCAATTTATTTATGTCACATAGTATTTGTGCAGCTATTTTTTAAACCCAATTTTTGGGAGAAAAATACCTTTTTTTTAAATTTTAATGCAACAAAAAACACAATATATAACCCATTTTTTTTGGGTAGAAATATAAAAGATGATGTCATGCCGAGTAAATAGATACCAAACATGTCACACTTTAAAACTAAGGAAAATACTGCATTATGTGGGCTAGATGGAACTGACAATCATAGGAAATAAACATATTAGGCAAAATATGGGGATTTTTTGCGATGGATGAGACATTCGCATGGGCCATTTTTTTTTCATTATAAATAGATCCTTATATTTTGTGTTACAAAATAGACCACAGTGTTTATTGTCTAAACAGTGTCTGGTTGCTTTGTAGGTTGCAACTTTTTTAATGAAGTTCTTCTCTAAGAATGACAAAGTGGATCAGTTGAAAAAATAAAAAAATATATATTCATAGAGAGCTAAGTTTATGTTAGTGAGACTCATACCCATGGCACCGTAATTAGGGAACATTTTGAGGGTGCAAGGACCGCAGATTGCGTACAGCATATACAAGGTGTACTGTAGACTCAGATTCTTTTTATTCATTCCAATTTGCACCATGCCCAGTGTTTATTGCGATTTGGCCATACAAATTTTTTCCATGCTCTGCAATGCACATAGCATGTCTTCCTTATCCCAAGGTGTCCTTCTTTCTCAAGTTCCAAAGTTGGGTGTCAGTGCCATGAACTGCCTAGCATTTTTCCTACAGTATATTCTTGAACAGGAGTCATATTCTTAATGCCATTTTTCTTTCTTCCTTAGTAATATATTTACTGTGTTGTTGGTCATTGGCTCATGCCACTGTGTATAATGATATGGATGATTTAAGAAAGAGTTATGCCAGTTGTGGCAGCAGAATGTAAAGCAGGTCGCAAGACCACAGTAAATCATTTTAATACACATTTCCCTTGCTCTGGCCGCTGAATCCATTTATTTAAGTAGTTGTAATAAAGGCAGTCAGCGATTCAGTTGTAAGATCTTAAAGATTTCTGTGCACATTGACCTTTCTGTGTTTGCATCTTGACAGGTAAGCTCTTACAAATGCCTCCCATGAGATATGACAAGGGCAGAGAGGTCAGGCATGTTAATGACAAAATTACCATTTACCTTTAGCTTGGCGGGCTCGCTAGCTGACATTATAAATGTAGGTAACCTCTCACCTGAATCTGCATCTGCAGTGTATTATGGGAAATGGAGAGTATACTTACATTAGCATGTTCCATTGGTTTTGCATATCTCAGTGAAATGGCAAATACACACGGTAGTAATTCTTAAATCTTTTTACATTCTCTTAGAAAAAGCAATATATAATGTTTTTTTTCACAGGATTGTACTTTGCAGGGATCATTTGCTATCAGGTGGCAGAGTGAAATAGAAAAAAACTATTTGTGATTATAGTTCTGTTTTTGTCAGGCTGCTCTGAGATTTGAAGCGGTATTCATTTTCAAGATTTGTGCAGTTAGGTCATCTTCCAAGTAAATACTGAGCAGGTAAAAAAATGTTTCTATTATCAAATGGCAGTCACTAAAGTTTACCCTGCTGCACTACAGCAAGAAAGCGTGTTGCGTTATAAAAACCCACTATGTATATGTAACACCCTCTAGCTAGGTGATAGTGTACATAGCTGCTAGTGTAGCAAAGTTTGGCCTGGCTGAGAGCCAGGCCTGGTTTGAATCTGGGTCAGGGCTTAGTGACTAAGGGAGGCTGGATGACTCAGCAAGAAGCACCTCTGGTAACTCCCCCAGCTCTCTGGAACCTTGGAGAAACTTCCAGAATTAGAGGGTAGAGTCTGGAAGGAGCTGCTTGGAGTATTGATGAGGGCCCCAGCCAATCCCAAGCAAAGTGGGCTGGTAGGGGGCAGGTTCCTCATAAATACTCATGAGTCATGCCAGCAGGGGCAGTCGCTTGGAATATGGGGATGGAGTACTGATGAGGCTGTTGGTGGCCCTTTAGGGTGCCCCCTAGTCTGGGGGGGGGGCTTGGGCCTGGGTTTTGGGTGCTGGAGGGACCCTCTAAACGTGGGAATCCCATAATACCCCTACTCTATATCTAAGTTTTAATCCCTCAATAAAATAACA
>NC_138772.1:329620122-329662071 GCF_965119305.1 Pelophylax lessonae
TCTTGCCTGCTTATATTAACAGAAAAAGATCACATATTGCATAGCAATAGTACAAGATAATGTAACAGATCCCCAGCACACACAGCCTACAGCAGAACCCCCCCGCCACCAACTCGACAAGAGGTGGAGACAAGGTGGCAATTCAAGAAGCCACAAATACAGATTGAGACCCACTCATTCGCCTTCCCCCCACTGCGCAGCCTGGTCCCCCAACAGTCTACACAAACAACACTGCTCTGCACCCTCAGGCGTTGGGGACCCTTGATATATAAGGCTGCACCCGGCATCCAGTTTGTGCAAGCTTTTACTGCGCAGAGGGAAATTAGTACTCCCTACTGGATCATTTGACCATCTAACCATACCCACAGCTGCTTGGTATTTTTTTCCAGCCACTACACCACACAGACACCCAAACAAAGCCCTTAGTAGCATCCCAAAATAATGGTCAGATAACAACTGGACATGCTTCTGATCCTAGACATCCAAAGCTCTGCCCTAATACTGTGCAAACTAGATGAGTGGCCTGAAGTGGCCATCTAGAAGTTCGCTTGCTTGACCATACTTGCAGAGGCTATTTAATGTAGAGGCACTGTCACCCCATTGCAGCATAGGCTGTGGAGAATTTCTTGTCCTTTGCCTAACAGGAAACGTAACCAGTAATTATCATATACTGAATATTACATTCTTTCTCTTCCCTATGTGTATATATATTTATAATATCTAGCTTAAGTTCTGATTTATTATTATGGACAGTTTTGAAGATTATACAAACATCCATGTAGTACTCATATTAGAGAAGAGAAAACCACATGGTCTAGCCACGTCAAACTGTACTGTGTGTAGAAATGGAATCCTTTATGCTAGTATGTTGACTGTAATCTGACATCCTCTAATTGATTACCAGAACTCTTCATACAACAACACAAAAATGATAAAGCTATTCTCTCTTCCAGTTTTACACTTCTACACAAGAAGCTCATATTTAAATCAAATGTGATGAAAGGGCATTGGCAAGCTAGTAATTTGGTATGGTTGAATGGCCAAAGTAATTTCCAGGCTTATCAGATCATGTTCCACTTGTCTGAATGGTCTAGTTTCACTTCTGTGCATCAACACAGTCTCAACTGCCAACCCTAAATAGAACTGTTCACAAAAGGCTGAAACACGTTTTTATACCATAATGTAAACCAGATATGACCTTCAAGTCCATAGTATATTCATCATGGTGGCAATAGCTCATTCCATTAAATATATACCTGACAATGATAAATGTATATTTGCTATATAGCAATAAACAACAATAAAAGAATCAAAATAATATTCAGCTAATGATAAACATATACAGGGGCATCTCATAAAATTGGAATATCATCAACAAGTTAATTTATTTCAGTAATTCAATTCAAAAAGTTAAACTAATATATTTTATATAGATGCGTTAAACACAGAGTGATATATTTCAAGCATTTCTTTCTTTTAATTTTGAGGATTATGGCTTATAGCTAGTGAAAACCCAAAATTCAGTATCTCAGAAAATTAGAAAATGACATAAAACCAAGAAAAAAAGCTATGTTTAATACAGAAACGCTGGCTTACTGAAAAGTATGTCCATGTAGAGTATAGTATGCAGTATACCAATACTTGGTTGGGGCTCCTTTTGCATGAATTACTGCATCAATGTGGCGTGGCTTTGAGGCAATCGGCCTGTGGCACTGATGAGGTGTTATGGAAGCCCAGATTGATTTTATAGCGGTCTTCAGCTCCTCTGCATTGTTGGGTCTGGTGTCTCTCATCTTCCTCTTGGCAATACCCCCCAGATTGTCTATGGGGTTTAGGTCAGGCGAGTTTGCTGGCCAATAAAGTACAGATATACCGTGATCATTAAACCAGGTATTGGTACTTTTGGCAGTGTGAGCAGGTGGCAAGCCTTGCTGGAAAATGAAATCAGCATCTTCATAAGTCTGTTTAGCAGAGGGAAGCATGAAGTGCTCTAGAATTTCCTGGTAGAAGGCTGCACTGACATTGAACTTGATAAAACACAGTGGACCAACACCAGTAGATGACATGGCTCCCCAAATCATTGCAGACTGTGGAAAATTTTGCATTTTATTTGGAAATCATGGTTCCAGAGTATGGAGAAAGAGTGGAGAGATACAGAATCCAAGTTGCATGAGGTCCACTCTCAGTGATGGGTGATTTGGAGAGCCATGTGATATGCTAGTGTTGGTCCAATGTGTTTTATCAAGTTCAAAGTCAGCGCAGCCCTGTAGCAGGAAATTCTAGAGCACTTCATTCTTCCCTCTGCTTGCCAGCTTTATGGAGATGCTGATTTTATTTTTCAGCAAGACTTGGCACCTGCCCACATTGCCAAAATTACCAATACCTGGTTTAATGATCATGGTGTCCATGTGCTTGATTGGCCAGCAAACTCGCCTGACCTAAACCCTATAGGGAATCTGTGGGTATTGTCAAGAGGAAGATGACAGACACCAGACCCAACAATGCAGACAAGCTGAAGGCCGCTATCAAAGCAACCTGGGCTTCCATAGCACCTCAGCAGTGTCACAGGCTGACCGCCTCCATGCCACTGCAGAGGGTAGGTGAGCCTGCAGATGGTTATCAACACTAATAAGAGGAAGTCACTGGCAGGGTCAGCAGGTGAAAAGACACACCATGTTATACAAGTTTATGGCATAGACTATATGTGAGAGATTCACTGTTGCTTTAAAGCTAAACTCCAAGCAAAATAAAAATGTAAGCCTTTAAGCATACAAAGGGAACACAACCTATATTCAGATATGCCTGGTTACCAGGTCACCCCACTTTATTTTTATGGTAACCTGTTGATCTGTATGCCCTATTTACTTACTTGTTTGTGACACAGGAAAATTATTCCCAAAGGCACCCTTTGTTCTGTGCTGTCTTTTGCATGCAGAAGACATGATGTATCAAAATGTCTGTATTTAGAAGTGCCCCAATAGCAACCAATCAGATTCTTTTAGTTTATGTTGTTTCTTATTTCAAAAGGTTCTGTAAAATCACTTAAAATGAAAATTCTTAATGCTGTTGTGCCAAAACACTGCCTAAATATGCAATGTGCACATTTTTAAATACTGTAGTTTGATTTTTACAAGGGTAATTGTCATCTTTTATAATTCAATGAATTACAGCCTTCTGTAAAATGTCAGAGGTCCCTAACAGTCTCTTCTAACATACTGGCATGATCTCATAATTTTTCATTTTAAACTGAAATCAGTCTCTTGGAGCATGGAAGCAGTAATAGTAGATTATGGGTAGGGTTACGTATTGTGTAAATGAAAAAGCAACAAAAAATTTAGCTGTGGCAAAAACTGGGTTTTACATTATTTTAGTGTCTGATTTATACTGTGTTTTGGTAAAAAACTGACCTAAAGTGGTAGTAAACTGCTGCAAAAAAAAAATCAGGCCAGCAGGTTTACATATTGTACTAATATGCAGCACATACTAGCACATTATGACAGACTTACCTGCACGTGAATCCCTCCAGCGCAGCGATGTAATGTCTCCCCGGTGTTTCTATCTCCACCTGGTCTTCCTTCCGGGTTTGCAGGCTCCGGCTGTATGAATGGCTGGGACCATGATAACATCACTCCAAGCATGCACGCTGGAGCCCCAGTCTCTGCACAGAGCTCTGAAGGTATGGCATGGATATAACAAAAGAAAATGTTTTACTTTCAGTATATAATTCTTATCTGTAAGTACTCTTTGAATAAAAATATATACAGTATGTATAATGTAATTGGGACATTTCAATAAATATTGACCTTTTTAACAGTTTTATGTGAACAGGTAAAACCCTTCCCCTATAGTTTTGTACTGCCCTCTCAGGCACTGTTGTTGCATGCAAACTTGATCTTTTCATTTCTCCTATTTGAATGGTTTATGAAGTAGAGTCCAGTGCCGGTGTTCTATCAGAATACCGATATCTATCAGATACTGCAACCGGAAGTGACGTACGGACTAGAACAACTTATTGTGCATGCTCCATGCGTTCCAACATGGCCGCTATGTGTTTCAATAGGTTTCCTAATATGAAAGAACATGAATCAGAGGCGGACATCTTCTTACACCCATGCAAGTCTTGAATTTTACATTTATTTTAGCAGTTAATTCACCTAATAGACTGAAATAGACTATTTCACCGCGTTACCTACAATTTTAATCTGTGATTTGATACTATTATAAAAGCACTAGAAACATGTTTTTGGTACAAAGCATTTTTTCAATTTGCTACTACAAACACAAACAATTTAAAACGTTTACATGCAAAAAAAAATCATAAGGAAAGTAGGGAATGAAGGAGTTTATAAAAATTAATTAGGATTCACTAAAAGGGTTTGAAAAATATTTGTTTTTTACCACTTCTGGCCTGAAAGGATTTACCCCCTTAATGAGCAGACCACTTTTTGTGATACGGCACTGCGTTACTTTAACTGACAATTGCGCGGTCGTACAATGCTGTACCTTAATTACATTGATGCCCTTTTCCCCCCACAAATAGAGCTTTCTTTTGGCTTTTTATTTGATCACCTCTGCGATTTTTATTTTTCGAGCAAAAAAACAAAAAAAAGCAACACTTCTGAAAAAAGAACAATATTTTTTACTTTCTGCTACATTCCCAATAAAAAAAAAAAATTAAAATCTAATTTCTTCATCAATTTAGGCCAATTTGTATTCTGCTACATATTTTTGGTAAAAAAAAAAAATCCCAATAAGTTTATATTGATTGGTTTGCGCAAAAGTTATCGCATCCACAAACTAGAGGAAAGAGTTATGTCATTTTTATTTTTTTATACTAGTAATGTCAGCAAACAGCAATTTTTAGCGGGACTGCGAAATTGCGGCGGACAGATTGGACCCCTAACTGACATTTTTGACACTTTTGGGGGGGGGGGGGGGGAACCAGTGACATCACAACAGTAATCAGTGCTAAAAATATGCACGGTTACTGTACTAATGACACTGGCATGCAAGAGGGCCGATCAAAGAGTTAAATGTGTCCCTAAGGGGTGCTTTCTTATTGTGGGAGGGATGGGCTTGCTGCATGAACACAGAGACCTATGTTCCTAAATAAGATCCCTGTGTTCATAACTGACAGAACAGCGGTCTGCCGTGTTTACAACGGGGAGCGATCGCAGGTGCTTGGTGGCAATCGCGGCTGCCGGAACCGCTGATTAGCTTCCCCTGTGGTGAATGGGTGTGCACGTGCGCCCCCCGCTAGCGGTCCTGCGAAGTGAAGTACAGGTACGTCTTTTTATGGGACAGAGCCGACCTGCCGCCGTAAAACTATGGCGGCTGGTCGGCAGGTGGTTATGAGAATGTTGAATCCCAGAAAACTTTAGCTGAAATAGGACTTCACTGGTATCCATATATGAATGTTTTTCCATCGTAAAAACATTGTTTTATTTGTTATTCCATAAACAATATATATAAAAAGTATCCAGGCTGGTGTACAGCATATGTGTATGGGTAAAGCAACATTTATACAATACAATTCCCTAATTCGTTTTCATATAGATGGACAATAGTGACATAGCACAAGTATATACATCTCTTAACCTCAAACTTAGTGTACTTTTTGATATAACACTAGAAAACTGATAACTTTCCAATTTATAGTCTACAGTACATATACAAACAAATGGCAACCACCCCAATATATAACTGTCCTTTGCAGCAAGGAACACATGGAAGGAGGACACAATTAAAAAGAAAAAGAAAAATCCTAGCTCACTTACCAACCAGCCTGCAACAAACTGAATTGTCCTGTCCAACAGTTCACGTTAAAACCAGGCGTTAAGTTTGCACACATTTGTAAATATAGAATATGCATAAGCCACACGGCCACTTTGCAGCACCCCAATGTACTGCATTTCTAACTCTATAAATTTTGAGAGTCTCTAAGTGAGCTGGGAATTTTTCTTTGTTTTTCAACTACAGTATACATATACCACTTCTTCAAGAGATGATGGGGTATACATCTGTAGACAAAAGGACAAAGATCGTTGTTCACTTACACATACAATAGTAGAGGGACATCTGTGTCATGAATGAACAATATTTACGAAATTCCTTTGTACTATCAAAGGAAACCAGCCACAATTTAAATCAAATGAAAACATGGTATATGCCTAGGAAGGAAATGCGTCTCAGTTGCTTCAATGTGGTATGTGGTAAAACAGTATAGTAATATGTGATCATAATTTCCTGTGAGCTATTATCACATTTATAATACCATCAACCCACTGGTCAAATCATCTATAGGGGGTATATAAATGTCATCCATCACTTGTGGGAGTGGGAGTAAACTGCCATGCATAATTTGTACCTATAGGTAAACCTATAATAAGTACACCGTTTAGGAGATATTTACTGTACAGGCAGCCAGTGACATCACCTGCGCATGCGCTCTGAAGGAACGGCCACCTGAGCCATTCCTACAGAGTCCTGTGCTGTAAACAACGGCTCCCACACATTCACGCGGGAGTGACGTCATCACAGCTACGGCCACTCACACAAAATCCACGAACCCCCGATGGCAGATTGAGTAAAGATGGAAGCCTTGAAATTTATAAAAATACTCGCGCTTTATCTGCAGCTTCTGTACACAAAGTGTGAGTCACTCGAAAACATAAAAATAAATAGATACAGCGTTTGCAACTATACAAAAAAATATATAATCAAATAAAAGTCCAAAACGTCCAATCAAAAGTTAATATGCAAATAAGATCTCCATTATAATAAGATGCTCTTGTACTCCAATCTTCTTATACAGTAAGTGCTGATTTGCTCCAAATAAACTCACCAAAGGTAATGGACATGCAGTTTTTCAGTCTGGGGGTCAAACAGGCCCAAATGGTATAAGAAATGGCTGGTCACAAGGCTCCGATGTAAATCTCCCCGGCGTGGCTCTCAGATATTCAGGATGCTCCATAAACTCAGAATAAGAAAGGGAACCAATAGTGAAGTACTGTAAAGCTGGTATTTATTGCGCATTATAAATAAATACTTACAGGGCAAAGGATAAAAAAGGAAATGTAGAGTGCAAGGATTCTTCCAGTAACAGCGTAACCAACATGCGTTCCATGATAACCAGAAGTGACGTCATTAGGACTCGGAACCAGAAATTACATCAACATGTTTTGCCCACAGGGCGTCATCAAGGACCTCATTTCTGGTTAGCAAAGACCTAAAACTTATAATCAAGGGGAGCAGCATCCTTCTCGGTGACCAATAGAATCACATGGCGGCCACTTTAAGTAAATTAACCATCAATTCCCATTCATCCCATAGGATTAAATTAAATTTGTCCCAACGGCATCAATTCCACCAGCGTATTGCACATGCCTTTTATAATCTTTAAAAACATACTTTACTACATTATAAAAATCAATTAATATATACATATGTATATTATTATAACCTAAAACCACCTTAACAATAAATAACACTTGATTACATTTAACTGATTAAATGGATTTATCCACCAGAGATATAACAGAAAATTATAAAATAAAAATGAAAAATAATAATGATGAATCAAATCTAACTAAAAGTAAAATGAAAAGAAAAAGAAAAGTGGAAATAAAAATAAAAATCATAATAAAATGAAAAATAAAAATGAAAAAAAAAGAAAATAAATATAAAAAATAAAATAAAAATAAAGATGAAAATACAATATCATTCAATACCTTGCATGTTGCAAAAAAACTAAAAACAAAACAAAAAAAAAAACACCGGTTTACTACCACTTTAAGTAGCTTTTAAATTATCAAGGGTTAAAAATATTCCTGTACTTATTGGAAAACCAAGAATACCTTCAATGGAGATATTCTTCTATGAGGATTTCTATTAGTTTTTTTATTCACACGTAACAGTATTTCATACAATAGCAGTTTTCATTCATAAATGAACACACAGCAGAACATGAGCAGACAAACAGATAGCCCAGTCCTGCAGATTACACAGGGAGAACATGGCTCTCCCTGTGTCCCTGTGTAATCATCAGAGCTCTGTGACAGCCGGCACTATGCTATATTTATCAGGAGCACACAGAACACCTGTTGAAGAGGGGTGGCTGTCACACTGATCAAAAAAAAAAAAAAAGGTGAATACGCAGAAGATTAGGGTGGACCTACAAAGTTTCATTAGTAACAAAATCAACTTCATATCTTGCGCTCTGCAGAAATATTGCCTATTATTGCCTATTACCAACACAAATTGTAATGCTTCAGTTTTTTTTGTTTTCTCTAAAGAGACATTGCAGCTCAAAGCAATGGATATAAATTCAGATGTCAGTTCTGTCCAATGGTGGACATTTTACTAGCAGTTATACAGATATAACATCTAGGGTTATATGTGACTTTAGTTCTGTGCCTGAAAAGCAAAAGTGAGGGAGGGAAAAAGAATATGAAGTCATTGTTGTATCTTTAGCTGCTGGAGCAAATACTACAATTGTCATGCTACATTAGGCTGGCTTAATATCCAATCTACTCAAATATTTAACTGGTAGATTTGCAAAACTTTAATGTGAAAGAAGAAAAATTGCAGGTAGCAGTCTCCATTAACCCAATAATGTATAATGTGTAAAGTAAACCTGCCATAGAGCTGGGCAACTCAATCTGAGCATATAATAATAAATACATAAGCAGAGGTCAATATGGAAGTTTAAAAAAAAGACCCTCCCTGCAGGAAAAAAAGGAAATATACAGTAAATACAGGTGCATTTCATAAAATTAGAATTTTAGCAAAAAAGTTAATTTATTTCAGTAATTCAATTTGAAAAGTGAAACTCATATATTTTATACAGATGACAGAGTTATATATTTCTAAGCATTTCTTTCTTTTATTTTGATGATTATGGCTTACAGCTGGTGAAAATACAAAATTCAGTATCTTGGAAAATTAGAATATTACACAAGACCAATAAAAAAAAAAAAAAATGATTTTTAATACAGAAATGTTGGCTTACTGAAAAGTATTTCTATGTACAGTATAGTATGCACTCAATATTTGGATGAATTACTGCATCAGTGATCAGCCTGTGGCACTGCTGAGGTGTTATGGAAGCCCAGGTTGCTTTGATAGCGGCCTTCAGCTCGTCTGCATTGTTGGGTCTGGTGCCTCTCATCTTCCTCTTGACAATACCCCACAGATTCTCTATGGGGTTTAGGTCAGGCGAGTTTGCTGGCCAATCAAGCACAGTGATACCATGATCATTATAACAGGTATGGGTACTTTTAGCAGTGTGGGCAGGTGCCAATCCTGCTGGAAAATGTAATCAGCGTTAGGGATGATTGAACTTTTGAAAAGTTTGGTTCGACCAGAACACCCGAACTTCCCGAAAGTTCGGCCCGGATTTCAGAACCCCATTGAAATCAATGGGACCCAAACTTCGGTCATCAAAAAACACCATTTTGAAGCCCTAAAACTCAATAAATGTCCCTAAAAAGTGCCTAGGGTTCTGGGTCATGCCCCAGGGACTATTAATCACACAAAAAAAAAGTTCTTAAAAATTGTCATTTTTGATAGAGAGCCAATTATTGAAAAAAATTAGATTTCTTTGGATTTAGTGTCTGGGGGGTCTAAAACGTGTACCTGTGAAGTTTCAGCTCTGTAGCATGTCCAGAACCAGAAGTTTGTTTCTATTAGAATTGCAGTAGAGCAGGATAGTGGCTTCGCTATTTTCACACCCGGCTTTTTGTTGCAGGCGTTTATAGGGCTTTTTTGTGGACGTGTTTGGAGGCAGGCATGACATCTGAACTTCTGTGTAGGGGTATATATACACACACACCCATGTATGTATATATACACATACACATATATAGGTGTGAAAGTAGCAGAACCCTATGCCTGCGCTAATGAAATTATTAACAGGCATAGGGCTTCGCTCCTATCACACCTATATGTGTGTATGTGTATAAATACATATAAGTGTGTGTGTATATATATATACCCCTATACAGAAGTTTAGATGTTATGCATGCCTCCAAAGACGCCCAAAAAATGCCCCAAAAAAATGCCTGCAACAACACACCTGGGCGTTTTTGTAGCAGGCGTTTTTTTGGGCATTTTTTGAGCGTCTTTGGAGGCAGGCATAACATCTGAACTTCTGTGTAGGGGTATATATATACACACACACATGTATGTATATATACACATACACATAGGTGTGAAAGTAGCAGAAACCTATGCTTGCGCTAATGAAATTATTAACAGGCATAGGACTTCGATCCTATCACACCTATATATGTGTATGTGTATATATACATACATGTGTGTGTGTATATATACTCCTACACAGAAGTTCAGATGTTATGCCTGCCTCCAAAGACGCCCAAAAAAACGCCTGCTACAAAAACGCCCAGGTGTTGTTGTTGCATTTTTTGTAATACAGCCCTGTATTAAAGAGCTAGAGATTTGGCGGGACTATCCTATATACTGGGGGGGCGTATTCACTACTGATTGGCCTCTGGACCCCCTAGTCACTCCAATCACATTCCTAGCATCCTCCTGCCCCCTCAATTGGCTTTTACTGATGGTTCTGGTCCAATCACAGGCTTTTAAAGCCCAGTTCCTGTCCCATTGGATTTTGGTTGGTTCTGGTTGCTGAATTCCAAACTTTTTCAGCAAAAAAAAAACAGTCAATGTTCGGGTCGAACCGATGGTTGACCCGAACTGTTCGATCATTCCTAATCAGCACCTCCTATAAAGCTAGTCAGCAGAAGGAAGCATGAAGTGCTCTAGAATTTCCTGGTAGAGGGCTGAGGTGACTTTGGACTTGATAAAACACAGCGGACCAACACTAGCAGATGAAATGGCTCCCCAAATCGTCACTGACTGTGGAAACTTCCCACTGGACCTCGTGCAACTTCAATTCTGTGCCTCTCCACTCTTCCTCCAGACATTAGGATCTTGATTTCTAAATAAAATGCAACTTTTTCCACAGTCTGATCAATGAAAACATTGATTTGCATTGACACCCCCACCCCACCCCACCTCCCACATGTCAAAAAACAGGCCTGCTAAAAGGTTTTTTCAGGCAAAGAGTACCTCTGTAGGTTCAGACGGGGTAAATATGCCTCCACTACTAAAACCAGTAAACTGGCACTTTGGGGATCCACAATACACTCTTGAAGTTGTCATGGAAAACTGAAGATATGATCTAGCACCTTAAAGTGCCTGCTTTTCTGCAACAACATTACTTAGCATGTTTAAAGTCATTACAGGTCTACTTGCAGGTGCACTTGCAACCCCTGGTCTTTAAGAGATCTGAACTTTGCGTGACATTGACCTGCCTTGCACTGTTGTTAATGCACCAATAACTCTTACTAATTGACAAATAATCCTTTCACAAAGAAACATTACCTGAATACCACAGACTCAGCTTCCAGGTAATACCCTTGTGAAAGGATTATAGCTATAAAAGGTCAGGTTTGATACTTGTAATATTGCTACTAGTTGGCTGGACATGTGTTTGGCTCTGTGGAATGATATGGGAGAGTGGTATGATCACAATTTGTATTTCTTCATCTGTATCTTACTGTTTGAATTTACAAAGAATCCAGTGTAAGTAAAATGTGCCAACTGTAAACTTTTTTTTCGGCAACCCCCATTTTGTGCTTTAATTTTACCTAAAAAAGAGCCTTCTACTCCATACATTTACATACAAGTAAAAGCAGATACAATGTCTGGCTTTACAAAATAAAATGCACTTAAATAACATTTTTAAAGGGAGACATCCAATACTGTACTGGTAGCACACAATACAGTGCCTTGAAAAAGTATTCATACCCTCTGAAATTTTCCACATTTTGTTATGTTACAACCAAAAGCGTAAATGTATTTTATTGAGATTTTATGTGATAGACCAACACAAAGTGACACATAATTGTGAAGTAGAAGGAATATGATTAATGGTCTTCAGTTTTTTTTTACAAATTGATATGTGAAAAGCGTGGCGTGCATTTGTATTCACTCCTCTGAGTCAATACTTTGTAGAACCGCCTTTCGCTGCAATTACAGCTGCAAGTCTTTTTTGGGAATGTCTCTACCAGCTTTGCACATCTAGACAGTGACATTTTTGCCCATTCTTCTTTGGAAAATAACTATAGCCAATAGCTCAGGCTGGTCTCAACAGGGACTGTGATCTGTATTTATTTTTATAATATGTTGGGATAAACATGCATTCATTTTTGTTATTGTCATGCTTTTTTTAGATTATAGAACATCTGGGGTGGAATGATGGATTTTTCATATTGCTCAATTTGATTTATGGTGGTGGTCATTTAATTTATATAAATAGGCTTATTTTCATTTAATCAGATTTGTTAAGAATATTTCCCTGCAAATGTATAATAATGTATTAGATTGCATGGGAATTTTCTATTTTTGAATACTTAGAAGTGCTTTTTATGTGTGGATCTATCTATGTAATTTGGTATAGGGGACACACCTGTGTAGTCACACTCTGCTTTAGGTATATAGAGTGGTTTAATGGTAACAGAATTACAACTGCAGCTTGCCGAAGATGAAGAACAATGATATGCTTGAAACTGAGCAGTTCCTGTTCTCATTTTTCTATATACACAATATATACACACAATATATATTATGATAGTGAGAGTCCCTGTCTCTGGGAAAGTAGGTTTAAAATAAGGCAGATCTGAACATAGAAGATCAGAGAAGATAGAGTAGGAGTTGGGGTTGGAGCAGTTGCTGCAGACAGAAGGGAAGTGTGCTCAGGTTGGACCAAGTGGACCAAGAGAGTTGGGCCAACTGGGAGAGTCTGGGAGACCATAGCTGAGACAACTGGAAGAGAGAGTCCTGCGGACCAGAGGAAACTGTGAGTCCCAGAGGAGTGATAAAGCCTGGAGGGTCAGGAGAACCCCTTCCTAGAGGCCAGGAGTGGACCTGAGTAATATGGTACTGTGAACCGAGGCTGAGTAAGCCTTGAGAGCCAGGTGGCTTGGCATTTTGTCATTTGTTGTATTTTTTTGCTGGAGAAGAACACCTGTGTGGGCAATCCATATGTGTATGAGCTTTTATTTTGTTATTTTTAATAAAAGTGGACTACCATTACATCTATCTATCTATCTATCTATCTATCTATCTATCTATCTATCTATCTATCTATCTATCTATCTATCTATCTATCTATCTATCTATCTATCTATCTATCTATCTATCTATCTATCTATCTATCTATCTATCTAGTATATATATATATATATATTAGGGATAGACCGATTATTGGCAAGGCCGATATGCACTTTCCCCGATATATCAGTATCGGCCCCAGGAACTGGCCGATATTGCCGATATTTTTGTGACATCATTCTGCCTTCTTAGGCCTCCTCCCTCGCCTTGGACTGCCTCGTCTGAAGTCGGGACTAGTCTCGCGAGAGTGTATCACAGCCATACACCCACCGACAGCAGCCTGGTGCCAGCCAGCCAGCCACATCCACAGGCCCTGTACCCGCCAGCCAGCCACAGGCACTGTACCAGCAAGCCAGCCAGCCACCCACAGGCCCTGTACCAGCCAGCTAGCCACCCACAGGCCCTGTACCAGCCAGCCACCCACAGGCCCTGTGCCAGCCACCCACCACAGGGTGCCAGACAGTCAGCCACCCACCACAGGGTGCCAGACAGCCAGCCACCCACCACAGGGTGCATGACAGCCAGCCACCCACAGACAGGGTGCCAGACAGCCAGCCACCTACAGGCCCTGTACCAGCCACAGGCACTGTAACAGCTAGTCAGCCACCCACAGGCCCTGTACCAGCCAGCCACCCACAGCTCCTGTGCCAGCCACCCACCCACCACAGGGTGCCAGCCACCCACCAAAGGGTGCCAGCCAGCCACCCACCACAGGGTGCCAGCCAGCCAGCCACCCACCACAGTGTGCCAGCCAGCCACCCACCACAGGGTGCCAGCAAACCAGCCATTAAGCATTAAAAAAAAATTAACATGTTCAGTACCAGATTTGTGTTAAAAATTGTCTTTATTTTTCAAAACTTTAAATTTACAAAATATCGGTCCATATTGGCTGATACCGATACATTTTGACCAAAATATCAGTATCGGTATCGGCCCTGAAAAAAACATATCGGTCTATCCCTAATATATATATATATATATATATATATATATATATATATATATATATATATATATATATATATTTAATAGTTTTCTCTAAATATTTGCTTTGTGTCTTCATCTGACATTGCCAACATTGCTCTTAGATGTAGCGTAGACATGCTTCTATACAGTGAATGCACTTTGTTTATAGCTAGCACCTCCTTTGAGAATTTTCATGTGCACTTAGGTTTCGACAAAGTGTCAATATATTATAACACCAGGATTCCCCTCTGATAGTAAACATTTCAACTGTTCCATATGTTCAGTCTGTACTGATACATGAGCACAATGACAGAAGCAAAGGCAGCAGTTAAAGCTGAACTTCAGACAGATATAAACAACGCTAAATAATGTAGCTCTACATATTATTAATTAATTTATTAATACATTAATAAATGTGTTTTTTTTTTTTTAATATAGTGTAGATATGTGAATTTGATTCATTGCAGTCCATGTACAGCAGAGCTTAGATTGGGGGGTGGAATAAACTGCACAAGGAACTATGCTACAGTGCAGGGAGCATGTTGATAGGAGAAAGCAGAAGGACAGACTTGGGGAGGGAGGAAACTTGTAGGTGATACTGAATAGCAGCTAAGAAATATTAGGTTTCTATAGTATTTTGTTGAGTGGGACCTTAATTTTTTTGCAAACAATCAGATTTCATTTAGACTATGGCAGGTTTCACTTGGCATACTTACTGCATAAGTCCTTAATAAACAATATTTTTAAACATGAATCACTGGCCCACTTTTGCTTGAACGTATGGACATTTTTGCACTCCCCGTGCAGTGTACAAATAACTCACAACATAGAAAAATGCTGTGTAGGGAAAATTAAGATGTCAGTGAATGCAAGGGATGGATTTACACTTTCTACTCCCCCCCCCCCCCCCCCCTTTGCAGGTCATCTGTCTTGTGCTGTGTCTTATACCCCAGTCAGATGGTTAGCCACAGTTTCACACTTATCAAATCAGATGTCATAGCCAATCAAGGAAGGCCAAGGATGGGAGGCTAAATTAGACAATTCAGTACCTCTAGAAGCAATAACTAGATAACTAGAAGAAAGCAGGCACAACGTCACCCTATTCTTCTAAGCAGATTGGTTATAGCTTAGTGGGTGATCTATACACAACACAATATTCTAAAACAAAATGCACAAGCTATACAGGGACAGCAAAATAAGGATTCAGCTGGATTGCACTATCAGGAAGTAGGCCAGTCTAGAACATTCTATTACACACAAAAATGAGTGGTGACCGTGTGCTGCCACTGGTGGCCTTACCCTCCGTAGGTTTTGCTGAAACCTAGCCTTGCTGACTTCTGTACTTAAATACTTATAAAAGGCTGCAAGCTGTGGTCAACCAAATGCCTACAAGTACTGACACTTGCATGTTTCCCAGAGGGTATTTTTATGGAGCCCACTCAACAGGGACTGGGCAATCGTGGCAACTGAAACACAGATGGGGCTCAGTATAATCAAAAACAGCATTTATCAGTAGGCTGAAGATTGTACCATGTTTGAAAACCCATGGTACCCAAATATAATTTCTCTAGCACACTGAAACTATGTCTGCTACTATTTTGTACAGTCACTCTTGCTCTCTCGGCCCTGTTTTGCTAAAGAACCCCTTCAGGGTTCGCATAAACTCACGAGAATCAGTTAGCCATCACCTTTCATAGATTTCATTATAAAATGAAATATAACTTATGATTGATTGCTCAGGGTTACAGTGTTTTGAGTATGACACTCTGCTATATTAAAGAAACAGCAGATAAAAGGTGCCTGCAATAAAAGAGCTTTTATACTCACCTCTCCAATGACCAGTGCTCCTCTGTTTCCAGCACTGCAGACTTTTTAAGACTCTTCAGCGTTCATTACTTTCAGGAGTGCTCTCCATGACGTGCTATGGTTACATCCTCTAACCCCAGTGGTACTAGAGGACCGAGCAGTGTTGTAGGGTCAGGAAACGGAACCCCAGAAAGTAGTGGGGGGGGGCGGCAACCAGTACTGCCAGAAATTTTGCATCTCAAAGAGTCTTATGTAGACTGCAGAGCTGGAAAAGCGTATAGGTAGGGAGACACAAGCTGCTGGATAGGTAAGTATAAATGATCTTCTTCTACTGTTTGGACTTTTTATCTTGATTTTTTTTTTTTTACCTGATAGGCTCACTTTAAATAAAAGCTTAAGGTGTGAGGTGATTTACAAAACAGGATTGCTGATGATGCAAGACAAATTGCATCTAGTAACAGTAAGCACCAGAAAGTGTATGGTTATCACATGGAATATGCAAACAAAGGGATGTGAATATTTTATGGTTTTAAAATTTTTCACATACCGAGATTTGGATCTTGCTACTCTGTGGAACAGTATTCCCTCTGAATGGAGTCTAAGGGGTGGCTTGTGTTCTTCCAGGGACGTGCACAAGTCAGTTTGGGTTTGGCTCCTGGTTTCCCCAAAGTCATCTAATAGATACTTGCAGATGTTGAAAAGGGTTGGTGCCTGGTAATAAGGAACTGGAAAGTGAAAAAGGCATGAGGCAGTGGGCAGCTGGAGGCAGGATTCTGGCAGTAGGCAGAAATGGTTCAGTGTAGACTCAGACTGTGGATTCAGTGTGGACTGCTGGTGCAGAGATGGTGCAGCTGAGACTGTGGGTGCTGTGGAGACTGTGGTTGCAGGTGAGGTACAGCAGAGGCTACAAGGGCAGCAGAGCCTGAGCCTGTGGGTTCTGGCTATGGGGCAGCTGAGGAACAATGAAGGCTGGGGGGATAGTGGAGGTGCAGCGAAGACTGTGAATGAAGCTGAGGAGCAGTAAAGGCTAAAGGTGCAGTGGAAACTGCAGTTTTAGATGCAGGTGCAGCAGAGACCAGGCTGGGGTGCATTGGAGATTAAGGATGCTGGTGCAGCAGTAGTTGGGCTGCATATTCAGCAAAAACCAGCTGGGGTGCAGTGGAGACTTAGGCTGTGGTTGCAACAGTTGCTGAGTTGCAGGTATAGAGGGGACCAGGTTGGGCTGCAGTGGAGACTCAGGCTGCGAGTGCAGCAGTGGCTGGGCTCTGGTTGCAGTGGAGACCAGAGTGTGGTGTAGTATAGACTTAGATTAGGGTGTGTTGCTAAAGTAGTATTTGAACAACTTTGATAGCTTTGTTTTATGTGGTGCAATACATGGCGCGGCCGTGACATGTGGCCATGGAGGATAGGGGGGTCCCAGCACTGGAATACAGAAAGTAAGTAATGGTGATTGCAAGGTTTCTACTGAGCTCTTGCTAGTTCACTTGGCTCCCTTAGAATTTATGGTCATATTTCCCAAATAAGCAATGAGGAATACAATATAAATTTACTTATGAGGTAGGCAGTAATAATTGTATTATCATTTAAAAAAAAAAAAAAAAAAAAAAGTATACTACTATTCTAACTAAGTGGTATATTTTCTTTTAGGGTAAATGGTGAAGTAATGATGTGTGGAGGTGGAATCCTATTCCATGAGATCTGGAAAATAGTTCAAAGGATCCTGTAAGTGTAATTTGAGAGGGGCACTACATAACTTGAAAACATGTATAATAAAGGAACCTAAAAAAATAATGTCATCAGATTGTGACTATTGGTCCCGCTGGATTTTTGGATTGGTGGATTTTCATAAATCTGTTCATCGTTAATGATAATTGTAATTGCAAATATGTTGTTTTTTTGCTTTTTGTATTTTTTTTTTCTTTACAAATCCTTGTTCCTAAACATCTTTGTTTTTCTGTGCACAGCTTTTTCTTTCTGCCATGACAGCCTCAAGTTCATATTTCCTTCTTCCTTTCACAGAAATAATCATTTTTGTTTAAGGTTTATTACATGGAAAAGTACATGATCCCAGATTGAATAGTGAGGTTGTAATTCAGTCTCAGGGCTGCAAATTTTGCAGCTCTATCCAAAGCCTTAAGCTATATTGTTGCAGACTTGGACATTATCCGTATCTCTAGATTGAATTACAGTATTGTACACATCCCAGTTGTCACATTGTACTATACAATTAGGACTGGGAGGAATGGACTTTTTCTTGCATCGGGAGATTTTATGATCATTTTCTTAAATCAAAAGTTAGATACAATGACATACTGTTATGTGACATAAAATAATAAAGTCTGGTTAAAAATACTGTTCGTGGCTCTGAGGAGACTACAAATAAAACATTTCGCTGTTTTGCCTGAATCATTGTCTGCTTTGGAACTCAAGAGCCATTAAATAAAAGAGCAAAGCACTGTTCAGGGTAGCTCTCATCACTACCGAAGCAAGATTACAAGGATTATCTCATATTGATGGGTTTAAGGTAATAATATTGTTTATTGGTGTGTCTTATTAGTAAACTAAATCAGAATGTACCATCGAGAATTCAAGACACAGCAAAATCAAGCTAGGAGTCTACACTCTATAAAAGAAAAACTATAATGGCTTTGACTTTTACTTTTTTAATTCACCCATGGCACTGACTTTGAGAATCCTTCTGTTTTTTTTTAGGAAGAGAGCACAGCAGTAGCTTCTCCCTCTGTGGCAATCTTTCTACAAACTGAAACTCTTTAGGGATTTGTACAGAGCAGGGAAGAAGTTGGGAAAAACACTCCTCTAAATTACTTAGCTGTGTGTAATTTGAGCTTTAGCTATTTAGCTTTGTAAACAGCCTTTTTTTCCAAAGAATTGTTTAGTTAGCCTGGTAAGCATACTCAAAGGTACTTAGATGCAATATTTTTAAATAGTTTTTAATAATATAATTGTTGTATCATAGTCTTGAATAATAGGCAGAAGATCCCCACGTCTCATCACAAAAGAGAGATAGTAGGAAAAAAGGGATTTTAAACCACTTAAGCCCCGGAAGATTTTACCCCCTTCCTGACCAGGGCCTATTTTGCGATTCGGCACTGCGTGATTTTAACGGACGATTGCGCAGTCTTGCGACGCTGTACCTAAACAAATTTGAAGTCCTTTTTTTCCCACAAACAGAGCTTTCTTTTGGTGGTATTTGATCACCTGTGCGATTTTTTGATCATGCGCTATAAACAAAAAAAGAGTGTCAATTTTGCAAAAATAACAATATTTTTCAAATTTTTTTATAGGAAATTCCCCCCCCCCCCAAAAAAAATGTAAAAATCAAAATTTTTTAACATTTTAGGCCAATTTGTTTTATGCTACCTATGTTTGGTAAAAAATAAAAATCGCAAAAAGCGTATTTTGATTGGTTTGCGCAAAAGTTATTGCGTTTACTAACAAAGGGAAAGATTTTTGTCATTTTTGTTGTTTTTTTTTAAACGAGTAATGGCGGCGATCTGCGATTTTCTTTTGCGGGACTACGACATTGCGGCAGACAGATCGGACCCTTGACTGACATTTTTGACACTTTTGGGGTTACCAGTGACATTACTACAGTAATCAGTGCTATATAAATGCACTGTTATGGTAAAAATTACACTGGCAGGGAAGGAGTTAACTTTATTTGAGAGGGAGGGGTTAAGTGTGTCCCTAGGGGCGTGTTTCTAACTGTGATTGGATGTGGCTACTGGTGTAAGAACAGAGATCAATGGTCCTACATAGTAGAACCGTGTGATCTCCATTCTTACACAGGGGAGAATGACAGACGGCTGTGTTTACATTAGCTGCCTGCCTTTCTCCCGCTCTAATGGACGATCGTGAGGGCACACGCGCGGGGGAGTCCGTGAGCGAGCGGGAGCGCGCCTCCAGCGGCACATGCTCGCTCCCTAGGGCCTCACAGGCTAGCGACGTAGACCTACGTTGCTTTGCCTGTGAGGGGCTGACTGCTGACGTAAATCGTTGTTAGGCAGTCGGCAAGTGGTTAAGTGCTCAACAAAAAAACAAAACATAACACGATTGCATAATACTACACAGATGCCTTAAATTCTAAAAACATAATCCAATTTATTAGTACAAAACATCCTTAACCACTTGCCTACAGGGCACTTTCACCCTCTTCCTGCCCAGGCCAATTTTCAGCTTTCAGTGCTGTCACACTTTGAATGACAATTGTGCGGTCATGCTACACTATACCCATATGAAATTTTTATCATTTCTTTCACACAAATAGAGCTTTCTTTTGGTGGTATTTAAACACCTCTGGGTTTTTTATTTCTTATAAAAAAAAGAAAAAAGACAGAAAATTTTGAAAAAAAAAAGTTTTTCTTATTTTCTGTGAGTAAATTTTGAAAATAAATAATTTTTTTCCTAATGTGCACTAATAAGGCGGCACTGATGAGCACTGATAGGCTGCACTGATGGGCACTGATGAGGTGGCACTTATGGGCACTGATGAGGTGGCACTTATGGGCACTGATGAGGAGGTACTAATATGCCACACTGATGGGCACTGATAGGTGGCACCGATAGGCGTCACTGATGAGCACTGAAAGGCGGCTCTGATGGGCACTGAGAGGCAGCACTGATGGGCGTCACTTATTGGCACTGACAGGCGGCACTGATGGACACTGATGGGTGGCATGGATGGGCACTGACGGGTGGCACTGATGAGCACTGATGGGCAGCACTGATGGGCAGCGCCATCAGTGCCCACAATCAGTGCCCAAAGTGCTGCCAGTCAGTGCCCATCAGTGCCTAGAAGAGCATTCACTGATGGGCACTGACTGGCAACAATATGGGCACTGATGGTGGGCACTGATGGCGGGCACTGTTGGCACTGATGGTGGGCAGTAATTGGCACTTTATATACATTTTGTGTAATCAGGGCACTGATGATCAGTGCCCTGATTACTTGTACTTGTCTCCCCTATGAGGAGAAGCCACTGATCGGCTCTCCTCGCCTCACACACTGACAGTGTGAGGCGAGGAGAGCCGAATAACAGCACTTCCTCATTTACATGTGACCGGCTGTGATTGGACACAGCTGATCACATGGGTAAAGAGTCATGTCATTGACTCTTTACTGAGATCGGGGTCGGGCCGTGTCCTAGCAATACGGCGCGGTCAGGATCGACGCTCATTGAGGCTGTTCTGCTGCGCCGAACAATAGCTACACCGCTCCGCCGTCATTTGACGGCGGGCGGATAGCAAGTGGTTAAAAACACATGTATTTTCAATATGTTTATATGTCAAACATGTATCATAACCATCCCATGCAGAAAATGTTTGGATAAATACATATGGATCTGGATCTGGATCGGGATCAATGTGTTTCACCCAAATCTAGGGCTTCTTCAGGATCCACGTTTCTGGTTTTGGTAAGCTCAAATACAGATTATCAAAAGTATGATCTGTTATCTTCCTTGCATAACAGTCCCACCAGGAGGCCCAAGCGACCAGCCGGCATGTCCACCGGCTGGCCAGAGCCCCGTAAAAAGCCAGAATCAGCTTTGATTTGGTCTTGAACCTCGTAACCTGGAAGCAATGTCATGACATTACTTCCTGTTTACTTGAGCCTTAAAGGTACCAGATTTTAAAAAAAATGACAGTATTAAAAACAGCCAAACTTGGCTGGCACTTGAAGTGCAAAGGAGGGTATTGGGGTCTTATAGACCGCAGATCCCTCCATAAAGAATACCTGTCACTGCCCATTACTGTCACAAGGAATGTAAACATCTCTTGTAACAGTAATAGGCAGTGACAAAAAAAAAAAATTTAAAAGGAAAGTGTAAAAATAAAAAAATAAAATAAAATATATAAGAAAAAAATATAAAGCCCCCATCCATCCATGCTCGCATGCAGAAGCAAATGCAGGTGTAAATGTGTAAAATGCGTAAATGTAAATAGTGTTCAAACCACACATGTGAGGTATTGCCATGATCGTTTGAGTGAGAGCAATAATTCTAGCACTAGATCTCCTCTGTAAAGGTAAACTCGTAACTGTTTAATTGTTTTAAAGTGTCGCCTATGGAGATTTTTAGGTACTGTAGTTTGTTGCTGTTCCACAAGAGTGACATGTTAGGTATCAATTTACTCGACGTAACATCATCTTTCCCATTATACATAAAAATTGGGCTAACTTTACTGTTTTGTTTTTTTAATTCATGAAAGTGTATTTCTTTCCAAAAAATTGCGTTTAAAAGACTGCTGAGCAAATGCAGTGTGACATAAAATATTGCAACAACCTCATTGTATTCTCTAGGGTCTCTGCTAAAATATATATATATATATATATATATGTCTATAAAATGTTGGGGGTTCTAAGTAATTTTCTAGCAAAAAAATGATTTTAACTCGTAAGCAACAAGTGTCAGAAAAAGGCTCAGGCTCCAAATGGTTAATAAATGAAATATATTCAAGGCACTATTCCCCATTCTTTTAAGAGTGCTCTAAAGATCTCAGACACATGCACTATGAACATTAAAAGAGAAGTATTCGATTTGTGTTTATTTAAGAATCATACTTACCTTTGTGGATTTCTCCAGAGCTTCTTCCATCCTTTGGAACTCTCTACCCCAATCTGTTCGACTGTCCCCTAATCTATCCATCTTTAGACGTTCCCCGAAAATCCTTCTCTTTAAAGAAGCCTATCCGGCTACTAACTAATACACTGTTTTAATTTCTCCATCAGCTCATCCCCCCCAGCTATTACCTTTTGTATCAATTGACCCTCCCTTTTAGATTGTAAGCTCTAATGAGCAGGGCCCTCTGATTCCCTTTGTACCAAATTGTATTGTAACTGTAATGTCTGCCTTCATTTTGTTAAGCGCTGCGCAAACTGTTGGCGCTATATAAATCCTGTATAATAAATATACTAATAATAATATTGCAGCATCAGTCCGATACTGCATCTGTCCCCTGCTGGCTTTAACATTGAGAACCGAGAGATCAAACAACGCCGATTGCTCGGTTCTCAGGGCTCCTCGAACAGAGATCTGGTGACTGTCAGTCACTGTCTCTCTTCTCTGACCCCCATGCTCACTGGAGCGCTGGGCTGCGGAGGGGGCAGGAGTGGCCGACTCAGGCTCTCAGCGTCTCGCTGAGAGGCTGAGCCGAGTGCTGGTCCGGGCATGTGGGCAGATTCCAACCATATGGTTGCAATTTTTCCTGAGCCTGGACCACTGTGAAGTCAGTTGGAGTGCAGAACGGAGAGCACTCTTGTGATCCATAGGAGAAGTACAGCCAAATGAGCTTTGGCTTTACTTCTCCTTTAAAAGAGGTTTTGAGATTACATTTGTCCATTGCACATAGTAAGCATGCTTCATGAAAAGTGGCTTTTAGACTTAAGCCTCGTACACACGCAACAATTATCGGCCGACCGATCGGCCGTCTTTTGTCCAGTGTTGTTGTGTTGGTTGAAATGTGCTCTAGACTGCACACAAATGTTCTCGGCCAACAAAAACCGACTTCAGAAGTGATGTCATGTTCTGGTTTACTTTCCGTGTGTTTTTTCTTCTCTGAGCATGCCCAGTCTTGCTCATCAGATTTTTGTCTGCCGAAATCTGTACTGACTGACGAAAAATCGGCCGTTCAGTTGACGGCCAACAAAAATTTTATAGCAAGCACACCAGATTTTGTTTGGCCGAAAAGTCGAAGTCGGTTGTCGGAAGCATCATACTAACAAGCCGAAGATCGGCCGATCGGACGTTGGCTGAAAATTCACAGCCAACTATCGATGCGTGTGTACGAGGCATAAGCCAAGTTCAGGTTTGAGAACTGAAGCAAACTAATATCATCCGGTAAGTATCCATTGCCTTGTGCTCATAGTTGTATGTGATTAATGAAAAAATTACATGATGAATGGGAAAAAAAAGTTTAGAAAATATATAAAAAAATTACATGAAGAATGGAAAAAAAACGTTTAGAAAATATAAAAAAAAAAAAAACAATTAACATACACACATACTGTAATTTGATTCGCTCTCCCTCACATGTATTGAGTCTAACGATGCAAATACATATGCAAGAAGGAAGACATGGTTTTGAGATTCATTTAAACATTACTTTCAGTTGGTCTTAAAGCTGTCAGGAATGGTTAAGGATTGCATAATGGCATAATAATATATACAGTAAAAAGCCAACAGTTTGAAAACCTCAAGTATTAGAGCCGGTTCACATTACAGCGATCCGACTTTGCCGGGCGACCTCACAAGTCGCGGTGCGCTGCTCGCACCGCGACCTCGGAGCGGACGCACGGACTTCATAACATTGAAGTCTATGCAGGTCGCTCCGGGTCGCCCCAAAGAAGTTCCGGACCCTTTTTCTAAGTCTTGTGTCGCTCCTATTAGAACGGGTCCACAGCTTCTCTATGGCAGGCGACCTACGGCGACCTGTCAGGCGACCAGGTCGCCTGACAGGTCGCCCCAGTGTGAACCGGCACTCAGACTCATACTTACCACCGGCTGGATACAAAGGTATAATTATGATATGTTTATGTAAAAAGGTTCATATTCATTTGAATAAAAACATATAAAAATCCAAACATTTGATTTTTTTTTATTTTAAAGCGTAACTCCACTTTTGTTGAGAAAAAAAATAAAAAAAAATATGAACTGATTAAGATTGTTCAGTTTCTAAGGTCCACAACCTTTTTATAGTGTGACAATGATACCATTTGTTCTCTCACTTTTTAATTAATATTTCATGCTCTGATAATTTCCTAAGCTGTGCATAGATCAGAACCAGGAAAATATAGTCCTTACCTAATTTTATTCTTTAATTAGAGGAAATCTCTTAACATATTCTTCCTTTGTCAATACATGTTCGAGATAAAAAAAAAAATTACCTTTTTTATTTTGGACATAGTATTTAGTCCCACTGGTCTCACAGGTTAGGGTGGCATAATTTAGAAAAGTGAAAGCATCTAAATGAAAAAAAATAAATGGAGACTGAATTCTCTGTACACTTTGGTAAACTCTTGTAAGCCACAGCTGCAACACAATATATTTATTATATTTCAAGGAATACCTGAGGCTCACAAATGTGTGTTTTACACACATGGAAAATTTTCTTGTAAATTGTTGCAGCACGATGTAGATGTTAGTTAAGGAGATATGTTTAATATCTATAACTCACATTTATGGGCACTCACTTAACATCCTTTCTCTTGTGCAGTAGGCTTAGTTTGGCAATAAGATCCACATTGATGTAGCTCGCAGGATTTATTAAAATGAGCTGGCAATGTTCCTGCCTGTGTAGATGAGCGCTATACAGTTTATGTATATAGTACATCCATGGGTAATTTTTATTATCTTCTCTTAAAGCTGAACTCCAGTAAACAGCTGAGATACAAACATGGCTACTGTCATACCTTTCCAAGGATTTCTGTCTATCTAGTCATAGGATTAACGGGCCATACACACTATACAATTGTCTTTAGATTTTTTCCTTTAGATTTACCAAAACCATATAATATGAGGCCAAATCTAAACACTTTCAATTTGTATGTAATCAGGCAGGCCCTTGCATTACATAGTTGAAGGTAAATCTAAAGGGAATCTAACAACAAAAGTTGTATAGTGTGTATCCAGTTTAACAAAGCTTTCAAAGACCACACAGCTAGGCTGGTGAGCTGACTTTTGAAAGCATTCACAGAGCAATATGAATGACAAAAGGGACAGCACAATAAAAAAATGCTTGCCTTTAAGCTGGACCAAACCATCCAATAAAGGATGAAAGAATAACTTGTGCATTCAAATCTGATACACACACGTTTTTTATTACTAAAAAGCCTTAAAGCAGTAAACATTTATATCTTGCAGCTTACCAATTCTTAGAAATTATGACTGTATTAGTTTTCTTCTTTTAGCCTTTCTTCTTTTTTCTTCTGGTGATCCGGTCATTAAGTCTGTTGTTTTTCAAAAACACAAACAATCCCCTAGATTACATATGTCAAACACAAAGCCCGTTGGCCAAATCTGGCCCACCAGGCCTTGTCATGTGGCCCTCGCACCCAGTTTTGCAGCTTGAACATGGCGGAACTCCATTCATCCACCTCCGGATAGTCACGCTCCCACCCCCTGTCACTTGTAAACACAGAAGCCTTCTGTGTTTACAAGGGAGAGCTTTGCTCTGAGTGGCTCCCAGAATTGACAGATCCCTGCACTCAAGGCGGGGCCAGATCCCCAGAATCTGTGAGAGAGAAAAGAGGCAAAGCTGCATTCACAGGGAGGTACTAGAGCTGGGTCAAGTAGGAGAGAGATGCAAGGAAGCTTTGGGGGGAGGTTGGGGTTTCACACAGTGCATAACGCCCCCACTTATCCCTCCACTCTGTACACAGCAGTCCCCTGAACTCTGCACTCTGGACATAATGTACGTAATGCACTTCTGAACCCTGCACTCTTTATATAGTGAACCCCTAATTCTGCACTCTGTGCACAGGACAGGACACCCCTGGAACTGCACTCTGTACACAGTGCACCCCTGAACCCTGCACTTTGTACATAACACACTTCTGAACTCTGCACATAGCACACTCCTGAACTCTGCACTCTGTACATAGCGCACTCCTAAACTCTGCACTCTATACATAGCACACTCCTGAACTCTGCACTCTATACATAGCACATTCCTGAACTCTGCACTTCATAGCACATTCCTGAACTCTATACTCTGTACATACAGTAGCACACCTCTGACCTCTGCACTCTGTACATAGTACATTCCTGAACTCTGCACTCTGTACAAAGCACACTCCTGAACTCTGCACTCTGTACGTAGAACACTCCTGAACTCTGCACTCTGTACATAGAACACTCCTAAACTCTGCACTCTGTACATAGAATACTCCTGAACTCTGTACTCCATCAATATGGCCTCCCCCAAGTGGGTCTATATATACCCTTCCCCACCCCGCCGGCGTGTACACGTCATGACGGGATGCCGACACTATTATGAGAGGCCGCGCATGCGCGGCACGTGCTGGACACATGACCCAGTGACACCTCTTGCTGTATGGATACACACATGGGCGGACACAGGCCCAAGGGGAGGGGACGTAGCACAGGCAAAGCAGCGGCTGAAATTAGCTGCACTGCTAACTACCTCCAGCCCATGGAAACCAAGCATGGGGACACAGAATCAAACAAGGCTGACGTACCGGTCACATAGCAGCCCCTCTAAAAACGGCATACAGTAGCCCCCTGGATGCCTCGGGCAGCTGTACAGGGATTCATTACCCAAAATGGGTGACCAGGTTGGGGAGTAGACTACCACCGGTGACCAGGTTGGGGAGTAGACTACCACCAAGACAGACTCAAGGTTCAAAATATATATGGGATGAAAATATAAAAAAAAAATATTAATACAGGTAAATAAAATTGAAAATAAAAATTGTATTGAAATTTAAAATAAAAAATGAAATTAAACATGAGTAAAAATAAATAAAAATGAATATACAAATAAATATGAAAAATAAAATAAAAAATAAAAAAGAAGAAATTAAAAATGGAAAATAAAAAAATAAATAGTGTGAAAACAAATATAAGTAAAGTGAAAAAAACTGTTGAGTTGGGAAATTGATTACTGGAACCTTGCCAGGTAAGGAGATATATGATCACAAAAAATAATATTTACACACAGTTGTACAAAGAGCAGCTAATAATACAATCCCATTTACACGACATACGTACACTATACACATTAGCAAAATACATTACTTTCTGTATTAATTTGCACACACATATTGGTATGCCATAAAATATTAAAATACCTATAGGAATAATTGCATTCTGTCTAAATTAAGGACTTTACAATCTAAAAAGCCATACTATGCATTATCTATCAATCAATAGTGCTATTTAGATGTGCCAATGTTTTTAATTCTTTCTGTGAAATGTAATAAATATTAGTGTTTTTATTGAATTGATATATGGTTCTATTTAACAAGCACCTACAAAGTCCCACATCTCTCGTTTTTTTGTTCCAAGTATTTATGTTAGCTGGAGTTTGGCTTCAATATGTTAGTGTTTTCAAATCTGCTAGTCCATCCAACACTACCCTGCCCCAACACTAACAATCCTGTTGTCCAAATGTGCCCACTGTATTCCTTTATTCAGAGTGGAGGCATTCTAATACAGGAGGTGTGTTATTGGCTGGATCACCAGGTAAAAGCAAGGGGAAAAAAGCCTAAAAAAAAAAAAGAAAATGACCGCAGCCACCACATCTAATGATTGGTAAGCTGCATTATATTAAGTTTTTGGGTTTATTACCACTTCAAGTTCTACATGCTCACTAAAAAAGAATATACACAATACTTCAGTGTTTCATATTTACCTTCCTAAGTAAGGAAACTATATTTGTAAAAACAAAATAAGGAAATAAAATACCAAAAAAAAAAAAAAACACTCCTGAATTCTGCTGTACAGGGGATCCCAAGAAGCAAAATCAAGACAAATTATGCTATTTTTATCATTTTGAATTATAAAAAAAAAAAATGTAATGTACAATGAATACTGGAATTCCATACATATAGCTAAGCAAACCTTTTTCGGTGACTTGTGGTAAAGTATGCCCAAATAAACTTTGAACACCGCATGTAGGCTATGCTTAAAGTAGTTGTAAAGGCTAAAGGTTTTTACCTTCATGTAGTCCATGCGTGAAGGTAAAAAACCTTTAGTAAGCAGCTCTCCCCCACATCCCCCCTCAATACTTACCTAAACCCGTTGTCGATCCAGCGATGAGCACGAGGGCGGCTGCTGTACTGGCTGAGAGACAGCAGAGTGTGCCACTGGCTGTCAATCACAGCCAGTGAGAAGGGAGCGGCGGGGGGGGGGGGGCAAGCCCCGTTCAGTGTGGACACACAGAGGAAGGCTCAGAAGCAGCTTGCGATTGGGGCACTTAGCAGGAGGGAGGAGCCCATTGAGCCGGTGGTGGACCCAGGAAGAGGAGAATCTGAGGTTTTGCATAGAGCAGGTAAATATGACATTGTGGCCAATTCCAGCCTTTTTAGTGCACCTGGCAGGCACAGCTTAAGCATCCAGACTTGTTGCCTGCAACCTGTTAGGTCTATGACAGGCTTAAAGCTGCTAATGCTGCACCAGGTGCTACCAATAGTTAGGGCTGTATTTGCCCAGGGACAAATTGAGTCCCTGGGTGCATGTGAACATTCTTTTTAGTATAGCATCCAGTCTCATTCACCCAGAGCAGCTTTCATAGACTTTTGCAGGCTACTGGCAGGGGGGGCTAGACAATTCACCTGTGCCTTCCCCAGAATTTCAGGCAGAGGAGCTACATGACCAGTGTGCATAAGGCTTACATCAGCCTTGAAATATGCCTTCACCGACACACAGCACATCATTCTCCCTACTCCCACCAGTGGCTTGACAGCCTTCCAGCCTTTAATATCTAAAATAAACAAAGATCAGGCACTCTGGGAGGAGGGTGCAAGGAGATCCACCCAATCCTGCAAGAAGAGTGTTGGGAGATGAGCTTAAACAGGTCCTGAAATTCACATCTGTGATGGGTGCACTTCTGTATTCAAAGATTTGTGTCCATATTCTTAGTGTGACTTTACATGGGACAGTTTTCTCTGTTTTTTGCCCAACAAATACCTCCTGACAACACCAACACCTCAACCATCTTTAACCTCCCTTGCGGTATTCCCGAGTGTGGCTCGGGGTGGAATTTCAGTACCATTAACGGTAGCCCCGAGCCGCACTCGGGGTACCGCCAGGGAGCATCGCTGGATCTTGGAAGAGAGGGTACTTACCTTGTCCCCGGGATCCCGCGATATATTCCTGCAGCATACGGAGGCCGGATCTTCCACCTAATACTGTGAGCCCCGGCTTCCGTCTCCTGCGAGCGTGACATCGCAGGGGGGTGGAACCGGCAGCAAATTCAAAAAGTTAAAAACACAAACACACTGATATATTGTAATCCTATTGGATTACATTACTAAAATAAAATAAATTTACCTTAATTTGCCCCCCAATGCTTTCTCCAGTGCCCTTCCTGCATTTTTCCTGTACTTTGTGTCTGGAAACTGCAGAGTGAACATGGCATCAAAAAACCGCACCGCCACCTCAAAAGCGGTATATGACCTGCTGGAAAACAGCGACAGCGATACAGAATTGCTTGCCGAATGGAGTGATAGTGATTTGTGGGGAAGTTCGTCATCAGACACAGAAAGCGATTTCAGCGATGATCCTGCGACTGTGCCCAGCGATGTGCGGACTTGGTGCTCGATTGACTGCGGTATGGAGCACGTAGCTCCCCCAAGGTTCCAGTTTACTGGAGCACCTGGTATCAAAGTGGATGTTGAGGATGACCTCCCCTTGGCATATCTCCAACTCTTTTTGACTGATGAGGTTATTGAAAAGATTGTTATGGAAACAAATCGATACCAGGAGCAACAAACTACTACGCATCAGAGGTTTTCAAGGAGCAGGATGTGGGAACCAGTGACCAAAGAGGACATCTGGAAGTTTCTGGGCCTTATTATTCTGCAGGGAGTGGTGGGGAAACCCCTGCAGAAGTGGTATTGGACCACCAACAAATTACTAGCCACTCCTTTTTTTGGCACGGTCATGTCGGAATACAATGCTCATTATGAAATATTTGCACTTTGCAAATAATGAAAAATTTGATGAGACTTCTCATCCAGCTCCAAAACTCAAAAAGATTTGGGATGTTTATCAAATTATTCTGAAAAATTTCACACGGACCTATGTACCAGATAGAGACATTTGTATCGACGAAAGTCTAATGGCCTACAAAGGAAGACTCAGCTGGATACAGTATATAGCATCAAAGAGAGCACGATTTGGCATAAAATCATTCATGCTATGTGAATCCTGCACTGGTTACATATGGAATTCGGTCCTAAACACCTGGAAAGGAACCAAATTCAACAAACGATTCAGCAATTATGGAATGGCAACCGCTTTGGTTCTTACTTTGATTTAGCCATTGCTGAATCAGGGATACAGTAATCCCCCGCTACATCGCGGTTCAGTTTTTGCGGTCCCGGTAATTCGCAGTTTTTTTTGTAATGTTATTTTACTATATAAATCATTAAAAATGAAAGATTTTTGTGTTTTTCATAGCTCTTGCTCTGTCTCTAAGTATCTTTTATGTGTTTGAATGAGTTTCTATTGTTTTAAAAGTGTGTTTAAAGACCTTAAAATGCTTCTACACGTACAGTGACAGTAAAAAAATCATGCCTACAATGCATTTTAATAGGGTTTTTCTATTTCGCGGAATTTCACTTTTCGCGGCTGGGTCCGGAACGTAACCCCCGCAATGGAGGGGGGTTTACTGTACTGTGTAACCACAGACAATTTTTATACGTCTCCAGAACTCTATGAGTTCCTTCTTCACAACAAGATGGATGCATATGGGACCGTTATGGCTAACCGGCGTGACATGCCGCCAACCTTTGCCAATAAAAAGCTCAAGGCAGGAGAAATAGTTGCCTGGCAAAAAGGCAAAATGATGGCACTGAGATGGCGCGACAAAAAAGATGTGTGCCTAATGAGTACCATTCACAACACCTTTACTCTCATGGTACACACAAAAGCTGGAAAAGACGTAATGAAACCACAACTGGGGATGGATTACAATAATAACACCATGGGAGGTATGGACAGAGCTGACCAGGCCATGACTATTTATTCGGCAATGCGGGAAACAACAAAAAAATTATTACAAAAAAATCTTCAGGCATCTTCTTGAACAATGTTTGTGGAACGCATTCATTCTACTAAAAAAAAGAGTGACACGCTTGTGGTTCGTGCGGACTTTGTTTGTAAAGTTTCCAAACTTATATTTCTCAGGCACCAAACACAAACGGCTGTAAATAGATCCGGCAGCTGGTTTTGTGAACCCCGACGCCTGACTGGTCGTCACTTTATGGACCACATTCCACCAACGGAAAAGAAGTCTGCACCCACAAAGATGTGTGTGGTTTTCTGCTCTAAACGTCACAACACTGAAAGGAAAATCCTTAAAGAAATGCGGTACTATTGTCCTGATTGTGACGTCGGACTTTTGCTGTACCATGTTTTAAAATTTTCCATACCCGGGACATTTACTGAAGCAATATGATTACTAATATTGCATCCTTGTTTGGCCCAAAAAAATGTCAGTGTTTTTGATTATGTTATTTACTACAATTTATTGAATAAAAAGTATTATTATTATTATTATTATTATAGTATTATTATTTGTTATTATTTAGTTATTTATTATGTTATAATTTATGATTTTGTTTTTCAAACATTATCATACCCGAGATGTTATAAAGAAGAACGCACAGTAAAAAAAATCATATGTAAATAGTTGGTTTGGGCTGCTCGTACTTAACAATTTCATGCAAAATAATGGTACCACTTTCAGCACCTAAAATCTGAAATAATCATACCGCCAGGGAGGTTAAAAAATGTGTATCATACAACTTTTTAAGCCTATGGTTTGATTTGGGACATAGGACATTGCTGTCTATACAGCCTTCCAGAACTTCCTATTTATTCAGGTAGGAAGTTTAAAGTGGTTGTAAACCCCATTTATGGAGTTTGAACTAAGTGCGTATTGTCCAGTATATCTGTAGGGTTTACTAGCTCATTCCAAAGCTCTAAGTGTTGTTTCCCTCTTGTGCTCCATTCCTCTATTATCAGCATGATAATACAGCACTGCATGTTCCTTCATTCCTCTGCTTATGTGGAGAGGGGGTGTGTCCCTTTCCTCCAATCGGCTCTCACACAGTGTAAGTGCAGTGTCTCCACCCTTCCCTATATACTCTTGGCAGATGAAGAAAGATTTTTAACATGATCTGCACTTTTGAAAGGGTGTAGAAAGGGGAAGACAAATACAAACTATGTAGGAGGATTTGTTTTATCTATGTGTATCCCCTGAGGCTATTCACTTCACTTGGTATATGTGAGGGTTTACACCCACTTTAAATTAGCAGCAGTGGTCCAGCAGTCCAAAGTGGGCCATTCACATTTGATGTGCAGGCTCTGCAAAACCATGAATCTGGAAGTAATGAAACAATGGCTTTCATGTTTTAGTTTTATTCCTACACACTGTAGAGTTAACCTTTAATGCAGCTGGATTTTGAATATGGGTATCTCAGCATTAGACATTTTGAACAATTCATAAAAATTTTAGCATGACTAATAGGAGAGAGATGACTCCTTTTTTCACTTGATGATACAGTGACAGACAGCTTTTGCATATATTATAGTGAACCGGGATTTTGACTTTCATTACTTAGTTTATATCTCAGTGTCCTCTGTACAACTCTGATTGACGCTGTATGCCTGAAGGCAATGAAAAGATTAATAGCTCCATTGAAGAATATCTGCTGATAGTGACTATTAAAAATCTTACGAGAAACCATTGCCAAAGCAGAGTTATATACTGCGATTGTTTTATTTTATAGCTTTATTGTATTTTTTTTTATATATGACATAGAATTTAAAGCTATTTTAATAAACCTTTTTTGTGATTCTACCATCAGGGAAGTGTAATACCAGCATAATAAACAACTTAAATAGGTAGAAGGGCATCTAGAGCTTTTGGTTTCAACAGCAATTGAAATTTAAATTAAAAAGCATTTTTTTTTATAGCTATTCTTTTTTGTATCTAAATAGAAGTTAATGAGTCTATATATTATTTTGAGTATTATTTATTTATTTTGAGTATTTATTTTAGGAAAAATGGCTTTGCTATCTGTCAGGGTAAGCTGCTGTGCTTTAAATGCTTAATACTTAAAATATAAATTCAAAACATGGCTCACTTTAGAAAGTCAATAATAGGTTAAAGATACCACATCCCAGTTATATTGAAGAACATAGACTAAAATGATGTGGGGCACAAGTTGCGACTTTTTGGGGTACCGTCTATGACCAATAATAGTGGTATAGTACTAATACAAAGAGTTAGATAAAAAAGCGTTTATTTTTATTATACATCAATAAATAAAAAAGAAGGAGGACAAAATATAAATACAAAAACAGACATTCAATATAAAAACAGATCAAGCAAAGTTGTGAACCTCATATAGTTGAAGTTGTATTAGAACCACCGGGAAGTACCATAGGGCCAGATTATCTGGTAATCCCCCACGTACTTCCTTAGGTGTACAACTACCCACTACCCTACATGTTTCGCGGTGTGATCCGCTTCTTCAGGGGTACAGGGGTACATATAGATGTTCAGAGGGACAACTGTAGAATAATCGAGACAGAGAATTAATTAAGATACATCTTTTGCATCAGTTTTCATAGAACATTGTTAACAGTTATTCGCCTAGTTACGCGTGTTGGGGAGGGGACAAAAAACACCCCCATCCTCCACCCACGCATATTACATTAAGAGATATTATAGACATACATTTGAATAGATCAAAGTATATCATATGGACATGAAAGCCAAAAAAGGACATGGATGCTCCCACCTGAAAGGCTGTTTGTTGATGGACAGGGCCGGCAAAATTCACTCGGCGACAAACCACGTCCCCCAGGCGGGCATGGACAGCCAATATTATACCCAGAAAAAAGGCAGGTACCAAATCCTATATGATGTGTAGACAAAGTTGAAATTGAGGATGAGTATGATAATATATGGCCAAAAAGAGACCCACATTGTCAGTAGGGTGAGGGGATATATGTATATCTCTCCGCAAAGAATATTATATCTCGTCCTAATGCTTGGGCACAAATAATGTATATCTCACAATATTTTTGTATTGTCTAATGTACAAAATACGCCAATCCTATAATAATAATCAACAAAAAAGAGGAGAAGGACCTACCACTAGTCACAGCCTTAAAATCATGAAAGTCAGATGGTGGGATGGAGATGTATGTAGGATCAGTATATCAAGATCCCAAGTCTCTTAAGTATGTATTTGGTTATCCAGGGAACCAGAAGATTCCTGCATGTATATAGAAAAAATAAGAATATATAACCAAATAATCCCTATATAGGATCCAATTATATGTACAAAAATGTGCAATCGACCAAGTGAGAAGGAATATAAGCCATACAATATCGATGAGGCATGATCGCATGCTTGTAATAGGCACAAGATTAATATGCAGATGATCCTTGAAAGATATTAGCCTAAATTTGCCCATCAGTCAGGTAAGATAAAGAAAATAAAGTAATCACCATGGTCCGTGACACACTGTACCTTAGGAGTCTCTTGTATCCAGCATCCACCATCTGCAACATGTCGGCGTGACTAGCTGTGATATATATAGGCCGTCAACTCCAGCGTCATCAGCCAGGGACGACGCCCCGCGATGACGTATTGGAGTCCGATACTCAGACTGCGCATGCGCAATGGAAAAAACGCTGCGCAGCTGCCATTAAACATAGATAATCCCTCCCATGACGCTGGAAGCCATGTAGGGCCACAGATGACCCGGCGAACGGTGAGGGGAGAGAAAGAATACTTAAAATAAACCTGTCATTATTTCAAACTGAAAAAACAGGTAATTTAGATGATGTAGAGGTGCCACCGGTGAAAGGATTGCTAGTGTGCCATTGCTTTGAAAGTGGACCTGAAAACAAACAGTAAAGATTTGTCATTATATAGGAATATTTAGAAATATTGATTTTTTTTGCCTTGAGTTTCTCCTAAAGGATAGCAGTGCATTTCCTAGTATGTTAGGATTCCCAGGTATTCTCGTGCCTACAGCCTCAAAGCTTTATATCTGCAGTGTGAGTTCTGAGGCACTGCTGATTTGGCGATGTCAGTGTGGTTCTGCTCACTGTTCTCCTTGCTGACTCTGACATAGGAAAGCAAACCATTGCCTCTATCAAGATGGCTACACAAAGTGGAAAGGATCAAGTTGCAAGCATGCCATAGGCAATACTAGATTACCGTGCTATGGCTCAATATAATCCTAAATTACACAAAAAAAACCCCACAAAATATGGATCCAAATAGATACATTAATTCATTATGTAACCTGCATTGTGCCCTATAAATAAATCAATTCAGTATATAAAAATCAACTCACAATAAAAAAATGTAATTCATAATATAAAAGTGCTCCGTGCCTTGTGAACAAACTCAGTTCCTACACTGATAAGCAATACTGTATATTCAATTAAAGAAATCCAATGAATAATGTGAGGTCCATGAACTTGGAAGTCCTCTCTAAAGTGCTCAGTGCTCAAATTTCAAATTATGCATCCAGTGGTCTTGGTGAAATCACTCCATGCTTCCCTCCGTTGTCACCACACTCACCAGATTGCAATGATACAAGCGCTTCGTGTTATACAGCTCTCCTTTTTATGCTGCTGCTGTTCCTGTTTTGAGTGGATAGATGTTCCTTTGGGCTACTCTGTCATGTGTGTATGTAAGGGGAGATAAAGACCAGGCAGCTCTCCATAGCATAGTCCCGTTTTTCTTTAGATGTATAAAAACATATAAATGCTCGCATTACACAAGCAAAAATCGCTTTCAGTAATTACTCCTGGCCCACTATGTCCATCTGCGTTCCATAGGCTGGAAATGCAAAAGCAGAAGTGATGACAGCAAACCCCACCCAACGAGTTTCGTCACTCTGACACCATCAGGAGCAGGACCATGATGGCGTGTTCCGCCTCTTAAATACCCTCAGCTCTATTAACCCTTATTGTCATTGCACCAAACTGTATGGATTTACTAAATGAGGCAAGCTGGATTTTTTACATAAAGGAGTAATCTACACATGCAGCTTAAAGGGAAAGCTAACCCCCCCCCCCCAACAAAATTATAACCCTTTTTATATTATGGGATGATTTATTTATAGGGCACAATGGACTTTACATTATGAATTAATTTTGTCTACTTTGATCCATATTTTGGTTACAAGCAACAACTGTGTAATTTGGGAATTTGGGAAGATATTTCAAGCAACTAACAGACTAAACAATGTCACAGTGTCAAGGACAGGTTCTAGGGATGTAGCGACTAAGAGACTAAAAATGACCTAATCAGTATTGTATGCCCTTTTTTGGCCATATCATTTTCAATTCCAGTAGAAATAAAAGAAATAATAAATAAATGAAAACTAAAAATAAATAAAATGAAAATGAAATGCTGCCATGATCCAGTTAGTAATGTATAAGGTTATGCTTCCTGAGGATGTCCCAACTGGGTAAAACACATGCAGGTCCTGAGTGCACAGAACAGCTATGGCTCAGGAGCCTCATGCTTACCACTGGATGTATTGAGTGATAGATAGCACCATAAAATGGGAGTATATAAATATATGAGAATATATGTTTTTTTTCTGCTTTTATCTTAATCTTCATGTGTTGAGCAATGATTTCAGCCTATTAGTCTTTCTGCTCTCTTCCCTGAGCTGCATAACCAAGAATGTATTAAAGTTCTGGGGGGGTCCACTTTGGGCTGGATTGCAGGAGTGGTGGATCTTCATTTTACACAAAGACCCAGCACACAGCATTGAAAATTAAAGTGATTGTAAATTCATTTTTTTTTTTTTAAATAACAAATATGTTATACTTACCTGCTTTGTGCAGTTGGTTTTGCACAGAGTGGCCCAGATCCTCCTCTTCTCGGGTCCCTCTTCGGTGCTTCTGGCCCCTTCCTCCTGTTGAGTGCACCCAGAGTAAGCAGCTTGCTATGGGGGAACCCGAGTCGAGTCACAGCTCCCTGTGTCCATTCAGACACGGAGCCGCGACCCGATCCACCCCACTTTCTCTCCGGATTGACTGACTGACTTTGAATGACAGCAGCGGGAGCCAATCACACTGCACTGCTGTCTCAGCCAATGAGGAGGGGAGTCCAAGGCAGCTGAGAAACTCCTGCAACATCGCTGGATAAAGATGGGCTCAGGTAAGTATAAGGGAGGCTGAATGGGGGCTGCTCCTCACAGAAGGTTTTTTTTTTTTATCTTAATGCATAGATAAGGATAAAGGATAAGGATTAGGATAAAAAACCTTGTGCCTTTACAATCCCTTTAAAGGTGGAGTAAAGTGGCGCATGTATTTATATGTTGAAAGCACAAATGTTTTTTTCTTAATACAATGTGGAACACAGAAAATGTGGATTTGAAGCATTCAGCTGACCTTTTTGAGCTAGGCACCTTTTACTTACAAGTGGAGTAACAGAACACATAACTTTGTACTTATTCATTTTTGGCACATAGTTGTGGAGTGTTCTTCTTGAGTAAGCTGCTGGCACAATTATTATATATTCTAAATACTATAATTATTGTCACTTTATCACAAATCTTGTGGGTAAATTTAGCCTTTTTTTATAGTTCACATTTCAATTTAGTAATGTATACCTACATTTGGCCCACCCTGTATTTTGAAGTGCAAGCTTTTGGAAACAATTTAGTTACTTTCTTTAGTCAAATTAAAGTTAACCAATAATTACTTTTTTTTATTTATTGTGCGGTATATCTGGGGTGTTCATTCAGTCTTAAAGTAAAATAATTATCTGTTCAAATTCAAAGGCATATTTAAAGAGAAACTCCAGGACATGTTATCAGAAAGAACAGCAGGTGTTAGGCAAATCAGTAGGTGTTATATATACTTACCTCCCAGCTGTTTTTTCTGAGATAAAGCTCTCCAAAGGCATTGATGCAAGCAAAGCAGTACCATTTGCTGCCTACTTCCTGATATGCAACATGGCAACAAATTTACGTGCAGTACCAACAGAGGCAGTGGCAGATCAAAAGTTTTCCATCCTCGCTAATACTTTTTTTTCCCAGTCTTCCAAAGCCCTCTGTAACTGATTGTGTCATATACAAAGTGATATTGTTACACTGTCCCAAAGTCATTCATGTCATCTACAAGTCTCCATATAAGGCCACCATAGCCTTACGTCATTCGAATCCTATAACTGATCAGGATTTTGATAAACCTGAGTATTCTTGGAGCCATAAGCTGTTGATGTGGGTTCCCAAAGGAACAATTTTCAGTTGAATGTGTAACATATTTGGCAACTTAAGTTGGCCAGAAACAGATCCAAAGACCATCCTTACACACCAGACCCACAGGTGGCAGTAATCTGGTTTTATGGTTAACATGAACGTTATACCATTATGCACACTGAGCAGTGTATCATTATCTGCAGCTGGATTTATTATAGAAATACTAACATTAGTTTAATGTCCTTCAAATCTACATTATTAATACCATTAAAGATTAGAGGTAGAAAGGATGTGTGCAGTAAGTGTCTAAAGTGCCGTAATGGGGGAAAACTAAGTGATTAATTTGTAGCATAATAACCCATTTTATAATTGCACTTAATTTAGTGTGAAGTTTTACCAGGACTCCTGTGGCTAAGGATATAATGCTTTTCCGCCCAGCCATTACATTGAGCTAATTTGTCATGAACATAAATTATTACAAAATCAGGGGTTACTTCAAGCAGTAACGCATTTACAGTGACAACAATATCCAATGATAATTTGTGTTTGTGGAAGGCATATGTCACTGTATGTCATCATTATTGCGTCTTGGAGGTCATAGATAATCAAAGCATTTCATTGCTTCAGTTACATTGATGTTCAGTCATTGCATGATTTTTCATAGCAAATATATTCCTTGTTTGGACACAGTCTATCAATGTCTTCCTGCATGATTATCAACCACAATGTTTGCGTATAAAATCAAAAATAGGTATTACAATTATCTATGGGAGATTAACCGTACTCTAACTTACTCCTGTGACCATGTCATGACGTCAGTTGTAGATCAGTTACATTGGAATGTTGAATATATCTAGTTTTAAAGGTTAAATTTACAAAGCTTTAACACAATCATAAAAAAATCTTTATTTTTAGCCATGCGTCTGTAATCAAACCTTACTGAGCTGATTTGGACTCCAGTTGCTTTGCTAATGAATTAGGAAATGTTCACTTAGCTTAGTAATTAAGGAAAAGCTGTATTTGTTTTAAATACCAAGCATGTACAATGGAAATTGAAAAAACAAAAAAATCAGATCAGTACTCAAAAACGTCTAACTGCTTTGGATGTTGATATACCGTATACTGTAATAAATAGGTAATATTATATATAAGAGACGGAATTAAATGCATTCAATATATTATTTTCACCTTTACTCAAAACCACTTATCTGACCTTTCCTTTGGTAATGAAGGTAGCAAAGGAGTGCGATCAAAATTAAAAAATTAGTGCTAAATGCATTTTTATTCTATTGAAATACATTAATAGTTAACAGAAACAAAAAAAAATGAATGCGCATGTCTCAAACAAACAATCCCGGAGAGGGAAGATGGCGCCCGCTTCCACTACCGGGTGACACGATGATGTGACCAAGCTGCTCCGCCCTATGCATTTTGGCATTATAGGATCGCTCTAGAACAGTGGTTCTTAACCTTGTTGGAGGTACTGAACCCCACCAGTTTCATATGCGCATTCACCGAACCCTTCTTAATTGGAAAAATAAAATATGATTTTTTCAAATTCAAAACATAGGTATATATTTAGGTATATATTTATACATAGGTGCACAAAATGAAAAAAAAAAACATTAAAGAACAAAACCATTAAGAACATAGAACAAAACCATTAAAACATGATTTTCACACAAAAACATAATAATGAATATTTACTGCAAATCAGTGTGACTTCTGCTGTTGTCTTTCAGAGACCAGTTCAGAAATGACCTCCACCGAACCCGCGAGACTGACTCACCGAACCCCTGGGGTTCGATCGAACCCAGGTTAAGAACCACTGCTCTAGAAGAAGTCCTATAGCGAAAAAATGCACAGGACAGAGCAGCTTGATCACGTCATTGCGTCACCTAGAAGTGGAAGCAGATGCCATCTTCCTTGTCTGGAATTGTTTGTTGGAGACATGCACATGAATCTTTTATATATTGTGAGTAGCACTCGTTTTTAAAGTGGAGTTCCACCCTATTTTTATACTTACCTCCATCTTCTCGCTCCGGGTCACCTGAAAAATAAATGGATAATCGCATATTTTTTTTTTTTTTACTTACCTCGTAGCGAAGAAAATATACTTACCTTACTTCCTTCTTCCTCCTTCCTCGGCCGCGGCCCGTCGTCACTTCCTGGCTCTGCAATGATTCCTGGGAGCTGAACGTCATAGCTCCCAGGAATCATTGCGCCTGCACCGGCCCCGACGTCAGTTCCGGGTCGCGCGCGTCATCCCCTTCTAAACAGCTTCTGGGCATGCCCAGAAGCTGTGGAGGGGTGACGCGCGCGACCCGGAAGTGACGTCGGGGCCGGCGCAGAGCATCGTGGGACCACAGAAGGCGGAAGAAGACGCCGAAGAGGACGCGCTGGCTTCAAGCTGCCCACATCTGAGATGGCAGCGCTGGACAAGACGTTTGCAAGGTAAGTATTTCGTCTTGCAGGTAAGTGCAACCCGGGACAGATCAGAGGCTAGCCATTGTGGAATGCACTAGCCCTGACTGTCCCGGGGGTATTAAAAAAAAAAAAAACAAATCCTGGGTGGAACTCCGCTTTAATAAAGGATCTATCATAAGATTTGACACTATCTAGTGCAGGGATCTTTAAACTACGGCCCTCCAGCTGTTGCGGAACTACACATCTCATGAGGCATTGTAAAACTCTAACATTCACAGACATGACTAGGCATGATGGAAATTGTGGTTCCTGGAGGGCCATAGTTTAAAAACCATTGATCTATTGTCTTTTTATACATATGTATTACACCTTTGGAGTCCGTGATATCTATCTTAAGATGTATGCCAAGGCATTGTTCCTGTGATTGGTTCAAATTGGCTAGAGCATTGTTACAGGGAGAAAGTCCCCAAAAGCCTGTTTGACCTGTCTGTTATCAGGGCATCCTTGAGCTCTGATAAAAGGACATTTTAGCTGGGTGTTGGTGATTAGCCTATATGGCGAAGGGGTGAAATTTCACCCATCTTCAATCTTGGCT